>NC_137931.1:30418934-30991434 GCF_963969265.1 Rhamphochromis sp. 'chilingali'
TGGACAAATATTTTTCCCACAGATTACTGAGTTATCAATGGTTTCATGAATTTATAGGCAACCTAGATAGGAATGATAACAATAACCCATTTATTACCTCTCATCATTCCACCTGTTACACTGTAAAAAAGAAAAAGTTGAGAAAACTTAAAATTTCAAGGCAACATGATGCAAGAGATTTTTGAGTTTTCTCAACTTCTGCCAACTGTAGTTGACTTAACTAATATTTTCATGTTCTGCCAACTTGGATCTACTTGTTCACCTAATTAGGATAATCCTGTAAGTCTAACAAAGAAATTCTGGTTTCAATGCCATGTATTTCTGCCTTCACCAAACAAAGATATTCCTGTTGAATTAACATACAATTATTCCCTCCAAGGCCATGTATTCCTAAATTCACCAAACGCAGATATTCTTGTTGAATAATCATACAATTCTTACTCCAGTGAGTTGAAAATTTACCAATATAAATAAAGAAAAATGTATGCTGTTATCGTACTTGAAAAAACACTCAAACAGATATAGAATAAAACAAAGCACAACTGAATGTTATGTAAAAACGTATTTATTTTTTTCAACAGTGCTTTCAGTATATTTCAGAAGGTCATGGGCAGTGGGGTGAATTTCTGTAAAAAAGCAAACAAACAGAAAAAAACGTGTTGCCAGTTTCTTTAGGGTGCTTTGAGCACCCCAGCAGAGACATTAAAATTCCAGAGTCCAGAAAAAAAGAAAAGTGTCCAGCAGCTTAGTCATTCACGTTCACACCCTGGCTGTCCTGTAAAAGCTTAACTTAACTATTGCACACTAAATAGGGTAGTGCAACAAACAATTGCCTATGTACCCAGACATCGACATTTTACATGGGCTTACTATGATGAACTACAGAAGTCAAAAGTTATTAGAAATGTTACCATCAATGAACAGCGAACTATCAGGTAAAATACCAGTTCCATACTTCAGGTGGAGTGAAAAACACTATAACAAATCTTTTAAAATCCTACAAGACAAAATTTCACCATAGATTCTCAATAATACAGATTCATCTGACTAATATTTACATTTCAAATAATCCCTTATCCACTTCAACTTCATATTGACCGACCAGGTCAAAATGAACCATTCTGTTTTGACTGTTCCTTCTTTTCTCCCTTCTTCCTTTCCTCCCTCTTTCCTTCACTTATTCCTAATTAATTTTAACAGTTCAAACACTAAATATGCAACTCTTTGTAACAGGTGAACGATTATATAGAGGGAAAGGGGTTGAACTACTGGGTTTTTTTTTTTACATGACTCTACAATGCACTTGAACATGTTTAAGAACAAGTTAAACTCATGTCTGGCTTCCCCATTAACAGTCACAGCAAAAGCTTTGTTTTTAGAGACCTTATGCGCTGTGAGCATCGAGAGCCACCGAGTTCAAAAAAGATGCCCTGAATTGCTTCAAAGGTATAACTCATCTGCTTTGGATAATCAATGTTGAGGGCATACAGAAGGCCAAAGAGGTATGCCAAGGCAGTAGAGAGGTCTGGAATGTTATGTAGCACGATGTCCCCTTCCAACACAACAGCATGTTCTCGCACAGACGTATCGGCATCGTCATCTTGCAGGATGGTGAGGATGGCAACTGATGCACCGTTCAACACTGGTTCCAAAATGTCAGTGTCCTGAAGAGAAGAAAAGTAAAATATGAATTATTGAAAGCTAAGAAAAATTAAAGACAAAATACATTTCTAAAGATCTTAACTTTAACCTCTATACCATGATGCTCATTTGACTCATGGAGGTTTTAAAAAGAAAAAGCTTATTTTCCTTTAATTAACAGCACAATATCTTTCACCAACCAACCTTGTGATGAGTTTTGTACAAAAATATTTTCTGCTGTTGAACACCCACTAACAATGCCCAGGTGCTCCTCAGCAGAAAAAAAAGCAGCGAGAGTTATGACAACTGCAATCCTCACCATAAAATTATCTGGACTGCACTGAGGAAGTGGACATTTCCATTTTGGATTAAATCATCTTTTAAAAACATCTCATAGCAATTAGTTTTGCTTGCATTACTTTTTTGTACTTACTAAGCACTTCAGGAAAACCTGTGTTGCATCCTCTCTGAGGAAAATGGGCAGGCCTCTCAGTGCTGCTGTCTTTCGGTGGGACACAATGTCAGATGTCTAAAGAGCATTCAGTGGAAAACAAGCATTTAAATTAGTATAGTAACGTGGTGTACCTACACACAATGCAAAATCAGAACTCTTATAGTAATGAAAATAAAATACAGATCAGGCCCAGCAACATGTAAAACTTAAAAAAACAAAACACCATTTTAACGATTTTACTTTCTTTTTACAAATTAAATAAAATACCGCCAAATAAAAACAAAGTAATGACTGATTACATTCATTTCCATTGATGTGTTTTGGCTGAAGCCAACATTTTTTTCTGTTATGACAAAGGTATACTCTCTTCTAAAAATGTCAGGTAAAGGAGCACTTACCTGTTCATCAAGTTTATCCAAGAGGTCTTCCATGTCCTCACCAAGAGCTCCCTTCTTAGACCGGTATAGTTTCAGCAGGCCAGGCACAAATTTGTTGAGGGATGCATTGAACGTCCCTAGGAGGTCTTTGCTTGTGATCCGATGAAATTCTTCAGATATCTAAACAAGACAATAACCAAAATATTGCCATTTATTCAGCACAGAAAATTTCTGGGTAGCTGCCTTGTACAGTCTGCACCATGTTATATGCCTGACTGTGTTATCAACCGCAAAACCTACTTCAAAAATCTCTCATGAATACACATTTTGCACAGGAATAGAAACACCCTCCACAAAAAACAGTATCAATATGCAAATACATATTATGTTCTACGTTGCACCAAAATCTGTGACGAATCAGATTATGTGACCTGCCTTAGTATTCTTTCCCTAAAAATCTCAGTCTATAGAAGTCCTATTTCCAGCACTAAAATAAAAAAAACATACATGCTAAGTCAAAAATTATGTGATTGACTTTCTGTTTCACAGGAAGAACAATTTTGATTTAGCATGGGGACTCTTTTCTTGTACTGGCAGAAATGTTCAGGGTAAGAATATTATGACAGGTCAAATAATCTAATGGGTCACAGATTTCAATGTGGACTGGTTGCACAAGGTATAATAAAGTTGGCCAATGCATTACACCAGCAAATACTGTACTACTTCAATAATAGTCCATCTAGTATAAGTCATGCCCAATTTGAATAATAATTAAATTATAAATAAATTTGGACACTCTTACCTCCTCAGAGGAAAACAGCCCAGGCCATCTCTCCTGGACCTCAGATACCATAGGTTGACACTCCACAACCTCTCTCCGCCTGAGAGAAAATGTCAGCGCCATCTTCTGCTGTATGACTTTCAAGTTCTTTTGTTTCTTCTTCATTTCACTGACCAGAGCAACTCTTTCCTCTTCAAGAGTAGAATCATCATGGTGCTGTGGATAATCTGGGACATGATTGACCTCTCCACGTTTGGGCTTTTTAAGGGTGAAAGGACTGCTGGCTTCATCTTCTCCTTTCCTTTTCCTGTTTACATTTACTTCATTGCAGCCTGCCCGACGAAGCTTTGATCTGTAGTTTCCAAGTTTGTGCTTGATACTTGCTTTCCATCCCTCGTAGCCTGTGATGCTACCTGGCTCCTTCAGGCATGGATATTTGAGAACCAGTGCAGAAGCCACTGACTCAACCTCATCTTTCTCAGGGTAGGCTTTAATTTCAAACACTGCCTCTGCAATTTTATCCAAAATCTCCATCTTCATGTCTCTTGTTACTGCAAGGCCCTTCTTAGATTTTTCATATGTCACATTAGCCTTACACAATTTCAGTTCAACATCATGTGAAAACTTGGGAATAGAAAATGGAGAGGGCCACTCTGACACATGTCTTAAGTTCATCTGGATAGTATCGGTCCAGCTAGGCCTGAAATCATCAGAGTGCACACTTATTGTGTCCTGGGAAGAGACTGAAGCAGAGGACACTGAAGCAATGGATTGGTTAAGTGTAGATGAATCACAGTTCCACATTATATGCAGGACTGCACGCTCAGCTGGTAATTCAGATATTGCTGTAAGATTGCATATTGCATTTCCGAAATCTGGATCCTCAAACTGTAGTGAGAAGTCACCTGCAAGTTCAAGTCTTTCTTTAAGTATATCAATCAATTGTCCCACAGATGCTGGTACTTCAGGAAGCTGGACTCGCCGGGCTTCTCTGGAGGAAAGAACTACCCGAAGTAACAAAGTCTGAAAAGAGGAGAAAAAAAAGTTGGCAGAAAATCAATAGCCAAACACAATTAGAAGACAGTTGACACCTATACCATACAGCTGCCTTTTTCCAGATGAATCTGCTGACTACATTTGATTTGCAAATGATTTAGTCTACAAATGTAAAAAACACACACACACAAAATTTTTTTAAATAAAGCTCAAGTCTATATCCAAGTTTTCATTTTCTTCAGCCACTGTACTCAACTGGCCTACACTTGGGAAAACCTTCAATTCATTCAGCACAAAACTAATGCTTAATGAGGAGAAAACAAAGGAGAGAGAGATAATTTGGTGAGGATAGCAGAGTGATAGAAGAAAGAAGTGTGTGGAGAAGAAAAGAAAAAGCAAGGGGAAATGAGTTTTGAAGTAGAGTACAATAGAGAAAAAGGGTGGGTGAGAGGGGAGATCAGAATAGGAGACAGGGTGGAGGGGAGAGAACATACCATTATAAAGTTGCTTTAATAGAGAAGGTACGTCCTTGGGGTCACCATCAGCTTTCCACCAACTGTGTATGCTGTTAGAGGGTGATAATCCGTCAGCACATCTGGATCCAGCACAAGAAGGTCTGCACAGGTGTGTTCAACAAGCTCATAGGACCTGAAATGTTCAATGTACCAGGAACTCAGTCTTTTACAAATGAATGTCACCTCCTCTGCATTGACAAGAATGGTCACAATCTTGTGGAATTCTGGGAGGCCACTGCATTGCCCAGCAGATAAAATCATGCCCGCCACATACTGTGTCCCAAAAAAATGAACGGTTTTAGACAGAGACACACTGTCTAGATGAGGGTACTTCTTTTGTATTTCACACTTGATTGATGGATCCAATTCTGAAACCCTGACCACTTTCACATTGTCAACATAGAGCTTTGGTTTTAAAAGGTTCCCACTATCCAGATGGTATGCCATCATTTGCTGGTGTTTCAAGGAAAGAGTTAGCAGCACATTTTTCCAGTTGTGAGTGTCATGGACCACCTTTTTAAAGAAGCTATGTTTTGCTTCAAATCTCATCGTCCACAATTCCACTAACGGCCCATAGCAGCGTATAAGATGTGGGTAGTGGTCAATGAAGTGGTGTTTTGGCCTTAGTCTGAAGTCCGGAAAGGTACTGGTAAGCAACAAGCGATGATCCAGTAGTTTGCAAGATAAATAACACAATGCTTCCTCAGTGAGTCTGTTTGAGACAACAATGTCAACAATTTCCTTGAGGTCCATTAAAATCTCCCAAGCTGGCTCCTGTTCTGGTATCTTACATCCAATTATAAAAGGAAGTAAGCGCAGCAGTGTCCAATTTTCATGTCCATTACCAAAAACTGTTCCTTTCTCAAAGCTTGTTTTTGGAATTTTTTGAGGCTTGTTTACTTTGTCCGAATATTTGTAGGGAAATGATTTTATGAAGTTGTTTAATGTATCAAATGTAATGAACCCTTTTGAGATCAGCTTTTTTAAACATAAGGACAACTCCAAAGGAATGACGCCTTCAAAAAGGTCATGCAAAATATCTGGAGGAAATCCGGTTATTGGGTGAAAGAATAGTAAATGTTTGCTCAGTACACATTCCCTTTTTACCCCATTAACACTTTGGAGGTTGTCAGTTTGCCTAAGCTCTTCCAGAAATGAATTGTGTTGATCAACACCCCTCAATTGGAAGTCATTAACTTCAGTCGTTGCAATTTTGTCCCGACTTATCAAACAAAAGCGACAGAACTTGTCAACAGTAAAACTTTCATAAAAGCCTGCCAGACCATGTGCACCAAGGTTATCTGCGCTCACACAATATACAGTGCCCTTAATAAACTGGCTTACAACTTCCACAAAAATTCCCTCTTCTTCTAGACACCTTATATCTTTAATCAGTGGCTCAAAAAACTTTTCATAACCATATTGTTTGACATCCACACTTTTACCTAAGAGAGCAAGCTGAATTGAACAAAGATTAGATCGAAATCTGGGTGGTAAATTAAGAACTACCCAATATACTGCAGTAATCTTGTGACGTTTTCTAGAGGTGCCCAGTGGGTTACAAACTTCAAAATCATCAATATACAACCCCAAACTGATACATAAGTTTTGTTGTCCCAGTAACTTATTGCCCTTGTAGTACTTGCCGTCTTGAAATGACTTAAAGTGTCCAGATAAAGCTTCTTGATTAAATACAATTTGGTCCAAAAAATCTGCCCGTCCCAGTAAA
The DNA here is from genome assembly GCF_963969265.1 of Rhamphochromis sp. 'chilingali'. NCBI lineage: Eukaryota > Metazoa > Chordata > Actinopteri > Cichliformes > Cichlidae > Rhamphochromis > Rhamphochromis sp. 'chilingali'. Next base: position 30,425,428 of record NC_137931.1, read on the forward strand.
GTCTCAAGTATCTTAGTGACAGATATATAAACAAAAGAGTTTTTATGAGCTGTGTTGTACAGATACTCTGTGGGTTCTACAACAGAAAACTGCTCTTTGAAATATATATTCCTTCTGTGATCTGTAGATAGGGAACCTTTCTCCGATGTTGTTAAAAGCAGTGGATTAGTTTGAACTAGGGCATTAGAAATGTCTTGCAAAACACAATCATTTACTTCTATTTCATGCTTTGAAAGGATCTCTTTTACACTGGTGAGAGTATGAATGTTAGAGAAAGAGAGCAGGTTATGGAAATCCTCTACAATCTTTTGTGTTGCAGCTCGAGAAACATGCAACACTGTTTGCATACACAGAAAGAGAGATGCCAGTTTGTGTTCAAGTGTCTCACTATCCACATCCTTTACAATCTTGTCAAGCTCATCTGGTCTCACAAAATTATAAGCTGATGTTCCTGCTTCACAATCAGATTGCTCACTTTCAATTATCTCATCTTCAGAAACAGTTCTTGCAATTGTTCGAAAATCCTCAAGTGTACAATTTTTATGGTTTCGACTTCTGTGAGAACTGAAGGTTGGGCGAATGTTTGTTTTAAAATTACACCTTAAAAAGGGACATTGTACGGTTTCTCGGTTCTTTAAATGATGTCCAAGATGGTTCCAAAAGGTTTTCTCACTGCAAATCTCCTTAAAGTCACACAATTCACACTGAAATGTGGAATTTTTGTGGATTTTTACTATTGAGTGTGACCTTGAGAGGTGTGATCGTAATGCTCCAGGTGTTTTAAATACACATACACAGTCTGTGTGAATGCATGGCCAATGTGCACCTTGTCCGTGATGAAGGCGGAAATGTTTCAAAAGAGTCTCTTGACTGGAGCTTGTGAATTTGCAAAATCGGCACTGCATGAAATCCACCCCTGAAACACAAGAGACATAGTCAATTTTGCCAAAAGCACTTTTGCAATGGGATAAAACATCCATATCTAACACACAGAAGGAATCCATAGATGCAGGAGCTGAATACATCAACAAGCCAAAACCAGAGACATCATGAAAAAAATATGTAAGGAATCATATTAACTTACATATGACCACTTGTCTACTATATCAAGTATATGATTGATAACATACATGACATGTAACATAAATGCAAGCTTGAATTCAAACATTTTTTTGTTACTATGATAAAAAAAATGCAATAACTATAGAAAAAAATAATACTATCTGTAACACAATATACATCAGCAACACACAATCATTCCTTAAATATTGTCTCCTTCCCCATTATGTAAAAAGCTCTGAAAATGTAGCAATCTTATAATACAGAGCATGAAGTACAACTTTAATTTGCGTGTGACATTAACTTACAGTACATTAGGCAATCTTACACCAGCTGACAAACTGTCAAGTCAGCTTTAAACATTACTTTAAAGTAACAGTGCTGCACCGGATAAACGGTGACTATTGAAAAAGTGAAAAAACAATATTAGACAATATGCAAGTTACTTATATCACTGTCATATAATTGGCGCACATATCCTACACCGACCCATGAAAGCGTCTCCATGACAACGCGTGCTTGGCCCAGTTTGTTGTCAATGTTAACATAACGTTTTCATGCAAAGATAACATTGAAACTGGTTACAAAACGGGTAATAAGCTAATAAGTTTTACCATGGCAGAAGTGCTGTAAAAAGCCAGTGTGAGATACCGTCATTTAGTGATGTCTGTCTAAATATCAGAGTGTTTAACATTAAACATTACTTTTTGCGCTGGCCACTACTCTGAGCTAAAGCCTTCAGAGGCTGCTTGTAGCCCGATTACGACACAGCGGCGCGACGAAGGCTGCCCAAATTCATAGTGGACTCCTCTAAATTTGTCCGAGAAATACGTCCTCCTTATAATAAGCATCTCTTAAAATGTTTGCAATATTGAAACATTTCAATATAATGTAGAAAAAAAACGAGAGAAAAAAAGTTACGGATCGGACTCCCCGATCCTTATTGCGCATGTGCAAATTCTACCTGTGGAATTAGTTTTAATATTACTCTTTCTGGGTCACAAAATAAACTTTTAAGATATTTTCAGGCGTTAATGTAGCTATGTAAATTGCTAATATCTGTTCAGTTTATTAAGACAACATATACTTGCAAGAGTGCGCCGACGCTTTCGGAGACGTCTGTTACCCACCAGCTCGATAGCTAGCCAAGGGGGGGGGGGTGTCAATTAAGTCACTTAGATAACTTAAAAATGCTATTGTTGGCCTTTTTCAGTGTTTTACTAGTTCCATTCTCCCGGGTCCTCAGGAGGATGCAGCCTAGGCGCTTGTAGAAAATCTTAATAACACATGTAGTTAGCTTACCTGCTAGGGTAAATGGTCGGCAGCTCCAGCACCTGTCCAAAAGAATTATACACTCCAACTGCAGAAGTGAAAATCCTCAATGGTCGAAAAATTGCAATTTGCATCCAAATCCAGCCACGATGGTTCAAATTTTCTTAGGAGGTTTTTAGTCTAGAACACATGGTAAACCACTATCACACAGCTCAGGTCTGCTCAGGCTCAGTTGAAAGTCCGTTTGGTTTAGTTCAAACTTGTTCAGACCACATGTGCCAGTCATCTACGGGGTTTCCCACTGGTTCCCAACTTGACTCAGAAACTCTGCTCAAAAGTTGATAATCTTTGTTATGCTGTCTAGAAAATCTTAGTTAGGACAACAATGAAAGAAATTTGTTGGGTAGACAAGCTTTTTTAGGTTGTAAATAGAAAGTTTTATTTCTAAGTCAGTTTAATTTAAAAACTTTAGTGAAATCAACAATTGCTAGTTATCGTTTTTACAGTGTAGTGGGTGGGATATATTGGCGAGCAAGTGAACATTTTGTCCACAAAGTCGATGCGTTAAAAGCAGCAGAACAGGGCAAGCGTAAGGAGCAAACCTGTTGAACTGTATCTATATCTCTGAAACTGCAGCTCTTGTTGGGTGTTCCTGGTCTGCAGTGCTCAGTATCTATCAAAAGTGGTCCAGGGAAGGGAAAGTGATGAACCAGTGACAAGCTCATAGGCAAATTTATACATACAACCTGAATATTAGAAGTCAGTGCTTTCAATGTTATGGCTGATTTGTGTAAGGTGGATACCTTAGGCTAACAATCTGTTAAAGTTAAGTAGTCACATGTTACTTGTCTGGCCTCAACACATTGCTTAACCCCATCTTTAGCTTTTAAACTATAACACAGGAGTCACAGAAATGGCAGAGATGAAGTTTTTCATTATAATAGAGGGTTTGAAGTGAAAGTAGGCCACCTATTTCTGACTCATTTTCATTACAGCTAAAAGTCAGAAAAACTGAAGGAAGTGGAACACCTGGGTAAAATTGAGTGAGAGCTGTGTGTGTGTAAGTGCCTGTGTGTACGTGTGCACAGATACGAAGCACTTCCGACGGTTCACTGAAGGGCCAAGTATTTACTTACATGGCATCGCTGTCGAGCAGACAAGAGAAAGGACATGCGTGTACTTTGTCTTCTGTCTCTCTGTCCTGTGACACGGAAGAAAAAAATACATGCGTACGTACACCCTGCCCTCATACTTTCTCTCCCTTTGATTGTTGTGTGCATGTACCACTGAGGCATAGTGATGGAGAGAAGCAGACAGAGAGAAACGGAAAAGGCCAGTGAAGAAGAGAGATGAACAGAGTGAAAGAGAGTGACAAAGTTAGACAGTCGAGCGGCAAAGAAATATATACTTATGGCTCTTTCACGCAACAATCTGCTTCCTGAGCATCTCCCAACCAAAGTGGTTGATGTTCTGTATTTAGAACTGGTGGCAGCTGACTGCTGCAGGTACTGGCTGCATCTTAATCTTCCACTGTCGAGAGAGGTGGGACATAGAGAGGTTTAAGTCCCCACGTCTTTTCTCTGACATCTGGGAAGGGGTGAAGGGTCTTAACATCCAGCCTATGTGTTTAAAATGATTGGAGTGCTACAACAGAGCTTTTCGTTGTTTAACTCCATAAAGCATTTTTATTCTTAACTAAAAATATAATTGATGCATACGTCTGATTAGTATGTAAAATGAGAAATGTAGTTTCAGTAGTGAAAATGTCTGAATTTTGTGTGCGTGGAGTTTCTTAAAGCATAACAACAAATGGTTGTTAATACAGGTTATATAGGTCACTGATCAAAGTCACTGAGTAGATTAATAACTAATGGTTAAATGAAGAGTATTATATAAACACATAGTGAGTGTAAAACCACGAGTGAACATTCTTAAATATGACTGACTTCATGTATATGACTTGGGTGCATCCCAGCTAGAACTCTCCTTTACAGTTGTTCCTATTGTTTTTGGTCACCACAGTCACATGATCACTAAGGGCAAGTTAGACAAATGCAGCAATGGATGACCATGACGGATGAAGATAGGCAAGTGCCTTGTCCCTCATCACTACTGTCTACTTTTTATTGACATTGCTGCGACTATTCAAATATGAATGTGCCTTTGTAGACAAAGAGCGATTTAGACAGACAGAGACTGATAGGGGAAGTCAGATACAGTTACAGAGGTTTAGAGAATATAAAGTAACACAAAACAGGACTAAGCAGAATAAAAAACATACAGAACTCAAAACAAACAAACAAACAAACATGTAAATGTCATCTTGTTGTAATTTGAAATACATACTCCAGCCCGTCCTTTGAATTGTTTTAATTTTATTCTTGTATATTTGATTTTGGAACTGTGAAATTCTATCTATCATTTTTACACTTAGGCTTGAGTGTATACAATCAAATATTCACCACATGGGAAATAAACCAAATTGTTGCAAATAGACAGAACAAACAATGGCATTGTCTTGCTAAAGGAAGTGTTACAATTTTTAGATTTTTTTTTGAATTGCAGAACTAAATAAAGATTCATAGAGAGTGAGTCTGCCAGAAGAGACTGAGCTCTTTATCATCTCTGCAGCTTGTATCATGCACAGTCGTATTATCCATCTAGCTGTCAGATCCAAAAGCAGCATTGCTGCTCGATGACTTTCTTGCATCTGCTTCTCAAATATGTTTTTTGTTTTCCTCAGTCGGTGTGGCACAGACTCTGACCTGTTTTATTCTTCTGTTTCCATTCAAACATCTATGGGGTGGAGAAAACATGCATAAATGTGAAAGCTTTATTTTTGAAGCTCTTGCAAACCTCAACCAATTAGCACGCAGCTAATACCAGTAGAGAGACACACTGATGCATGCCTCAGTATATAGATGAACACACAAACAAACACACAAGTAAAAACAGGGATTCAAATTTAATTGGTTTCTGTATAAAAAATAAAACAAACTAATTAAAAAAATGAAGCAAAATGTTATTGCAGTAGCTCGGTTCATGAAAGCGTAAATGTAAATGTCATCCTGTTGTAATTTGATATACATACTGCAGCCCTGTAGCTTTGAATTGTTTAAAAGTTGTTCTTGCGTATCAGGTTTGGGAACTGTGACATTCTTTTTTTTATCATCTATCATTTTTACACTTAGGTGTGAGTGTATACAATCAAATTCACTACATAGGAAATAAACCAAACTGTTTCCAAATTGACAGAACAAACAAGTGCGCAATGGCAATGTCTTGCTCAAGGAAGTGGTGTTTTTTAAGCGTTGCTGTTGGTGAATTAACCGTCTTTCAAAATAAAATAAAAGAAAGTAGTCAACACTGTAAAGACAACAAGTTTTTTTATTAAGCTTTTTAGGCTTTTACATGCCCCCAGGGTCACTAACTAGTCTCAATATAAAATTTCTAATGGGCAAGAATCTTTTTTTTTTAAATCCTTGAAAGAATGAACTGACCACAGAGATGAAGTTTAGCACAGGAATCAGGCGACAGCCACTCTCCTCAGTTATGATTATTACCATTTTAAATTTAAAGAAGTTAATAAGAAAGTAGAAAAAGTGAAGAAAAGAGCAAATGTGAAGAAAAGTGGCAGGAACTTCTAACGATAATACATTAATAGGTAGTGAGCGATTAAAAAAGACTTTCAACTGACAGACACGGAGAAGGGAGTTGAAACTGGGGCATGTATAGGGTGGGAAAAGGAAGGCAAAGAGACTACGGAGGAGAAGCAATAAAGAAGCAGAGCTGGAGGCCCAAAATGCAACAGTGACGGTAGTCATACAGAGAATTTGAGCACTAAGGGAGCAGGAGTGTGCTGTAAATGGGGTTCGAGACAGGCCAGTACACAGTACCAAACAATCGTGATTTAGTCTACACTATCTGACATATGGTTTTTGTCTTGTCTTGTCTGGTCTTTTCATGTGAACATATTCCATCAGAAAACAGCAAATTTGTCATTTATTTTTGGTAACTTGTATTTTGAAGACCTCAACTTAGTGGTTCAAATCCTTTTAGGTGGAAGAGTGTTTCAGCTATCCACTGTTTAGACCATTTAGTAGATCAAACCTTTTGCTACATTCAGAACTTCTTCACTGATTCAAATTCAAAGATTTTAGTATTTTTGTAACATCAGGAAGAGCACTACATAAATAAGAAGAAAGATTGGGTGACATTCAGCTTCAACGAAAATGTATTTGTATGGCAAACACACATATTCAGTGAAAGGAACTTGTGCAACATTGATAATTAATGCAGCAAGGTTCTTCAGGTAAATGGCGCTGCAAATACTGAGTGAATAGCTTCATTATTTTGCTCTGATGCACTTTGGTCAGTTGCTAAGCTCCTAATATGAAAACTCATGAATTCATTGATTTTTTTAAAAAACTTTTCTCACTGTTCTTTCGACTCGATTATACGGAGAGCAAAAAGTCCAGAGTGATCATGTCCATCAGCGGACAACCAGCTACATTGACAGGATTTCTGAAGCTATTATACATTTTTATTCAAGCTTATTTAAATGTAAAAAAAGATCACAGAAGCCCAGCCCATACTCTTAGTTTTTAGCATCAACAGAAGAAAACACTATAGTTTACTTTTATTAATCTATAACCAATTATTATACATTTTTTCCATGATTATGTTTTAAATCTTGTGTTGTGGAAAATTCATAGCCAAGTAGTTTCATCATTTTTAGTTAACTGACAAATGGAGCTTTATATCTTATGGTAATTATGAATTAAAACAAGGCATTGTAATTAAGACTTATTTCCACAGTGGATCTTCATTCTTCACAGTTTCTTGTCAGCAGAAATAATTTATATGCAGCTGGTGTCTTCAGATGCTGAGCTGTCATAAATTCGTTTAAAAGGGTGACAGCATTAAAGGAAAAAGACAAAATTGTTAGTCGGTACTTTCCACTCTCCACACTATATTCAGACATTGAACCACAATGAAATCTGTACTGGGACTTAGCAATGCACAGCTTGTCGAAACATAGGTGAGTGAAGCAAAACTTTTTATTGTTATATATAAATATAATATTTCACTTTTTTTCTTCTCATATTTCTCTCATCATAGTTTTCTGGCACTCTGATTAAATTTCATCACGGATATTATCCAGACCTGGGCTATATGCGTATGTGCGCGCACGAGTGACCATAAATCTTATGAATCTGGCGCCCCATTGAGCCAGGATATTGGCCAGTAGCCTTTTGATGAGTACAGAGATTGTTATATCCTCAAATACGTAAAAGATGGATCTGCCCTTCATCTTCTGTCAGATGGCTTCTAGCTGTGACACAGATCATTATGTGTCCATGTGTATAGTGAGGGATAATGAAGGTTTCAACTTATGTCATTAAATATTTTTTAAACCCTTTTACCGTTTCATGTATTCGTTCCCAAATAACTTCTGGGAATAAATTCTGGAACTATAAGATTGGATGCCAGTTGTCATAATTTCTGTCTCATTTGTACATTTGCATGATGGGTTATTAGTAAAATACTTACAGTAGGAAGAAAAGGTTAAGTTTGTAACATTATTAATGTCTCTGTCTCTCCTCTGTGTGCATGTGTGTTTTTCAGACATAAGATTAATCTTCTTATAAATGTTTCTTATAAACGGTCCAGTATAAGATTTACAATGTTGCATGTTAGACTGACAGCGATTTCCAGTTCTGCCACAATTACTGTGTGTGTTACACATAATTGACTACTGGGATGTTTTGTACTTGAATGCATTGTTACAGATGGTGGAGGTGGGTTTGTTGAAGGATTTCAGGTGGTTGTAAGAGTACACTCTGTCAGGAGACGGTAATCAAAAATTGAAAGCAAGTGGCAGAAAATAGGAGGTAGAAGCATATAATGTAGAAACAAGCTCAAGACCATGACCATTCATTTACGACTGTGCTTTCTTTGAGTTTGGGAGGGGAGGGGGGGGGTCCCTGCCAAAGCAGCAACTAAAAGATATAGAATCATGAAAGACATAAAATGATTACCACGCACTGGTGGTTTGTGCTAATTTAAAGCTCTACTTGCATTTTTTTATTTTATTTTTTTTTGATATTCAATATCTTTGATAGCTGCCAGGAATTTCCCAAGTCAACAAGCTTCCGTAACACGACAGTCTAACAACCGACAGAGCACAGAGGATCAGAAGGAGCAGCCTGTTGACACTGTCTGGCTGCTTCGGTAATAAAGCCGAATGATGGCAAACAGCAAGACACAATTTCAGCTCAGCGATGGAAAATAAAGCTGTGTAATGAAAGCGCAGATGTAATCTGTACACTGTCTGCAGAGTGAGTGGAGGAGAGACAGCAGAAGAAGGATAGAGGTAGACGGAGAGAGTAATTTCTTGCAGATCGATAGAGAGATGAAAAAATTTGTTAATAGCTCAGTTTCGGTGACACAGAGTAGTGTTGCTATTGTTGTCCTTACTGTGGGAATCCATGAGTCATCAAAATGGTATTTTTTTCTCTGATATTTGCAGCCATGTTCTTTCTTGGGATGAAGTTTAATAAAATGGTGAAGATTAGGAAACTAACATTACATTCTGTCAGTATTGTTTTTATTCAGTGAAAATATCAAGAGTTTAAAACTGCACATGGTTTAATGCGGGAAAAAATAGTAAAATAAGTCTGTTTTTGCACAAAAGTAAATTTGTCTGATTTATGTTTTCTTACCTCTGGCACTGTATTGTAATGCACAGCACGCATCATAGTATACCCTCCTCCATCCGTCTGTCTGTTGATGCTCTGTCCTGGTGCCTACCTCTTTAGTTACTCTATTCCGTGCTGTTCTCCTCTTGCTTCCTCTTACAGTACTTTCAGTCGCAATATATGGGTCACTCCACTATGATGAATTAAAACTATGTGTGTGTGTCTGTGATGAATTATGGCATTATGTGTGTAGTTGTGTGTGTGTGTGGTATGTGTTTGATATATTAAAACAGTGCGTGTCCTGCATCCATCTAAAGCAGCCATTCTGCGCCTGCTATAAATCAGCATCAGCTTCGCCATCACATCCAGGAAGCCTGACAGGACACGCCACAGCATCAAGACACTGTGGGGGTGTGTTTGGATGCCTTTCAGGGTGTGTGAAGGGATCCCATCAGCTGCTTGGTTAATAATGTAACTCAATGTTATAATTTTATATATATTTTCTTGTTTGATTTGATGATCGCTCGTGATAGTTCACGAGCCCAAAGCAACTGATGGGCAGAGCTGCACACCATAATAGAGGGAGTAGGCGAAACAGGATTGAGTAACACTGTTGCTGATAACTGACGCACAAGGATGGCATATCATCATCCAAGGGTTACGGGAATTCTTTTACCTGATTTGAAATTTAGATTTTCGAGAATCATCTACCCGTTCCCATCTCTTCATTTTCCCTGACATTGCCTGTTCTCTAACAGATTTCTAATAAGAAAGAGATTCGATTTTTTTGTATGAATTAAAAAAATGGTTTTAGACTCATGGTGTGTCTCTTTTCAAAAAGCATTTAATGCAATGATGCTATACGAATAATAAAGTGAACAGACAGAACACAACTGATTTTATCAGAAAACGATGAGAAAGATTTATTGTCCCCAGTGATAATTTCAAAAGTATGATCATACTGTTTAGCATACATACACGCTCATGCTCACGTGCATGTGCCACCCACTACAATGGAATAAAATCAAATTATGCTCTATTGGATTTACTTATAGCCCTGCGACAGACTGGCGACCTGTCCAGGGTGTACCCCGCCTTTGGCCCTATGACAGCTGGGATAGGCTCCAGCGCCCCCCGCGACCCTGAAAGGATAAGCGGAAGCGAATGGATGGATGGATGGATTTACTTATCAGACATAACAAATGTAAAAGTGTAAAGTAAGAGATTCTTTTAATAAAAAGATCCATTGGACTTGAATCATTGTTAAAGAGATGATGTTTGGTCTTTAGCAGTGTAGAACTAGTATGGCATTTTTATTAGTAGCCCATTAAATTAAAAAAAAAAAAAAATTAAACTAACGCCAGTTCAATGCACTGCAGTAGATGAGACTTTAATCCATGTTTTAGTGTACAGATTGAATGCAAAACACAAAGACGTGCTCTAATCTGACAATGGCTTTTCAATCCAGCAAAGGGGTTTTTAGAGCTGCTTCGTTCTGTTAACATAATACATACACGCATACACGCATACACACACACGCACGCACGCACACACACGCACGCACACACACACACTGCAACACCTCAACACCTGGTCTGTATGAGATGGCAGTTGGTCACAGATGTGGCCATCTGGCATCAACTCTGATGTGTGTTTATCTACATGTGTGTGTTTTTATTTTTATCTGTGTGTGTGTGTGTGTGTGTGTGTTTGCCCTAAAAGAACAGTGAGTCCTAGAACAGGGCTGTTTTTCCTCTATATTAGCAACCTCCTGAAAAACTCCTGGGGGCTGGATTAGGAAGTACAGGCATTTTAGCAGTGAAAAATAGAAAATATCACATGAGACTGCGTGTTTGGGGGTGTTAGTGGTGTTAGAGAGAGAGATAAAGAATATTCAGAATATTCAGAGGTTTTTGTGGGTTATTATTTCAAACAGTGCTCTGTGCATTCTTCAAAGATCCTCCTCAGGAGTTTACACCCTCCACCTTTTGCAAGATATTTCACTGAGATACTTTTTAAAATAGTTCTAAAGGGATATTTTTCCTAGATTCTTTTCTTTCTGCAAAAGACTGAGTAAATTTGTTTTGTGGACAAAAATCCGTCTTTACATTTTTTAATGATGTGATATTATCAATCCTGAAGAAAGATATTAGCCCAGGCTTAAACTTGATCACCCGGTCACGTGTTGGCTTTTCAAATTGGAGACAGTTCCAAACAAACGGACATATATAGATTCAAGACTAAAACTGTGTGAACACACAAATGCAGATATCCATATATACATTGTTATTTTTGTCAGAGTTTTATGAAACACTGAGGTCCTCTCTCATATATGTCTATCATCGTGATTGCAAAAACTCGATCTTCATTGCTTTTTTTTAGACATGATTTAAAGTCTTGAAAACTTGCTTTCCATATAAAAGAATGAAATTTGCACCACAAACTTTACATAGAAATGTAAATAAGTAGAGTATCCCAGCAAGGGAGATGTAGGAAGGAATTGCCAGACAAGATCTCTCAAATATTCCTCCATAGTTCAAAACCTGTTTTATTTTTCTGTTTTCACCACTTTTACCTTGATTTGCTCCAAGCACAAATGTGCACGCCTGCTCTAGAGCATGTGTGAGGTATATTCTCCCAGCAAATTTCTACACAAGTAGCAGCATGTGTGGAAAATGCTGTATGCATGCTTTTTTATAATATACATATCACACATAGGCTCTCGATTCCACAGTGTCACCCTGTCTGCCTGGGGCCTCTTAAGAATTCAGGATCTCAACCGTCTTATTTGCATTTCTGTTGTCTTTATTAGCTGTCATTATTTCTTCTTTTGTATTTTTCATTTTCCTTTTATTATAAATTTGTGTTACTTCTTCCCTCCATTGTCATCTTCCTATTTTTAAACCATCCTGTCTTTTTTCTTCCTTCTCCTTTTTGTTCCCTTTATCTTCTTCCTTTAACGCCACAAATCATTTTCTCATTCTCTCCGTCGTCTTTCTCATCTCTTTCTCTTCCCTCTTTAACCTCTATCCATTTACTCATCTGTCTTCTTGCTCATTTTGAGGTCGACCCCTTCGTCTGTTTCTGGCTCTGTGGAGGAGGAGGAGGGAGAGGGCGGCACTGACTCACCCTCCTACTCTCATTATCTCATTAAGATGGCTGTCAGAGCACACTGCAATTACCAAAGCAGCTATGTCACTACTCCTCCCTACCTATATCTGAATTTGCATGCATGTATCCATACATTATGGCTGTGTACATTCATCTCTGTTTGCCTGAGCACGAATGTATGAGTGTGTTAATTGCGGGACTGGACACATCTCATTTCAGGCACCCCGCAGAGACCTGCTATGAACTGTCTGCCACATATGACGCACTGTCCAAAGAATACTGATGAAAGGTGCTGCTGGAATGGACTTCATTGTGTTAGTTTGCATACGAAGCTGCCAGATGTTCACTGATCACTGCTTCATGAATGCAAGTGTTTATATCTTTCAAAGTGCAGTCATGTGTGGTACGAACAACATTAGTAATTCGTTAATCTTTCTCATGCACTGAACAGCAGTTCAGCTTATCCTTTTCAAATATGTATCACCAATTTTAATTGCAATTTTCACTTGTTTTTAGAGTAGCATTTAGAGTGTGACATGCAGATAAGTGACAATGGCTCTCTCAGGCAGAAGTATACACATTTTAATGAGGATCTTTATATATGAAATATATGAAATACACCATAGGTGCAACATCAGTCAAATAGGTATTGGCGAACAGTATTTAGTATTTCAGAAGCAAATGTTCAAATAAAATTCATGCTTTCTTTTACGGCTGCTCAATTAATTGAATTTTAATCACGATTACGATCTGGGCTTTCAACGATCATTAAAAATGACTGAGCCGATTATTAGCCCCTCCCTCGTGCTTTACTCTCGCGCTGCTCCGTGTGGCAAATCGAGCGCACCTCTCTGCATTTCGAACACGTGTCACAACAAGAGGACCCGAGGGAAGCTCGGAAAGCTAAGCAGAAGTTATTTGGAGAGGAGAGTGACTGCCGTTGGTTGAAAAGAGAGGTAAAAAAATCCAAAAAAAACCAGACGTGGATCAAGTAGACATAGTGTGTAAACTTTGCTACAGTGTCGTAGCTGCACCACAGAGCAACACTGCAAAGTTCACTAAACATAGATGTTTACATTTTTCATTTATTTTTTATATTGCAAACATTTGCACTGTTATCAGTATTTGCACACTATTTTATATTATTTTTTGACATTCTTTAAAGTCATTATTCAATACATTGTTATTGTTAAATAAATATCGTCAAATAATCGAGATCTCAATTTCAGTGAAAATAATCGTGATTATCATTTTTGCCATAATCGAGCAGCCCTACTTTCTTTTTTCTTTTTCTTAAAGTTAATTTTGTAAAGATGCTATTGTACATCAAAATCACTCAGTAGTCCATGCAAAATATTTCAAACTTGCAAAAGATTCCAGTAGAATACCCTCTTCCATTTCTGGATTTAGTGGGAGTAATAATTCTGTATATCTGGGTTTGGAGCCTTGACTGAGTCAGCGGTTCATTGCAGGTTTGATCTGGTTATACAGAGTATACAGGCAGCTCAGAGAAAAACGTCAGGGAAAGAATGAGACGAAGAGCTTGATGAAAGAGATTTATTTTGGGTTCAGATTTGATAACCTGTATTCAATCTTCTCTCCAATGTCCTCAGCCAGGCTCTGCAGATGCTGTGTGCCATTTTTTTCTCTCCTCTTTCATAATTTCTTTTCAATCAGTTCCACCTGCCTTCAGTGATGGTGCTGAGATAAAATATTGGGCGAGCCCAAGCCTCTAAAGTGGTTTATCGCCATAGAGACATGGTACAATACTGCACTGAGGCCTGTGATAAAACACTGCAGTGTACAAAGCCTCATCAAAGAATCACCATAGCTAGTCGTGAAATCAAAGCTGAAGGCCGGCGCCGAATTCACAGCGATGGCTAAAACAAGATTTCAACAAAGAGGTCATTTTAAATTTGTCATCCAGTTTAACATGTTATGAAAAAACATCTCTGCGCTTTTTGTGATCATTAGTCATCAACAAGTAAATAAACTTTTTCAATTCTTTGTTCTCACACAGTGAGATGCCTCACAAACATCACTTATTGCATGCCAATTTGGCAAGAAGCCCTTTTTTTTTTTTAAACATGAATTTGGGAAAACTTTGAGTTTTCTTGTCTAACAGCACACTCGAGGAGTTTGTGTCCACCATGTTCTCAAAACTTGAATTTACACCAAATACCATTTGGTGTATGGGAGGGTGCCATCTTGGTAAAGCATGCAGAAGGCGGAACACAGAACAACCACTCACTAGCTGTGAAATCACTGCTGTTACTACGCTACTCTTCACTGCTACACTATTACTAGACAGTCTCCTGGGTTATTCCCACTTTGATGCAAACTAGCACAATCCGATATCCCACAGACTTTACTAGGAAGCTTGCAAGTTAGACTGTTCAATAACAAACCTGACAGCATCAGACATTTACACTGTGAAATGCCAGTGCATATGTAAAAATGGCTAAGGTGACCATAGCCATTCAGTAAGTGAAAATGAAAGTTTTATGAAGAAATACGGCATAGGGAACCAATCAATCTAAAGTCATTAACGATGGATTTGCATCATAAATGCCATCTACATGATATACTATCAACTCATCAAAATAATGTAGTGTTTGAAATGCAATAACAAAGCAATAAAAAAAAGAAAATCTACTCTTCATTTGTAGCTTCAAAACAACCTCACAACGCTGAGTTGAAAAATATTTTGGAGTAAGAAATATGTAAACGTAGCACAAATCACCACAAATAGTTTGCAAAGAACAAGGGACGGGTCTGCAGTCACTTCCATATGTTGGTAACGATGCAACGAGCAGCACCCAGGTTTATAAATCATAAGACTAAAACTGTCAACTGAATTCAAATACATTGTTTGGTTTTTAAATCTACCGGTGTAATTATTTTCAGTTTTCCCCGAGTAATCAGTGAGATAATTCACACATAAGTGCATGCTTACTTTCAACCAAACATAGCAAACATCTGTCTGAAGGTTTGCACTCTGAGCATTGCTCCTGTCATCGGTGTGATTTAACAGTCATCTCATCAAACAATATAAACATCAGATAAGATCCATAAGTCCATACTGATAAGTTGCACCCACATCATCGCTTTGTTAAGAAATTAATCATTTTCATTTAAAGTTTCACACAAAGGCAGGAGACAAGTTTCACAGTAGTTAATTGAATGAGCTTTATTGTTTGTAGCATTTAGATTTAGCCCTCTGGCTAAAACTCCAGTAATGTTGAATGCTCTGAAGGTTTTCTAGGAATTTGTAGAAGATCAGATTGTTTGCACATTTCTGGTATCTTCCAAAAGCCCTTTCTGTTAATCTGACATCATCTGAATGTGTCAACTTCATGTCTGAGCGACACCGTGGTCACTTTACTCTATCTCAATATTACTAGGTTGGGCGTTTAAAGCAAGAGAGGATGCACTCATATTGTGGCTTCCTCTGTCACTGTTGCGGGTATGTCTGAGTGCAGGTGTGAAGAATATTAAGGTAGAAGTAAAATATATTTTGAAAACAGAATGCCGTCTCACCATCAGTGTTGTAATGGTGGTTCAGAGTAGACAACAGAGATGCTAATTTGAATCTATTTACCAATTTTCTCAGACACGCAGACATGGCAACACTTTTTTTTTCTTCGGGGGGTTGCTGCGACTATGCATTAAAATGTTTTACTACAAATAGCCCCCAAAAATGGCAGAGTTCTTTATTTGTTATGATAGTAATTCAATTCAATTTTATTTATATAGCCCCAAATCACAACAACAGTTGCCTCAAGGTAAAGTGAGGTAAAGACCCGACAATAATAGAAAGAAAACAGAGAAAACGCCACCAATAATAGAGAATATACAGTGTTATTTTCTGATTTTTTTTAATTTAAATGTTGCAATTTTAGATAAATATGTTTAAAATTGAAATAACTGTGCTATATGTAATGACAGAAAACAGCAACGTGTCTGCTGTTGTCACTCCGTTATAATCTAATCTAATCAAATGTAATCTCATACAATCAAATCTAATCGAATACAATCTAATAAACACAATCATTAGCTGGTATCTTTTTCTCGTTGATGCTTGTGCTGAGGTGGCTTGCAGCCGCTGATGTGTTTCTAAGATACATAGTAAACAAACAGGGGGAAACAAATAAAAACAAATAGAGCAGAGGCCAAGCAATGTCCTGCAGAGTTTCCATAGTGACTAGTTAAGCATGTTCGTTGCCAGAACCTTTTTCAACCTGATTTGCATTGCAAGCAGCAAATCTCTGGGTGCAGTGGCTTCACTGTGCTTGCATATAAGGTGTGTGTGTGTGTGTGTGTGTGCGCGCGCGTGCGTGTGTGCATGTGTGTGTGTGCGTGCACGCGGGAATGACTGATGCCTCAGCCAGGCAAAGAAGGAAGGTTTAGTTGGAACTTCATGGTTAGTCTGCCGAGAAAAAGCTCCTGTCGTTCCCAACATCTTTAGTTTGATTGGCTTTTTGCTACTGTCTGTTTTTCAGATTCACATATTTTGCTCTGTTAAATTGCTCCGCCATGTGAACTGCATGCATGAACAGATTTGTTGTTCCATATGCACATTTTATATGAATTCTTATTAACACTGATTTATCGTTTGGCAACACTAGAGGAATCAGCATTATTGCGGAACCACTCTGACTCTGCAAACTGACAGGCTGACAGACAAGCAGGTTAACACTCTCCTTTCAATCCTGTCATCACGGCACTGGGAGCACAGGAAATTCAGAAATACTTAGTCGTAGCTTCCAGGGTCTTAAAATCAAACCAAACACCATAAAGAAGTGGGACAGCTGTTGATTTCTTTTTAAATTGATAGCAGTTGCAAATCAAGTTCCATTAACGTTTTAAATGAAAGTGAAAGCAAGAGATTTGGTTCAGTGTGTGTGCTGTTTCCCTTCATTCATATTTAAAAAGTTTGCAGTTAGAGGAAGTTCAGATTGCTTCACATCCACAACCAGCATTGAACATATCATTTGATCATAGATCAAATTATTCTATTATATAGTATCTTAGTTTTAGCTGCAAATCTCACTAGCATGAGAAAATGTTTTTGATCAAATAATGAATATTTTACATGTGTTCTTTTATCTCTTACATATGTGGACATGTCATGTTTTCCAAGGGGCAAAACCCCACACTGTTCTATACCTTTTTCTGTTTCTGTTGCAACATGTTTATGAATTATTTTGTCTGTTGCTTAACATTAGCTTAAAAAACATAATTACTTAGAATCTTTTAAACAAGGATTAGTATACTGGATTCATTAAAAATTAAGAAAATCTAATTATTTATTTATAGAATAAATTAAAAATAATATTGAAATCTGGACTTTTCAGTCTCCAAAAGTTGTTTTGGTTTCTTGAAATCATCCTTACAGTGCAGATGCCCCTCTGTCACCCAGCAGACGGTTTTTGAAGCTATTTACTCTTAAGTTTCATTATTCATGATTACTTATTGCAAGTAGCTCGAATTATGGCGTCAGGTTACCCTCCAGCCAATTGGAACACTACCTCATGAATAATGCAAATTTGCATATGCCATATCTTTGATGTAATAATTTCACCTGGAGATGTAAAAGCGGATGTTCATGGACTAGACTATGATCTTGAATAGAGAGTGCAACAACTTGCAAGCAGCACTGGAGAGATTGTTTTAAGCTGCCTAACAATCAACAAAGCTACACTTCTGTCCTGCGCTGATTACCTCTGGCTATTGGAGTTAGGTATGCATTTGAAATGGGTGGCAGAGAGGGCAGAAGTCCTACTTGGTGACACTACTGCGTGCGCAAGAAGAGGAGATAGTTGAAGTGCTTCAGATAGCCTCCTGCGCATGCAATGCCTCAAGTTTCCAACGGAGAAACATAATAGAGAAAAGATAAAAACAGTAGTACTGAGAATGGGTGGAAAGAGACTGAGACAAAGGAAGTAACAACACCTGAGAACATCTAAAAGTAGCTAGAGAGGGAAAATGAAAGGTGGATTAGATCTAACAAGACACAAATAATAGTGGAAGAGCGATACCTTGCTTATTTATAAAATCTGTTCCTTGATTCAGACTCGATCTATCCAAAACATCCCATGTTTCTATCCTCTCTTTAAAACGTGCCTTCTATCTTTAGCTGCCATCACTGTCCTAAATAGACTTCCTCTCTATTTCTTCCCTCTACACACACACACACACACACACACACACACACACACACACACACACACACACACACACACACACACACACATACACAGACACACACACCTACACACAGATACGCTGAACAGAAAAGCAGCTATTAAGATATCTCGTACATCCCCGGTGCAGCTTTTATCTAAAAAGCATGGAATGACCACATATAAATCCATTCCACATGCTTTTTTAAGTCAGGAATGAGCAGACTGTCCAAGCTTGAGGATCAAACCTGATTGGCCACTGCTAGTTTCCCTACCACCATAATTAAACCAGTTCACTTATCTCGGAGCTGCACTCTGCCAGGCAAGTATTTGTTTGATCAATTTCAGCCTTCGATACTTCACAAGTTGGGCAGATTGTTTTTTACTAAGGCTTATACACCACTGTATCTGAAGGAGGTTTGAAACTAATTTACAGAAAAGTCACAATAGACAAATATAGACCAAATCAATTAATTTGCATGTTTTTTATAATAATTCAAATAATTTATTTATCACCAAATCTTAGATGCCTAATTTATATATATAATATATATTGTATTTGTATATCACAAACATAGGGACACTTTGTATTTTATAGCAGTAAAAAAAACCATAATAAAATGAAATAATGGCAGCATGGTTCTTGTGACCATAAATAGACTGAGTTTGCTGTTGTATGTGCTCAAACTTTATTTCATCAAGAAAAAATTAGATATTAATGCTTTTTTAAAGATGTGATTCAAGTGGGTTTCTTTCTAGGTTGTGCGCACTTTGGTTCTGTTTGATATAAAACACTAAACTAATGAGCCTTACTGGAAATTTGTTAATATCCAATATGTGTCAAGGGACAGGAAACACTTCTAATTAATATATCAAGGCATAATTGTGAAATTCAGATGTATTAAATGCCTTCATTAAATGGAGATTAAAGGTGGATATGACATGAAAATAAATGCTGTATAACTGAGTTAAAATCCTGCAAACGTCATTTTGCTACAGTTACTTCATGAAATGGTAAATGTGTAAACATATAATTTCCACATTAACTAATGAAGGAAACTGTGATATTAACTATGATGTTTTTATTTCTTTACTTTTCTGCACACCTCCTTGATCCCCACAGCACCAGCATTTAGGAATTTATCATGTTTTTTGGACATTTTTGTTCATTTTCTTGGGTTGGATGATAATGTCTCGAAAAGTTTTCGCACATTTGGTCTAAAGACACACGCCTGTTTAAATAAAAGCTTAAAGACGATATTTAGATGAGAGTTTTCATAAATTCTCTCTCAGGAAATCCACACAATGGTGGAAGCGAGTGTGTTCTTCAAAATAAGAACCAGGGGTAAAGAAATCAGTTAAAATCAATATGTACCAACCAGACAAGTTGCAGGGTGCGTACTCCAATATCTTTCTTTTTGTCGGTCTTGTTTCTTTATCTGTCTTTCTTTCTTTTTATCCCTCCATCTCCATAGCTCTTCCTTCTCACCTCGGGTGCAGGCTGTTGCTAAGAAACGAAGCCAGTGTATGTGTTAGATATGCTTTCTTTCTTCTTTTTCAAGTCTCTGTGACGAGTTCGAGACTTTTTCAGTGGGGAATGTCAAAGAAAATCAATCTCTTCCACCCTCCTCAACTTCATTTTACTCTCTCTCCTGATCTGTTCCTGCTCTTTTGCATTCTACCTTCCGTCGCTGGCTTCAGTCTAAATATACACCAAGAAGGCAGCCTGTCTGTGCTGGGTCTTCATGACTGCACAACATGTTGACTTTCTTAACTCGCCAGTGTATTGTGAACATTGCTCAGCTCTCCTTGGATTGTTTTTCATGACATAAGAAAAAGACTATGTAGAGTTTTTTTCTCAGCTATACAATTAAGCAGGATCCCTGGTTCCTGAGACTTTCTCTATCGCACCAGAAACAACTGGTCTGTGGAGCAGTGGGCCTCAGATCTCAGATCTGCCTGTTTATGAGGATTCTTATTTTCCATAATTAGGGCCAAAACAGTCAAATGGAGACAAATTTGAGATTTCTCACATTCATTCTCTCAGCATCTTGTGAAATTATACTTTAGCCACAGCAACCTGAAGCACCCCCACAAGGACCTTGACTTAGTTTAGTCTACTGTTAGCCCAAGGTGAAGGGCAAGACCACCTTGGGTGAAATGAGGGGTAAAGGAACACATTGAGTCTGTCTGCAGAGGGCCAGCACTAATGGAGAATAAATTATGTCAATTAACACTCTCAGCTGGGAAACATTAATCAGCTAATGATGGTTCAGTGACAACCAGAAAAGAGATGGAGGGGAGAAGCTGTATTTGACTGCGTTGAAGAGATGAGATTACAGAGTATTTAGCTCGCTGAAACAAGTGTATATCACAGTCTTAACTTGGAACACAAATTATGAAAATATAACCCTCATGTTAAAGATGGATGTTTAATTATAGATACTTCTTCTTTGTATTTATTTTATAGTGTTTATGCAGATATACTTGCCCTCATTTTTGAGTTTAGTTAATCATAGCATCTTCAGAAAGAATGTCCATCACTTATTATTTCAGAAAGGTTTGTTTTGAAAAGTCAGTAAGTGAATTTATTTAAATATTTGTTTAAATATTGTCTTCACATTTCTTGTATAACTAAGTTAACACAGACCACTTACACTTAATGCATTCGTATGAATATGCCTTCATTAAATATATCACTTTCTCTTTCATAAACTTTAAGTCTCAACCCAACTTCTCTACCTCTGTATTTTAGTGCTTCTCACTCTGCCTCCTCTGTGTTTATGCATCCATAAACACACTGGAAACTTTCCACAAATGCTTACTGTCAGGTGTAGACCTAGAGACAGCACAGTCATGCTTGTCTGTTTATTTTATGCAGCTAGTTTTCGTATAGTTAATGATCTGTAAAATGTAGGTCAGAGTTCCACTGTATTTTGTAGAAGAGGAGGATATATGAACCACTGCTTCTCAAAGAGGGGCTTGTGGACCCATAGGGATTGTTGGGTTAACATAGTCCATAGAGAGGCAGTGTTTGATTACTTTTTAAAATCATATATTCAAAATAACACATACAGTCCCCCTATTTCCTGAGCCTTGGTTTTGCTTCATATGCAGCTGATTAAAAGCTTTCTGTTGGTTGAGAGATGACCAATGGGTGTATGAGACATGTAATCATCACACAAGTTATTTGCAGTCTTTAGCCAGACCAGATCAGACCACAAATACTGGA
Organism: Rhamphochromis sp. 'chilingali'; assembly: GCF_963969265.1. Lineage (NCBI taxonomy): Eukaryota > Metazoa > Chordata > Actinopteri > Cichliformes > Cichlidae > Rhamphochromis > Rhamphochromis sp. 'chilingali'. The sequence continues at coordinate 30,446,988 of NC_137931.1, forward strand.
ATGTATGTGAATTTTAATCTAAAATAGAGATTAAACAATAATATCTGCCTGTTTCCACATGGGGTGACGTATCTGCTAACATATCAGGACGTTTTTGCATCCCACACTGTCCTATATGTGTAATAAGGCCAATTAAATTGTTATTTTGCGCATAAATGGTAAATGGCCTGCATTTGTATAGCGCTTTTCTAGTCCATAGGACCCCAAAGCGCTTTACACTACATTCAGTCATTCACCCATTCACACACACTGGCGATGGCAAGCTACATTGTAGCCACAGCTGCCCTGGGGCGCACTGACAGAGGCGAGGCTGTCGGACACAGGCGCCACCGGGCCCTCTGACCACCACCAGTAGGCAAACACGGGGTTAGTATCTTGCCCAAGGATATTTGGCATGCAGCCAGGATGCAGCCTGGGATTGAACCACCGACCTTCTGATTAGTGGCTGACCTGCTCTGCCACCTGAGCTACAGCCCCAGCATAAATTGATACCATATGTGTATATTTATAGTCAGTCCTCATGCATATAACGTATTTATAGTAACTAGTTATCTGTCCTTTATGTATTACATAATTTATTCACTCTACACCATTGCACAATAAATATGCTAGATTTTGTTTCTGTCACATTGTCAGTATTGTCTGTTGTCTACTCTGTTACCTGAGAGCAAAGGACCAGCCAGAGCCCGATTCATTGTATGTGTACACAGACTTGGTCAGTAAAACTGATTCTGATTTTAATTCGAAATATTTTTATTTTTTTACAGAAATGTTCAAGTCATGCTTATTTCAAGGGTGAAGCATTTTCCGTTTTAGCAGAGAGTCTGGATTTCATTTTTTTTCCCTCCGTGAGTGTGGCTCAGCTTGCAGGCTTGCATTTACACATGCAAATGCTTTCACAAACAGTCTGTGATTAGAATGTGTCTGGCCACCAGCAAGCACTTGAACTAACTGTGGTAATAATATTCATTCCAGTATTAATATGGCTCCTTAGTCTGAAAAGTGTCAGGAAAAATAAAAGATTTTCATTTCAATTTTGATTCAACAGTCCACCAACTGTCAGAAAAATATCATAAAATCAGTTATAATTTAACTTTAATCATTTTCAGTGACTCTTAGTTTGTTTACTGCTGGTCTAATTATTAATATGAACTAATAGTAAACCTGCTATTGGTTTACTTATACTAGTAGAAGATATGTCCTTTCTGCTACGGGTTCAATGCTCTGATAGACTAAATAATACGTCAAGGTGAAATGACAAGCTGAGTATTTGAAAATTTGACAACATGAAACTTTGATTGACCAATAAGGTGATTTGCACACTAGACTGTAGACATAAATCATATACTCAGGTTGTTTGCAGGTTTGGCTGCCATGTATATGCATGCTTAAGTATTTCACTGATCACTGCGTGGGTAGCTAGACAGGAAGGCAACAACAGAAAATCTGATTTTTCAGCATCACTTACAGCTCTTTTGCTTATAGGAAGAGCTGTGAGGGCTTTTACATCCAAAAACATCACAGAAATGAAATGTAAAAGATGAAATCTCATGAACAGATGACACTAAGGAATATAAAGGTCTTAACTGACTGTTTAGGATTTGACAGACTTTTTTTTAAAGAAAAGTGGAGTCTTGACTGAAACAATATGTCTACCTGACTGATTCCACTTTCTTATCCTTTTATACTGAGTTTGATGCATCCTTCATCTGGTGGACGCTTAAATTTATGCAAATTCCTCTTCACTCCAGTAAGGTGACAGTTTCAGTCCCTGTTTTGATCCTAGTTGACTTGACAGACTAAAGTTCTGTCTCTTTCTTTTGAGTAGAGAATACGCTGCCTCTCACTGTGATGATACACTCCCATGTCCCTGTGGGATTGGACTCACAGGGCCTGATACACTGCAATTCACCCCCCACTCCCTCCCCAAAAGGCAGGAATTGTCAGTTTTCTTCAAGAGATAGAGGAGCACTATCAGTAGGAGGTAATATAAAGTACGTATTCAATATCATGATCACATGGAATAAAAAAACATCTTTACTTGACGATTGTTTTATATGAATAAATGAATGAATACTTCTGCTATCCTTCATATTCGAATAGTAAGAAGAAAATGTGAGTAATATAGTTGTTTGTTCCTCCCTCTGTGCTCTCAGATTAACTTTGAAAATTGCGTCTCTAAACAAGCTTATAGTCAGTGTACTCCCACTGTGTTAGACTGTATTAGATTAAATAAATAAGGATTTAAAAGCAGATCAAGTTTTTAAAAAAATACCGGCGTTTTAATTCTCACAGGTTAGATTTAAACATCTGTTGAATTCACTTTATAAATGAAACCCCCAGCCTTCGTTTTTCAGTAATTATTCTGCATCTACTGAAGCATAAAAAGGAGGTTTTAGAGGAGGAGAGAAAACAATAAAATCCACTTAAGAATAGCTCTTTTGCACAAACATTGTAGTCCCCTCAGATGGTCGAAACATGTTTATTATTGTCACTCACAGAAGCCCCAACGAGTTTAGTATGCACTATATCACATGCTCTCGCATTATTATTTTTTCTTTTGTTCTCGCCACTTTTGCCCCTGTTAAATATAAATAAATAAATACTGTAATTGAAACAAAAAGGACCAATCTGTCTTTTTCCACACATACAGTGGGGATGTTTGTGAGACAGTCTTCCATAGTAGAAGGAAATTTAGAGATAGCAACCACTGACTTGTTGTACATCTTTTATTAGAGAGACCACAGTTAGATCTTGTTTCTTAATCTATCAAGGCAGAGAATTGGAAAGAGATTTGTTAGTTTTGTAGCTAAAACTTGAGGCTTTTTTGTGACAAGACTACACTTGAGCTGTACTTGTTTAAAAAGAAAGAAAAGTCTGCAGCCCTGTCTTTCCACCTGTTCATTTGCCATTTGCTCTGTGTTCATCCAGCGCCTAATTACACAAACAGAGGTGAAATTTCCAAGTATTTAATGGTTCTCATTGAGGGGCTGGCCAGTGTGCTGCTGGATGGTTCACAGTGAACGGACATCAGGCTCTAATGAGGCACAAAGAGAATGGAAGGGGTTTGTCTGGACTAATTTCATTAGTGTCCTCCTGTCCCCGGTCATTGTAGTTAGAGATAAAAAGAACATTCTCAGATGGGGCATAATAGTCCAATAGAAGGCATAATGCAGAGATAACAGCTGATATATTGTTTAAAGGGAGGTGACTGGTTAGGGTGTTTTTTCTGCTCGGCTCTTCGTGTGTGTTTAAGAGAAAAACTTTTTAAACAAGATTTATACATCGTGATGTGATGTATATGTTATTCCCACACTTATTTATGATACTCGACACCAGCAATGATATCTCCCTGTTGATTATAATAATCAGACTCTCTGGCTCCATGCCGTAGACCGCAAACCTCACTGACAACATGTCCCACTCTAAGTAGCTGAAGGAAAACAGATGTGTTAGTAAAATATTGTGATGATAAAACTCAACTGTAGTTACTATCTTTCATGAACACTCGTGATTGGATTGTTGTTATTTACGCTAATAGTATCGCTACTGTGACTGGGAGGCCCAATGAGAAACAACTTAAAGAATTTTATTCTTTTTTTTGTGTGATGAATGTTAAATTTAAGGAGAAATTTAAAGGGAAAAAAACATGCTATGGATTCATATATGTCATCTGGTTTGCTTTTAAAGTGCTTAAAAAACCCTACATTGTTGTTTAATTTAGTTAGAAATGCAAAATAATGAACGCATTACGGGTAATTATAGAGTCTCTGGTTTCACCCACCTTGTTGTAGTTGCTATGCACTGTTGACAGTCAATGCAATGCAGGCAATATTGTCTCGCAGTATGGATTAAAAAATATATTTTAATTTTTTTTATTATATTAGTTACACATAATTTAGGCGACTTCATTTTAAGTACAAATTATAAATGCAGTAAAGCGGGCAGCAGCTGCTGCTAGGTGATTTGTTGATGACTCATTGATGCCAAAATGGTACCCAGAACACTTAACTGATAGATCAGCATTAAACAGAGTTAAATGCTGCTGCTGTTTTATTCCACAGATATTTATCTAAATATAATTTAAGAAAGTGAGGTAAACCCAGCACTTTGCAGCTGAAAGAAGGCCTCGTTCCTTCTCTCTATTTCACCTTCCATCGCTCACACACACTCTCTCTCTTCTTCTCTCAAGGTGCCATTAAAGAAATCCCCAATTACTCCTAATAATGATGTAATGAAGCACGGCTGACGTGCCAGCGAGCTTTAATTAAGTTATTAATTAGCTGAATAATGGGGTTTTTATTCACCGGGACAGAAGCCACAGACTCCCACGGCAAAAGAGAGAAAGCGAGAGAGACACAGTCGAAAAGAGCGACAGTGAAACCGAGAGGACTGTGTGGGTGACCACGTGATATTACGTCCAGAAAGAAAAACAAAGTAATTTGAAGATATCTTCTAAATTGTAAATAACAATTTTTTAATATAAATCCTGCACATATAATTTGAAAGGAACACACAAATTAGTCGTGCCACGGATGCATTTTTCCCTCCAGTTTCAGCACCGTATCACAGCCCCTTAAAAATGTTATGGTAATATTTTCACCTTATTTAGTCCCCGTGCACCACTGCCAGAGGCCAGTTTAACCTTCTCACATGTTGTGGTGAGTTCAGGTCATAGATGGCAGGCTGACAAAAAGACATCCAAGCAATACATAATTACCTGGATATGAATAATCCGAGGTGACCCCGGAGACTGCAAAGGTGCACTGTCGGTTGATCCAATTAACTTTAAACTAAGGCCCTTAATTTATCTGCAAATGGCTGTGCTTCTCCAGGGAGGCTGATAATGTCAGGCTTCTAATTCACAAAACAGCTCTTTAGTACTTTCTCTGAGTGTAGTGGTTTGGTTTATTTTATTTTCCTCTCCACACCAACCACGCGTGGTGTGCGAGACTGTGTAATAATGCACGCACACAGGACCATTTGTAAGCCACTCACACACTTCTCTGCTTTGTTTGCTTCTCTTGTTTTGCATGTATGTCTTATTTACATGTAACTCCTAAAAAAATGAAAGATTTGGGGGTTAAAGTTGGTGAACATCAATGTTTACATACATACTCAAATCAGTTAGGTGCCTCAGACTAGTATGCAGGAGTAGTAGTTGCAAGATTTATTTTGGATGCATTATAAATACCTGGGTTGCATGGTTAAGATAAGGAAGAGATTCTGTTCACTGCAAATACACTTTGCCTATTTTACGATTACATTTTAGTTGCTCTTTGCAATACTTGTCTTTTTTCCCAGCTCTTAAACAACTTCACTGTTCAAACAAATAATGCGGTAAATATATATTGCACTCACGAAGAGAAATGGCAGATTTCTGTAAGTATTACCTGCAGTTTGCTTTGATGTTTTGCTATTTGCTCTGTGATTGGTGTAGGAGAAACTTGTGTACACCATGTCAGTGCCCAGGGGCGCATGGTCTTGAAGCCCGTGTAAGCATTTTTCTTTCGTTTCTTACGCCAACAGTTTTGTATTTTTTTGTAATACAGAGAAAACTTTCAGGTTATAGTGTCTTATAAAATACGTAAGTGCTCGTCTTTTATTTTTTTAAAGTGTCAGTGTGTATTTTCATATCAAGTGTGAAGTCTTTCTGTACTACATTATCACAAACAGTTGGCCACATTTATATTCCAAATGCTTTTTTATTCATAATGAAATCCTCAGCAATTTGGTCATACTGTATTTTCATGTTCACCAATTTCAAACATCATTGATAACATTTTAACCTCATGCATTTAAATGAATCCTATGCATGGTGGGTCCTTGAGTAAAGGCAGCTCTTAAGCTACAAGTGCTTACAATGCCCTCCTCAAAGCCTGTTTGGTTATCACTGAATGGGAAAGCTAATAGGAGGCAAAATGACCGGCTTTAATAGAGATTTAGAGATTCCTACATCTCTTCCTGCCTGCTTCCATCCACTGTCTGGCTGTGTTTTCTGACCTTGGTGTGTGAAGCAAGGTCACACCACTGCAGTGACCTAATACTGTAGTTAGACTAGCAGCCTTCTATGAGTTTGTGTGCAATAACGCTGTGCATAAATGAAGGGAAACCTCTTCTTCACTTTCTCCCCATTCAGTCTTCTGTCATGTCTCAGACATATTTTTTTCCTTCCATCTCTTTTGTCCTCCTTTCCTTTGCTTTCCCATATATTGTCTTAGCTATCAGCCAATTCACCAATGAGTCTTATTCTTCAATAAGTGGAGGCGATCCCAGCCTGCTGGGGAAAGCGGATGGAAGCCGAGTGAATACAGAAAGCCCTTTTATCTCTTTCTCTCTTTATTTTCTCTCTCCCTCATGTTTCTATTCCCTCACTCCCTCTCTTTATCTCTTCCCTACTCTCTCCCACTCTTTGTCTGTGTCTCAGGAGATTGCTCTGAAAGCCGGGTGCATGCAGAACTATGGCTCGTCCTATGGCTGTGTAAGCTAACAGAATTATCAACTTGGCTCCATGACTATGGTGCCAGTTTGACTCACCTTCACCTTTTTGCTTTGTACACTATGCAGCCACTGCCAGACTACAGTGCTGGCCTTGGCTGGACAAATACAGAGATCTGGCTGTGGAAGAGAAGCCTGGGGCCTATGGAATAAAGATGTATTAGGTGCTTGAGCCTATACTATTCACTCAGGCCTCAGGATATAATCCAGCTTGACTTCCAATAAAATGGTAGAGCTTTAGGCAGATAATACAATGGATTTATTGATTAGATACCCATGGGAGGTTGGAGGGTATCACATGTGTTATATACTGTTATATTAAACCAATACCTGTGAGGAAATCATGTGAAAATAACCCTAACTTATAAGTTCCTTTAAAGTTACCTTTATGTTAAATTAGAGCTGGGCGATATGAGATTTTTTCATATCACGATATGTTTTTTTCATTTCAGGCGATAACGATATCTATCACGATATAAGCCAAATAACTATATTTGTAATATTTAAATGTGCCGTTGCTCACAAGTAAAATGTGAAATAATCAGCAGCTTGTTTTTATTTAAATATTTATTTCCCATAATAAGTTCAACAGGGTAGATGTACTTAAGGAACATGAGACTTTTTCAGATAAATAAAAGGCAAATATTGCAAACTACACAAAAGACAGCCGCTAAAGCGTTTAAGTTTCAAAATAGAACAAATGAAACAGACTAAATTGTCAATTCCACTTAGAAACAAAATATTAATTCTAAAAATAAATCTTAGTTTGTTTTACAGAAGAACAGACAAAATTGACTAACTTTTCTCAATATCAAATAAACTGAGAACTAAAAGGAAATTCTCAATCTCTCCTTGTTGTATAGCTTAGCTTTTCAAACAGTTTTAACAGTTACTTTAGTCTGACAAAAGCCGAATGACGAATTAGCGCTTCCAGTCAGAGACTGAGGCTACGTCCACACGTACACGGGTATTTTTGAAAACGGAGATTTTCCGTTTTCGTTTTAAAAAATAATCCCGTCCACACATAAAGGCAGAAATTAAGGAAAATGCTGCTATGAACATGCCAAAGCAGCAGGTGGCGCTAGATTCCTAACCGTGCAGAAATGTTGGCCAATCAGAAGTCTAGAAGCCTCGGTGGGAAAAAGTAAACAAAGCTGGGGCATAGAAGCAGAACTGAGTCGTATGTGTGGAGGGACAGTAACTGTGTGTATATGTAAGCATTTAAACACTGCAGAGAGTAGAATTAACAGTAACAGTATTGTAGAAATTCATTTCACCGAAACAATAACGTGGCGCAGTGTGACGCATGCACCAGTTTATTGTATTTCCAGACTTGCTTTCGGCACAATTTACAGTGCACGCTACTCTGTTTTTTTGTCAGACTTGAAATAGCCGAAATACCTTCACACTACGGAACTTCTATGGCTCTTCCGTTCGACAATCTCTCCAGCATTGGAACCATCATCTGTTTTCTCTTCGGTCACGCTCGGTTGATTTTTCTAGTCGGCACACTCATTTCCTCCATTACGCGCTGGCTCCATTACCCGCTGGCTGCTTCCCAAACAAACACACGTGCGGCTTGGCACTTGTGCTGTACTAACAAGTCACGCGACGTGACGCTGCAGCTGTGATTGGTTCGGCTCTGCGCTACTTAATTTGGATTGGCTGACATTATTATTATTATTATTTTTTTTTTTTAAGAGGACAAGAGCGGCGAGGTCTATCGCGATAGCTTAATTTCTCTATCGAGTAAAAGTTATATCGCGATACATATCGTTATCGTTCTATCGCCCAGCTCTATGTTAAATAGAGAAACACATATGTCAGAAAGAAACAACAAAAGTTTTGTCTGTGCAAAATTTAACGTAAACTTTAAACAGATTTATCTGCAAATAATCAGGTATCTGAAGAGGTTTCAGCTTAACTGTAGACTTAACCAGAACTAAAATAGTGTTTTCTTCATCTTTTCATTCCTTTTATCACCATTTCTTTACCAAAGTGCATCATAACCAGGACATATTTATATACTATCATAATTTAAAATACCCTAAGCTGCACTCACCCTTCACTTAAGACGATGAATTTGGTCTCTTGTCAGTGTTTTCAATATATATCCAAAAAAGTACAGGCAGTTACCAGTTTTCAGTTTTGCTACATCTCTATGATATTGTTTATGTTTGGTGTGGGCTGAATGTTGTTTCCTCTTATTTCAACTAACTGATGCCACATTAAATCTAATGTAAGTCAAATGTGCAAATGTTACTGGATTAAAAGGGTCAGATAAACAATCTAAAGGAAATGAGAATTAATTACACGATATAAAGGCTCCTCTGTCACACCCAACAAACACAATCAAACCGATGAAGATTTATTCTCCAGAGAAAATGTAAATGATCTTTTGCAAACAGTACACAGTTGTTACTTTACATCCCTGTTTCTACAGTGTGAATTGAAGTGATTTGTTCCACATCCTGTATCTCATGCATTTGCTTCAACGTAATGAATGGGCAGCTCTTAATCCAAGTCTAAATTAGTCTGATCAGATTAGCACTGAGTTAATTAATACAAACCCAACACTGGATTGATGTGTTAAACCCACTTTTCTTAATAAACTCATAGTAAGATCTTTTAAGATGTTACCTGTCTTGTGAAAAAATGTATATTTTTTTAACTCACAGCTGTTTCCTAACAATATTATCAAACGGATGGTGGAACACGGATCTTTACATTCTAGTCAAGTAGATATAATTCAGTATGAAGTATCATTTTTATTATTTACATTTTTTATATATTTTTAAATTATTAGGTAACAGACATACATTTATATCTGGCATGATAAAAACATCTCTATATCTGCTGTGCATCTTCATGTCTCGACGCTCTGCTATTCCTATTGTTGCCTATAGATGGTGCACGTTGCCATAATCTCTGCAGCAAATATGCTGCAACTCCACTGCAATTGGATTATATCAGTAGTGGTTTGTCTGGTTGGTCTGGGATGCTGTGTTGATAATAGATTAGTCAGAGCTCTCTCTCTCGCTCTGTGTGTGTGTGTGTGTGTATGTGTGTTATTGACTGTGCTTGGGAATAAAACGATCCGCCAGGCCCTGATAGTCTGTTCTGTTGCATTTTGGTTCAGTTCCACACACGAGTGTCCCATGCCGCAGGGCAACGGCTGTTGTTGCATTGCCCTGAGGGTACGTGTATTTTCTGTGTATTTGCTCTGTGTTTGCTCTGTGTTTGCTCTCTGTGCGTGTGTGTGTGTGTGTGGTTGGGCAAGGTTCAGACACAATCCGTTGGCCTACTGGCTTGGCGTTTTGTCTACAGTGAGCCGATGGGAGTTGGATGTTGGAGTTGGACGTTGTTGTTTTCAGTAGCTCACTTCCCCCTATTTTCTCATTATAAAACATAATGTATACATAGAGTATATTTACATACACACGTTCTGGCACCATGCATTAATAAGCAACTACATCCCATAACGAGATAGAACTACTAACACATGAACACCGTCACAGATTTATGCACTGATGAAGAGCTTTTGACCCCACTATCACACAAACAACTCCAGCTGCACAACACACAGTTTACACTCCTTATCTAATAGCTTTAACTGTAGCAGTTTGTTGAGCACAAGCCCCAAAGGGAAAGAAGGACTGTAGGAATGGGACAAAAACAGAAAGCGAAAGATGCATTTCCGATATGAAACTCTTCCCTGTCAGCATATTACCAGCTGCAGTAGAGACACCATACATTTTTCTCTACTTTTGCAATCTGCTGGTTGACTCTCTCTGTCTCTCTCCATATATATATATATACAGGTTGGGCCATTTATGTGGATACACCGAAATAACATGGGGATGGTTGGTGATATTAAAGTCCTGTTTGTGGCACATTAGTATATGTGAGGGGGCAAACTCCTCAAGATGGGTGGTGACCATGGTGGCCATTTAGAAGTCGGCCATCTTGGATACAACTTTTGTATTTTCAATAGGAAGAGGGCCATGTGACACATCAAACCTATTGGTAATGTCACAAGAAAAACAATGGTGTGCTTGGTTTCAACGTAACTTTATTCTTTCATGAGTTATTTACAAGTTTCTGACCACTTATAAAATGTGTTCAATGTGCTGCCCATTGTGTTGGATTGTCAATGCAACCCTCTTCTCCCACTCTTCACACACTGATACCAACCATTCCCATTTTATTACAGTGTATCCATATAAATGGCCCACCCTGTATATATACAGGTATGTTGAACTTCATACTTTACTCATGGTTGTGTCCCAAGTTGTGGCCAATGGCAGGAGAGTATAATGAGTTCTGCTCTGCTGCCATTGTTCTTTTTTGTTAGTGACCCATTATGGAGGTCTTTAAAGAATAAAAGGCAATGTACAAATGTAGACCTGTTAGTATTTAGTCATGGAATAATGTCTCCATGTGTGGATAAGGATATTGGATGTAGACTTTCAGACAGAACAATAAATGGTTACAATAATAACCAAAGATTTTGCTGTAATTATAATGTCTAATTTGTCAGGACTAATTATGCAGTCCTAATATGATGTGTAACTTTGTGTTTTTACTATAAGGATCTGTACAATCACTGACCTCTGTTATCTGCATCTCTATGAATTTGTCTAATGTTGGTCAGGATTATGTTTTACATATATATATATATATATGTGTGTATATATATGTGTGTATATATATATATATATATATATATGTATATATATATATATATATATATATACATAACATCACTCTCTGTCTATCTCTGTCTCTCCCTCACACACACACAACTTTGTGTGTTCCATATGCACTTTTAAATGATGAATGAAGTTTCACACAATGAGCAAAGAACGGATTTCAGTCTCTGTATGCTTCATGATGGAGACTGTGAGACCCAAAGTAAGACAGACATGAATAAGCTGGGTAAGATAAAAGCATCATTTTTAGGTTGTTCAGTCTGTTTGACAGCTGAAATATGTGATGAACACCATCATTTTTTCTGTTCTCAGGTAAAGCATTAGATTAGGTAATGGAACGAAGGAAATACAAAGCAAGGTGTTTATCATATTCCCTGTAAGGACCAAAGCTGTTGCATAGACCAATAAAAGAAAGAGAGATTCAGAGGGGAATGTGGTGACTTGAAAGTAAGATAATGAACTGGTAAATAACAACAGAATGGAGACTCCAAATTAAAGTTTCATAAGGGGAGACTTATCTGCACTGAACTACTGGATGGTAGGAATAGAGAATTTTGTAAGATTTTGCTGTTGCACAATTAAACAGTATGACTCTCCACTGGGATAAGTAATGTGAAAAATTTTGTTCTGCTGTGATAACCTAGAAAGTTAAAAGTTATACATAAGTTTGTGACTATTTTATCTCACATTGTGTTACTTCTGATTCACCTTTTTTCATACACAACAATTTCCCCACACACATACAGTGATCTCGTCTTCGCTCTGTACATGTCACCTAATTTATGATAAAGGACAGATTGCCATTTGTCTGAAAGCTTTTTATGACTGTACAGGCCTTGTTATAGTACCACGCCATCTATTATCTGATAGAGGTCTGTGTCCATGTACTTGTGTGTGTGTGTGTGTGTGTGTGCGTGTAGAAGAGCATGAGAGAGAGAGAGAAATCCTGGACTCACGCTGCAGCACTATAACAGGGCCTCTGCTCAGGAGGCGTTATTTATGCATTGACCACTCTGTGAAACCCCACTCTCTATGCCCGATTCATTATCCTAAGAGAGACACAGAAGAGGTGAGGAGAGAGAAGGAAAAGCCCAAAGGCAGCCTTCTCCTCTCCTTCCTGTGCTCTTCTTTTCTCCCCTCTCTCCCCTCATTCTCTGCATCACACAGATCTCCCCCAAGCAGCTGATGTGAGTATGTGGTGCTAGCACATCAGGCTTTTATTGTGATTGAGTCAGCTGCTTACTAGGAATGAAGCAGGGTCTGTTGTCTTTGTCTTGCAGACAGGCAGATAGCTCACTCCTCAGGTGCTTTACCTTCATTGAGGAAAGTACATATCATTGTAGTTCAGTAACATGCAGATTCGCTGTACATGTACAGCAGAGTTGGTGGTACTGGAGGTATTAGCTGGAGCTAAGATCTTAGAAGCAGTGTTAGCATTAAGAGACATGCATAAAATTATTAGTAGTAGTATTGATAGTATTACCATGAGATGTAATAGAAATTTAATTTTCTCTCCCCCTCCTGATGTTAAGGCTTAACATAATTATAATATAATTACAGTAATAATACTACCACACACACACACACACACACACACACACACACACACACACACACACACACACACACACACACACACACACACACACAAATTCACATTCTGCTCACTCGTCCCTGTTCCCAGCTCAGGGCCATCTGTCCAGGGTTAGGAGTGGTGTTAAACGCCAAGATGTCCTTGCTGTGTGTCCAATCACTTTTCTCTATCACTAACTCCTTATTTCCCTCTTCTACTCTGTGCATTTCTCTTTGTTTCTATCCTAGAAATCCAAATAATTTACATTGTCTTTTTTCTCTCCCTCTCCAACCTGCCCCTATTTCTCCATGCATCTCTAACCTCTCTCCACTTCTTTGGCTGTGGGGAGAGAGAGGTAGAGAGAAAAGAGGAAACGTGATTGAACATTTACAACTATCCTGAAAATCTCATTGCAGAGGTCTCGTCACTGTGACAGCTTTTATTGCATTTTACCAGGAACCTTCAGACAGGAGGGCTAACTTTATCTCTTTGGACAGATGCACATACACACCCATGCATACATATCTGTGGGAATAACCTTCTGTGAACATAGACAATACACTTGCATAGTCATACATATATTATAAAAAAAAATGTGTGCATACTGCTATGAGTGCACAGCTTCTCTGAAATATGCATGCAAGCTTGCAAAGGTTTGTTATAAATTGGATTTTGTCAGTATGAAAGCGATATGGTGAGAGAGAGACAGTGAAAGCTAGGACCTAGTTAGGTAAAGTGTTGTGCCAGAGTCTTTGCAGTGACCCCAAAGTGGATGGGGTGGAGGGGGGGGGGGGGGGAGAGGAAATAGATTAAAAGTAATATTAATTAAATTCTATTCCATTTGTATAATGGAATACAAAGACAGGAAAAGCAAAATTAAAACATTATGACAACCAGAAAGGATCGAGATGAAAAACTCTCTGTATCCTCTTATTTATGTGTGTTCACTTCAATGAATCGCACCTGGATAAGCAGTAGAAAATGGATAGATGCTCACCTGAGTGGCAGGACTGTGGTTTATGATCCTTAGCCATCAGATAGCACTAAAGGAGAAATCTATTGAGGTTGTACATCTGTCTGGAAATGAGTTCTCTGTAGCTGTTAGAGTGAGATGAAGATGGACTTAAAGTGCTTTACATACACTAGCCTTTTGCTCTAACCAACATGATCAAGGATACAGTTTAATCTTAAGATGAAATACAGCAGCACTCTAACAGCTCTGCAATCAGAATCCGGCATCTAGTCCAGCGCTAGTAAAGGAAAAGTAAATGGTAATGCAGTGCATAAAGCAGTAGAGTAGAAATGCACAGTATCGACAGCAAGACCCTAGTTCTTGTAGTCGTTCTGTATTCAATTTCATTAGGTCACTATATTAGCACACTGAGAATTTTAAAAACTCTTAGTTCAAAATCAGTTAATGTTAAAAAGGTTCAAACTAGTAGCATTCATTAAGTCGGCTGAGTTCAGTGTTTTAGAAACTGACTTTTATTTAAAGGAAGTTTGTTCCACTGACCACTTAAAACAATATATCTATCCTGGAATTGTGATGCTGGATCACTGCCACTACTTTCATAGGACAAAAGCTAGTGATTATTCCTCACAACAGTACCACTGCCAATTGTGCAACCATTGATAAGTTTCTTGGATGAGAGTGGACCCATTGACCTGGTTGGTACAGCCTTCATGGTGGGTGTTGGATAGTTGGAATTGAATTAGCTTCAGTTTTAATCTTTGCAGTATCAGTATAGTTGTGATAGCTATGTGCAAAAGAAAACAGAAAGCATTCACAGCAGGAAAAGCTATTCTTAGACTGAAGATGCAGAACCCCAAAAGTTGCAAACAAAAGATCTATTCTCATTTGACATTTTAAGCACTTGACAGAAACTGTGTAAACATCAACTAGGATTTATCACCAAGAATTTGACCAAAAAAGTATAAATGTTTAGTGATTTCCGTGTAGTTATCTGGACCTAGCATGCATTACAGATTTTGTTTGCAGAATCTCTTTCTACCAACAGCAGACAGAGACTGTGTGACAATTTTTAAAATCATACTATGATTGCTCACGTTGGTCATGAGCAACAAAAATGTATGAGTTCATGTATTTATTATGACTTCAAGATGCTACAAATGTCTGCTTTTTTCATAACCACAGAGTACATATTTTGTACTTCAACTGAGGTGCAAAGCACTTGAGAGCCTTGGCCTATTAATATGACCAGCAGAAGGTAATATTAGATCTGCACAGAAGCCAAAATCATTCTGTGATTACGGTTCACCCTGAGGACTGCCAGGTACTTCTCAGCTTGATGCAGATTGCATTACTTAAAACACAGCCTCTGGCCTCTCTTCATTGTACAGTACTTGACATAAAAACCATTCCCCTATTCTGCACACCTTGCTGTGCAGAATAGTCAAGTGATTGCTGCTTAGCATGCACTGTCACACAGTCAAAGTAAAAAGTTTGATATAAGCATTACTTACATGTTATTATGCCATCAAGCTATGCGACCGAAGCACTAAGTGTCAGAATAAAACCTTAGCTAATAAGCTATGAGAAATCATGTCCATGCCACTACACGATTCTCTATGGATCAGTTTTTCTCATTTCTTCCTTACATTCATACATTGCTCACAATATAAGCAGACACTATTGCATTTTGAACTACCTTGTATGATTTTGGAAGACAATGAAAAGGAATGTCCTTTCAAAAGTTGTGCAGTTTTATTATGGTTTAAAAGCCCTGTTATTACTTGTATATTCAACCACCTTTCTACCTCCTCAATCCGTTATTACTACATTATTATTTTTCTTTTTTCTGTTGATTTCTTTTCTTTTCTCTCTCCACCTGTTTTGTAAGATTTTAACTCTCTTAACTTTAGCTTTCTCCTTTTTTCATCTGCTTTATTACTTCTTCTTGTCCAGTACAATTCATCATGTTTTAAATGGTGGACATGCCTTCCCACTGGTCTTGCTCCTTTCTTCCAGAAATGGCAAATCGAAGCTTATGCACTTCTTTACCATTGCCATTTTCTTTTCTTTCTTAGAAAAAAAGGCTTTGAATTCAGACCTATACAGTTGCTGGAGCTTGTGAGTCTGGACTTTGCATGCTTCTCATAGATATATATTTTTTTGTCTGTGGGTGCATTAGCTTACTGCTACTGCCAGATTAATTAGCCCTGAACTGGTAACCTGTTTAAGATGTAGCCAACCTCTCATACAATGTGAACTGGGATAAGTCTGAGTCCTGCGACTTAGATAACCATTTAAGATAAAGGCATGAGTGAATGAGCTGGGTGGTCGGTATTGGTCATATACCATATGTCAGAGTTTTTTAATCAACTTATCTGACAAAGACCTATAAGTTCTGCATATCTATATATCTGCTAAAAAATAACGTCTCCCAGTCAATTAATTTCATCACTTTGCTCTTACAAGTTGCAGTGCAGCAAACCCATAAAACTAAAAAGGATGGGGGCATATGTGCACACATGTGTAAAGTATGTGTGTGCATGTGTGCACATCCATATTCCCATATCTGCACATCCATGTGGAGAAAAACGTGCAAACTCCCACCGTGAGACATATGTGCGAGACATGCATGAACCTTTGGACAGATTGGGGTTTTGTTCTGTCATTCTTCTCCAGAGATTCATTTTCCCTCCATCCACTCATTGTGGAGAGAAGGGTTACTCCCTGCCGTTCTCTCTGAGGTAAAGGTAATTAGGTTTGGCATGAGATCTAGAGTCCTTTGGTCTACCTTTTTCCCTGTTCTTTCTCAGTGCTCCCTTCATGTCCCCTGGCCCCAACTGTCTTTTCAAGTCCAAAAATATATCCTCACCATCATGTTACCTCAGACTACTTCTGGTATTTTCCTTCTCTACTCTTTCTCTGCCCCCTTTTTTTCTGCATCATAAATTAATAATCTTATCCCATCTATACACAAATAATCTAAGATTTAATGGTGAAGTTTCTCTTAATGTCTTTTGTTTGTTTGCCAAGAAAAAGAAAACTCTAATTGTTTGTGTCCTATACTATGCTTTCTATTTAATTGTCCCTGTTTGTGTGTGAGGTGAGACAGGTGAATGAAGAGTTTTGCTTTTGCTTAAAAAAACAAGATTATTGTAAACTGTATCACAACATCCGCTGGCAGAAAGTGCCATTCAGTTCAGTTATTTACTTAAAATCTTGTCCAGTTTCACAGTTGCCAGTGTTACTACAGTGAACAGGCAATACGTTTTAAAAGTTACATCTTTAGGTATCAAATCCATCAATCCTGTGGTTAGTAGCAGAACAGTGACCGTGAATGAGTACTGCATGGAGGGCTATCCACAATAAACTTAGCCCTCATTTGTAGACTTTTTGAAACTTTAATTAATGCTTGCTTTTATTGTTTAACAAAATTAAAGGTCATAGTGTATCCAGCTTTGTGTTAATTGCCACATTGTAGAGTCAAATGGCTCTTTCCCCAAATGTATCTGTTGGGACTAAACCGGAATGCCCTGAGAGACGCCCATCCATCCCATCTTTTTTCCTGTGTTCTCCTCTGTAGCCCACTGTAAAGGATTTTGTATCAATTAAGCATCAAAGTTGTAAGTGTTCCACAGCAGGGCAAAACAGTGTCTGAATCACTGCCCAAAACCGGGTCCACTGGAGCAGAAAATGCATGCCAGACACACTGTTCAGAAAACAGACCATCAGCTGGATATCTGGACGATGAAAAGTCCTGATCTTCAGCCAGCTCAACTCTACCATTCACTTCAGACTAATGGGGCTCTGCATGTACTAAAGGCTATTTTAGAGTGGAGACTTGTAGCTGATGGTTATTAGCTAACACCAGTATTCACTTGATAAATGTATTAATACATCTAAGGTAGGAGTTTAGGAGGGGTCTAAAGTGACGGGTTAGTATGTCGCCACTACTCATCTGCAGTTTACTTTTTTTTAGCTATGCAATTGGTGATCTATATAGCCTAAGTATAGTTGCATAATGTTGTTGTCTTGTCTTTTATCCATGCAACATTTTTTCTCTGTATTTTAATCATCTTCCAAATAAGCTTAAGGAAGTAAGAATGGCATGCATAGGCCCAAGGTGTAAATATCAGCCTTTTCTGCCATAAGATAGCACTTGTTGGAACGGGAATTTTTCAAGTGTCCACCTGAGGCTTCAACAGTGAGACAGTCCTCACAGAGTCCAATGTAAAAATGCTGACAGCTTCATTAGTCATTATAACAACAAGGCGTGACCCTGAACTGTGTTTTTGGGTCGAATACGGAAACAGCATATACTCTTTATTTTCTTTGCATTATATAAATACATTGCCATTTACAGCTTTGAAAGCAATTGGTGATGTGAAAATCCAAGTATTATATACCAGTCTATCGGTAACATTCAACACCTCATGCATTTTGCAGCAATAGAATTATTTCCATCATCTTTCTGAAATTTCTCAAAGGTCTCTCCCATTTCAAACCACTCAAAGGTTTCAGTTAGAAAATTCAATATGTAGTCCTTGCTCACATTCTTATCCAAAGAAAAGACGATCAGACTTCAAAGTTCTAATTTAGTCACCTGTATAATGTATACAACTATATAGAAGAAAGCTTCCTGTAGCTTTGATATGCAAGCCTAAATTGTAGTTTTTCCACAAGATCTTTTTTAATAGCACATTATAATATTATTTAATAGCACAATATTACAGTTTGACTCTCTTAGTTGACGTATTAAGCAGGTTAAAATGACTTGAATTAAGTGCAACTATTTCTTGACCAATTTGAAAGTAAAAAGAAAGTAGATGTCGAAAAAGAGAGCAGCGCAGCAGGTTGTGGAAGTAAATTTCAATGACAGTAGTGATTTTACACTTACACTAGGTTATTATGATACCACTTGAGATTTTAAACAGTCTTTAATAAATAATTACACTAAATAAATCTATAGTAGATATCACGGAGGCAGGAAGAGGATAGGGTTTAAAAGAGAACCCAACCAGAGAACATTATCCACTCAGCTAGACAAGAGCAGTTCACCTTTATTTCCTAATACCCTCAAACCTCCCAGAAGTAATGAGGTACTTTGAAGAGCGCAAAATGAAATGAATGCAGCATTGAGCATGGTGTAATTCGATGCATGAGATCTGTTAGCCTCCTCTCCGTGTGTGATATGTGTTTGGGTGTGAAAGTGAGGAGTCTGATTTGACTCCTGATAAATCTTCCTCTGCTGTGGCATCAGAATGTATTACTGAGCCAACAGCCAGGGCAAAATCCATTTTTATCTGAGTGCAATTGATGTCACTCCAACCTCTCATAAAAGTGCCTGTGCCAAGGCACCAGATGTGAGGTTTTTCCTCTTTGTGTTTGCATGTAAGGGTCTGCGTGTTTGAGTGCAATTGTGTATGTGTCAATGTGTGTGTTTGAGGCGAAAGGTGAATCGATTTCCACAAGATGGTTTCAGAGAGGAATAGGTCTCACAACTGCCCAGAGCCGTCTGTAGAGAAATAACCCTGTTATACTGGATAGTGTCACACATATACACACAAACACACACACACAGACGCATGCACTGAACCTGTTTTGACAGTGGTTTTTGGCACAGCTTAACCTTAATCTCATGACTGCACAGTTTTGACAAGATGGTTTGTTCTTGCTAGAAGGCTTCACACACCTCTCCCTGCAGGCAGGACGAGCGGTCTGATCTGATGGTAGCATCGCAGAGTGCCCTGGCGCTGGACAGCCCGTCCCCATTATCTCGTTCACTACCACTTACTAATGGCAAATGAAGGCCATTTATCAGCCCAACTATCTTCATACTCCAAACTTTGTGCAACAGTTGACAGGAGAAAGATGAATTTTTATTACTTCCTTCCTACATTTTTTCTGGCTTTCTCCATCTGTTGCATGCTTTTTGTCTTTCCATGCAAGAACGCTGGTTTTACAGTGTTTTATTATAGCTTTGTGCAGCCATTTCATACTTGTTTGCACTTGTCTTTTAACATTTTCATTTTGGCTTTTTAAGACTTTTTGATTTCTCTCTCTTTTACAGTTTGATCAAAATATATGGTTGGCAATAGGTCAGTGAGGTAGGTCTATACTATATAGTACTTTTGTTTGTGATGGGCAATAATTACAGATTCATTAGGTCCAGCTTATGAGGAGGTTATGGCAATGGCCAAAATGCAGAAATTACATCACTTTACTGTTTTAGTATCTTGACAACAGTATGTGCAGGATAAGGATAAATGCTGTAATACAATATCTCCTAAACTAATTTTCTTACTTGATCTATATGATATATATTAGCTGTTCTGCGTTGTTTGTTGATTGTTAATACAAATCGTGTATGCATCTTTACCGTCTCTACTTTATAATTTTCAGTTCAACTAATTTTTATTTATATCGTGCGATTACAACAACAGTTGCCTGAAGGCACTTTATATAAAGACCCTTCAATAACAGAGAAAAAAAGCCTTAGAACCAAAGGACCTTATTTGAGCAAGAACATGGCAGCATTGGGAAGGAAAAACTCCCTTTCAACAGGAAGAAACCTCCAGCAGAACCAGTCTCTGGGAGGGTCAGCCATCTGCCGCGTTGGGGGTGATGAGATAGAACAAAGACACTGTGAAAGAGGGTTGATCTGATATCCTCATGTTGGTGTTGTTCCCAGATCATCATACTAAATGTTGTTCCAGGATCAACATTGCAAGTGACCAATCAGAATGTTGTGACGTCATACTTTTGCGACTTCGGGAAAAACCGGCGTAAAACAAAAAACTGTACTTAAGCTGCGTGAAACCGCCTCTGTCCGCCGATCAACGGACCCTGACCCTAACCCTAACCCTAACCGTAACCCTTTAATAAACAGTAAGCAGAATTGATATTGTCCTTGCAACATTGGAATTTCATAAATGCACGAATGGCTTGGCGCGCAAAGGAATAACGTCACAACAATGTGATTGGTCACTTGCAATGTTGAACCTGGAACAACATTTTCATGATGGTCTGGGAACAACACCAACACGAGGATATCAGATCATCCGTGAAAGAGAGCCAGAGATTAATAATAATGAATGATGAAACGCAAAGCAGTGTATAAATGCATAGAGGTTTTTTTGTTTTTGTTTTTTTTAAAGGTTATGAGGAGGAAGCATTCATGGGAAGCTTCCAGCACCATGGGCCTACTGCGGGACTAAGGGAGGAATCAGGGTCACCTGATCCAGTCCTAACTATATGCTTTATCAGGCAGGAAAGTTTTAAACATAATCTTGAAAGTAGAGAGGGTGTCTCCAAAATCCAAACAAAAAGAGGAGCCTGAAAGCTGGAAGCTCTGCCTCCCATTCTACTTTTAAATATGCACTGAACTACAAGTAAGAAACCAGTCTGAGAGTGCTCTGTTGGGATTACATGGTACTATGAGATGAGACTATGAGAAACAGAACAAAAGGCATAAGAGAAAGAAGGATATAGCAGCAAATTACTCCACCTGTTAAATGGGTGTACCACTATCCCAGCAACATACCCAAAAGACAATGTTTATGTTTACAAATATATAGATTAATATAATTTAGTAAAAATAAATAGTTAGAGCACTGGTATAAATAAATAAACCAAATTTAAAAAAAAAAAAATCCATGGTTCATCAAGCCCACTCAGACACACACTAATAATTATTGTCACAGGAATATATTTTGTGGTGATGTTGCTGCTAGATCACTTGGAACCCTCATAGAGTTAATGGTATTAAAAAAACTGTACAGTACAGAGCTTTTAGTCTCAGACAGTCTTCTGAAATTATGTTCAGTGGCAGTCTCACGCTGTATTGTTGTTTTGTTTATCTTTGATGTTGTGTTTTTCATACCTGTCCCATTACTGGTAAATTCTGCTGTCGTTCCCTTCCCTGCTCTGACCAACTTGTCAATCAATCAGCATGCAACCAATCCACTGTGCCATCCACACTGAGAAACTTGCAGTTGGGATTTTGGAAGCCTGCACTGGAATATGTTTGCATTGGTTGAAAACTTCTCTCCACAGCCAAATACATATGGAAACAGACACAATCACTGTATGATAAATTAAGCATCAGTCCACATATGGGTGGACTATTTTCACACTATATGCCACCAGAAGACTGTGAGAAACATCAAAGTGTTGGGTAAACCCATTAAAATTGTTCACTTTTTTATCATCAAAGCAAAGCTAAACCTCAGAAATTAAGGGAAAACGTAGTGAGAACCCTATTTTAAACGGTATGTTTGAAAAGTTAGGACCATGAAGGCAGTTTCCAAAATCTCATCCAAGTGTGTGGTTACCTAGTGTGCATATGTTAATTACTATGTTAAAAACACAACATGTTGACTATGATTTTCAAGCCCCCAATAGAAACATGAATAATAAAGCTAAATAATAAAAAAAATAAAAAAATAATGGTAATACTTATGAAGTAACATACTTCATTACAGCTGACAATATAAAAAAAAGTCTCTGTGACCTGTAAAATGAACCAAGGGAAAACCAAAATGTGGACCTGCTTTTGTTGTTTCAAACATTACAGTTCAAATGTAGCCTTGTTCCTCTCTTTGAGCAAAAAGGTGAGAGGACAAAATATAGCGCAGAAGAGTTACTATAAGAGAGAGTGAGAGAGAGAAACTACAAAAGTGAGAGGAGAGTAAACAAGCTTTGCTGATGGGAGAGAATGAGCGGAGAACAGGAGCTGTGAGAACAAGTAGGATTAGCCCGAAAGTGAAGGATTAGCAGGGGTGAAAGGAGTCCCATAGCATAAAGCTGAGAAGCCAGCATCAACGAGGCAGCAAGCCGATAGCTGGAGGGGTTACACGACTGGATTCTGCTAACAGATAGTAGAGAGCCACTACCAGGAGGGAGCTACAACCAGCTGAGAAATTTAGATGCACTGCTGGTTGGCAAAATTAACTCCCTTTGGCCTCATAGAGTGGTTTATTGCTATTGGCTAAAATGTGGTAGTGGGGGGGTTGGGATAAGTGTGTGATCTATGTGTTTGTGGCCTAAGAAAGCTACGGATTTTTTCAAATGCAGGGTTAGCATTGCACACTGGCCACTAGTTCTTTTGAGATGTACAAAAAGCTAAGGGTATAAGATAGTTATTTTAGTGTGGATTTAATGAGGTTGGAAAAAAGCTGGAAATATATTTTAGTCAAAATTGTTTATTTAAGGATCCATTTGTTTCTTATAGTTATGGAACAAACCATGCTGCCTATGCATTTCTTATTTTAATATGATCAAAAGACCAAGTGTATAACCATACCTGTGAAATGTTCAATTGCAACTGAAGGAACAACATTATCCAAGATTTCAGAAAGTATAGGAGAAGGAAATCAAAACTTTTTTTTATTATGTTACGAAAGGAAATATGAAACAAAAGGAAAAAACATTCATACAAAGATAAATTAATTTGAAAATCTGCAACTTTGTCTGCCAGTTCAGGGGGAAAGGTTGGCTTTGTATTCAATCATTTGATCACACTCTCGCTTTTATATTTGGATAGAAGAGTATTTAAGTGAAGCAAGTAGTTATCTCTCCAAACAGCACTGAAAAAATATTTGAAGCACTGATGCAGGATGGAAGACTACGAGTGCAGATACTATGATACCAAAAAAAAAAAAAAAAAGAAAGAAAAAACTGCTAAGTTGCGATCTTTAAAGTCTAGTGCAAATGAGAAAGTGGAAGCAGTTTTTTAGTGCTGTATATAATTTTGTTGTCAGTCCACATCAAGTTAAACTGCAGTGGGGTGAAGGAGTCTATGGTGTCTCAGTGGTATAAATAGGCTTATTTTGGGCTCCCTGTGGTGTCTTCAGAGAAATATGATGAATAATTCTGAAGTTCATGTTGCAGTCATTGCACCAACAAACAGACACACATAGGCATGCCCACTACCCTTGCACACACACATACACACACACACACGTACGCACCCACCCGCACACACACACACACACACACACACACACACACACACACACACACGAGCAGTCAAAGTCAAAAGAATATGTACATACATAAATATAAAGTTACACGCATGTTGTCATGTTGTGAATACATTTTTGCAAAATATGCATTAAATGCTGTGTATTAGAGCTAGAATTGCATGCTGTAATGGCCACCCACTGAAGTCTGAAGCTGTGAAATTTCACAAGTTGCTCCTCTGAATAAAAACTCTCGGAAGTTATTTGACTGAACTTTTCTTCAAAGACATATTTGATGGTGTTTATTTCCTGCCATGGAATGTGAGGCTCAAATAGAGGGGGGAGAACAGGCGAGAGCAAGGGAATAGACAAACCCATGTTCATTTGTCTTGATGCATTTTCAGAATCAAAATATCGTTATTGTCATTGTAACAAGTACAATGAAATTAAGTGCAGTCCCTGCCGTGTAGAGGAGTATAAAAAAGAGGTAGAACGCAGCATAACACATATGCTGATGTGGATATCAAATATTTATTGCACACGACCAAACCAAAATATATGTTGTGTTCTTTCTCAAACATTTAAACTTTTTCATGTTGTTGGTGAGTCAGTGCTTGAGTAAGACAATACACATTACATTCTACAATCATTTAATGTGACTTAAAATAGATTATTAGAAAATAAAGTAGAGAAGTAAATTAATAAAACAACATATTTTCCAACTGGTAAGGCTTTCTATATTTAAACCCTGACCAGTATTCTTTATTACCTTGAGCTAATTGAGTATTGTATACTATTATTATTCTCATATTCTATTGTAATACTCGTATTGTATTCATGGGTTATGCTTTTTCAAACTACAAGGCTTCCAACAACACGCAACAAGACTGAAGAGCAGGCAAAATAACAGGGCAGAAATAATCGGAGCCTATCCCAGCTACCATTGGGCGAGAGGCAGGGTACACCCTGGACCCTGCCTGTCACAGTCTGTCACAGGGCTAACACAGAGAGATAGACAACCATTCACACACACATTCACACCTATGGGCAATTTGGAATTACCTGTTAACCTAACCTCACAATTACACGTCTTTGGACTGTGGGAGCAACCCAGAGTACTCAGAGTGAACCCACACAAACACGATGTAATGCATTAATGCAGTATATGACTAAATTAGCTGTTGGAGAAAGAAACTTGTTACACTGCTTGTAACATTATGTTCATGTCACTACGTAACATGACCTGAAATACATTGTCACATAATTATCAGCTGAGCATTTAAACCAGAACCTACTGTCTCACACGCTGACACGAATCACTATCCTAATTAGGACACATACATTTTTTTTCTTTTAGGGTTTATGTATGAACACAAAATTAACCGCAAAATGCAAAGTTTAAAACCAGTGCAAAGAAACGGACTCTACTGTGGAAACATGCACGGGTCGAAATGGATGTC
Organism: Rhamphochromis sp. 'chilingali'; assembly: GCF_963969265.1. Taxonomy (NCBI): domain Eukaryota; kingdom Metazoa; phylum Chordata; class Actinopteri; order Cichliformes; family Cichlidae; genus Rhamphochromis; species Rhamphochromis sp. 'chilingali'. The sequence goes on from NC_137931.1 coordinate 30,472,163, forward strand.
ACAATGATGCTACATTCTCAGTATAGACACATACATATGCACATATGTCTCTATGGGTTCTTACCTCCACACCTCAAAAATTGTAGACCATTCCACTATTTTCTCCTTCCTGCACATGAACCAATATCAGCTGTAGTGTTCAGGTTACTTTGGAATGGCACAGAGCCATGAAGGTAAACCCCAAGAATTAACTTCATTTGGTATTTTACTGAAAGAAAGAACATTATTAACAGCTATGCCATTGATAATGTATTTTGATAAGTATTTTAACAATGAAAAGCTGATCTGCTGCTCAAATACCACTTCAATTATCACAGGTAAATTAACAAGCAGCACTTTGCATTTACTAATAGTATGTAGCCAGCTAAAGTGATGTAAATCAAATTTACCTTTTACATCACACTTGTAAGTCTGACACTTTAGCCCAGTTGCAGCTTATCTACACAGCACTGAACATTTGAGTATGACTGGTTATCTTGTCGGGTTTGCGCGCCAAAGCTGCATCAAGCTGGCTCAGTGGTGCTTTAAAGCAGACCAAATGCACTCGAGGTGAGAAAGGTATCCAGCATATCTCTCATGCTGGAGAAATTGTGCAGTGATGTTCAATATTTCAACACACACATACAGACACACATAGCTATTTGGGGCTCAGGTGACGTTAGTGCAGGTGTTGTCAGAAAGCTTTAAGCTGACTGAGTGTATTGGAGGATGGAAAGATACAGATACACTTCATGCACGTAAGCCTGCATGCGCGCGCGCACACACACACACACACACACACACACACACACACACACACACACACACACACACACACACACACACACACACACACACACACAGTAGTTTGTTTGGTCTGAGCAAAAATGTGGAACAAGGAAAATTCATATTGCATCACAAAATATATCGTAAACCAAACTCTTTATAAAATCATGATTAAAGTATGATGGCCGAGGTTGTGTGGAGGTGATTATTATGTTTTTATATTCTTTTTTTCCCAGGGTGTATAATTATTTATTTATTTGGATTGGAGTGGAGTGGAAACCAACATCTGTCTCATTTCATTTCCTTCTTCAGTGGATAGCGATAAAGAAACTGCCCTTTTTTGCACTCTTGCTCGTTCTGTTTGTCTGCCACTTTTTTCCCTCTCTAAATTAAAGAGGCTTTTAGCTCTCTAAAGTGAGAGCTGTCGGCCCAGCTGTCCACTTTAGCATTAAGCAAATTGTCGGTACACACACAGACACACATAGAGACATGTGAGCATGCTCACACAGACATCTCTCTCTCTCTCTCTCTCTGCCTTTCTCTCTATCTGGCCCAGTTATTTGAGAAGGTCAAGTATGTGCTGCGGCAGCCTCACATATGCTGGGGGATCAGTAAATTACAGCCGTCCAGGAGGGAACCGAACCGCCCAATCAGACAATTAACTCGGCTCCGTAAAGGCCAACGCAATTTCATCTTGCACACATACGCACACACTTCCGTGCACTTTTGTGGTGCAATACTTGTAAAGTCCTTACATTGATTGCATTAATTCCCAAACCAACAAACTTAATCCTAAATCTAAACTACATCCTAAACTGAGTTTCTACACAATAATAGTCACACCTGTCCTGAAGGTCAATACCCTCAAGGACACACAATGGCACATTTATATATATAAAGTGTAAGAGAGAGAAAAAGAGTGTATGTAATTTTTCCTGGATTCCTTGTAATCCTCTGTAACCTCTTTGGGAGGGTAGCATTTGAAGCATTTGAAAGCCTGTAAAACGTAGAATCCTAAAAGAGCTCCCTTTGTCTGTTCTGGATTGTGTGATTGTGAGCAAAGGGAAATGAAACGAAGGGATAAAGACAGAGGAGACAATTTTGCAGAGCGACATGGCAGGAAATTGGACAAATCTCCTGTTTTTCAAACATCTGATTACAGGGATCATATTCAATATGAAAGCAACTGTTCACTTGCATGGGCTGGCAATGGAGAAAATAAGACAGATGCACTGAAAGTTTCTACAAGAAGAAATTAGAGTGAGTTAAGACCTGAAATAACTACTCAGTACAATTTCAGCACCAAAATGATTCAGTCACTTTTACTAATTCTGTTAGGCTATTTTTTCTCTACAGATTTTCTACTGAATAGAGAGAAAAAAAACCTTCACTTAGCTGCACTGGTTTTACATTTCCACTTTATAGACATATTATGGCTGATTAACCTTTTGCTCCTTCAAACTAATGTTATTTATTATGCGGTTAATAATAATGAAACAGATCAGCAGATAAGAATACAAGTGTGGAACCACATACCAGGTGTGGTTACATGAAGTGTATTTCCTGGTCTGAGCATAACACAAAAATGTCTCCCCTCTTTCCCACGTCCTAGTAAGGACCAGGACCACAGAGTAACTGCTGTCCAAACAGAAAGGTTTTATTTATTCTTTTTATCTTGATATCTTCATCTTGGGCATTGTCAAAATGCCAAGCGAAGCATTCTCAAAATATAAACAAGTAACATACATTTTACTCATAGGAAAACAAAAGTGGCTTAATTGCTTTTTAAGCATAAACAGAAGAAAACGCGATAAGGCTAAAAACAGGACAGCATGTTCAAGAAGATATTTGCAATGTGTACAATAGTTGTCGATCTAGCTTGTCTAAACACAGACGATCACTCAGGATTAACGCAGCACTACTCAGTTTGAAGCTAGGTAGGAGGTGGAGTGAAGCCAGGCTAGGTCTCAATTTAAAGTAGGCTCAATTTAAAGTAGGCTCAATTTAAAGTCGGCTCAATTTAAAGTCGGCTCCTCCAGTGTTTGGCTTATCACTAGCTGCTACAAAAAATTACCCCCAGGTGGGGCGTAATGAAAACAGTGTTCATATAAAATACCAACAATAAACAAGTGGGATTTAAAGGTATATCGTACATATATTTCATGATCATAAAACACGCCTTTTCTCTTTTCTAATACTTCTCCGCTTTTTGTTGGCACATGTCAGCAAATATCGATGAGTTGAAAGGAATTAAAGCAACTGAAGGTATGCTAGGATGTGTACTCAGGGATGCAAGATCCAAGGGAAAAACAAAAAAAAAACTACTCTTCCTCCACTATTCGTAGAAGAAAGGAGATCAGACAATAAAGTGAGCAGAAAGATGACAGACAGCTGAGAAAAGGCAAATAAACACAACTAAAAGAAAAAGAAATCATAAGTCCCATAATGCAAACTGTCAGTATGTGCAGCCCTCATTACAAAGTGATAATTAAAATAAATGGCAGTGGAGAAAGACTGATAGACAGCCAGGCAACCTCTGACTGTACAAACCTACAGCACGATACATCATTAACCTCTCTCTGACATCCTACTGTTATTTGGCCTCACTAACTTTTTTTTTTGCCATCTTGGGGACTTAAGAATATAATAAAAGCTTTGCGTGTGAGTTATAACAGCCTTAATTATCCTTTTGAAGTCAATATTGCTTTTATGTATATAGTGAACAAATGATTTCAAAATATATCATGAATATATTCATGAAATATCTGTTATTGACTCAAAGTAGACTAATTACAAATACAAATTTAGGTCAAATATAACACCAAAAACCTGATAAAAACAGAAAAACATGATTTTTTTTTTGCTTGATCATAATTTTTATACCTTTGTTAGTATGTTAATGAAAAGCTGACAGTGACAATAAAGCATGCTGACTTAGACTTAGAATCAAGGATGCAATCTACAGGCACTCATTCAACACCTTCCACAGTCATAACTAACTGAAGAAATCACTGTATATCCTGTTTATTTTTAGTGAATCTGTGTCCTAGAATTACAGCTGGAACTGACTTCTATAGTGGGATTCTCACATACAGCTGTTGTTGTTGCTGTTCTAATATATGAATCACAGTTGTTTACAGGAATACATGGATAATACCTCATTAGCACTCACAAAACTGAACTTTGTCACAGCAGGTAGTGTTTTTGCTTCAAAGAGTCGTGTTTCATACTAAGGATACAGACTGTGACCTGCAATTAATTATAAACGCAGCAGTAACGGGCAGTTATGCCAGTAATAACCAATCTTACCCTGTAATTGTCTTATTTGGTTTGATGATTACAACGAATTGCAAGAAAAGTCAATCTGCTGGACAGGACTAACATAGCTGACCTCTCTCTCTCTCGTGCTCTTGCTATGCGTGTGTGTCGGTGTGAGAGAGAGTGAGAGAGAGGATGTGTGAACCAAGATGCTGACGTGCAAGCCGAGCTGTTCGCTGCTGTTAATGGACAGCTAATATCATGAGTGAACGGTAAAAGTAGAGGCTGCTTCGTGAGCAGATGGAAAATCAATAGCCTATTAGAGGGTACAGGGCAGCAGGGACATGAAGAGACGGGGAAGAGGGGGGACGACGAGGTGAAGCGAGTGAGTTAGGATGAGGAAGAGGTGAGAAGAAACTGCCAGAGAAGATGGTAAATTTATTCTAAGCCTTTAAGTAATATTAATCCCATTTAAAAAAAACAAAAAAAACTGAGTACAAGATTGTTTGTGGCACACGTACTTACTCACACATAAAATATATATATATAAAAACCACAGAGGCAGTAATTAATTTCTCTGTGATTTTTATTTAAATGCATTTCTGTACCTTTAAACTTGTTCTTTATACTTCTAACGTTCTCCCAATAAAGCACAATAAATTGAACTTAAAATTGAGAGCACGACATTCTCGCACAAACACTGACAAATTGCAGAGGCCCATTAATTTCCTACACAGCAAATGGATCTTGCAGTACACACACATACAAGTTCAAAATCATGCCATGCAGGTTATTACTTTACAATATTTCTATTCATTATGAAATTCTTTTACAATGGGATTCTTCTAACATTTGTGCCACTCAAGCACATTACACTCAACCAAATAAGCCGAAAAGCAGCTGTAGCACAGACTTTCTGGGAGACAAGGAGGAAACGAGAGCAAGAGCTTGAGGGTAGCAGTGATAATGAGAGAAGTCCAGCTTCTCTGTGTGTCCGCTAGCCTCAGCAGCCTCTAGCTGGCTATTAGTAGCTGCAGCACAACCACAAGGCTCTGTGACAGTCAATTAAACCTCTTTATCTGGGATGCCTGCATCTCTTTTTGCTCGTCCTCCTCCCTGCTCTCTTGTCTGCATGCCCTTTCCTTTTGTTGTCTTTATTCTCCCCATATTCATTCTCCTTCCTGGTTCCGTCCCCCTTGCTACCTTCTCCTTGAACTGCAAATGTGCTACATTTACAAAGCGATACCTCCTATTGGCGGAGCTCGCCAGGCAAAGCGTTGTTTACACGAATGGCCTTAACAAGCCAGCTCTGAGTTTGTTGAATATTTGTGTGTGCTATGCCTTTGGACTTACAGCTATCTAGAAATCATTTCTTCTCTTAAGGCTTCACATTGGCTATTTATGAAGTCAAACTGAAGATAAGTGTCTTGCCTTTGGTGACTGATGGACTTGCTTACTGTAGTATGAAAAAGAGAGAGATTAGAAACTGCTTCACAATACAGTCTACACCCTAATTAACTGGTTGAAATTTAAACAGCATAATGTTAGGAAATCGTAGCCTTGTTGGTTATCGCAGTGGGTAAAATGCTGTCTTACTCAATCTCTTGAATAAGCCTTCGGACTCACTGACCATGACTATGTTTGGTTGTTTTCACAGACACATGACAGATTATCAGACCAACACTTCATACAAAATAATGCATTTCATAGACTCAAGAAATGCAGGAGTTCACATTAGAAAGTCGTCATATGTGATGCAAATAAACATACGCTTCATATCAGAGTCACAGTGGCCTTGTTAAGCAAAAGGCATCAATGTCATATGGAGAGAGCAGCTAAAGAGGGGCGAGACAGCAGTTACACACCGGTTGAATGGTGGCCACATTCTGTCATCTGTTCTGTCTGTGTGTGTGTGTCGCATTAATAAAGTCCACCTGTTTGTCTCATTGCATATTTATTTTTTGTTTGATCACACAGGTTGTCTGTAGGATGACTATAATAACTATCCATGCTGTTGCCATACTTGGTTTCTACACAGAATTATTATCATTATTGTTTTTCAGTGGTTTGGGAGCTTTAGTGCCAGATGGTGTGTGCTGTTTCAGAGACTTTTACACCCCAGGAGGACAAGATAATGGCCGAAAGCATACATTCTGCAACATTTTGAAATGTCTTCATACATGTCAAAATTTTCTTGGTTAAGCAATCCGATCAACTTTGGAGCATTTATTGTTTTAGTACTTTTAGTACCTGACAGAATACACACACACCAAAGCATACTATACAAGCTTTTTGTCTGTGTTTTCATAGTTTATAAGCACTGCCTTCCCCTGTTCTCCTTTGTGGTCGCATGATGTCTGCTGTGCTATGTCTGCTATGCTAAGTTGTCAAAATGATTATGTTGTGGCAAAGTGATCAGTGCCTTCAGCTTCTGCATAGCGAGCAGAGAGAGAAAAATACAGACTACAAACAGTGAATGGTTTTAGAATAGGACCAGAAGGAGGAACCTAATGATAATTTATTGAACTGCTGATGATGAAATGTTTTTCATTGCTTGGAGTTGTTGAATTACCAGAGACAAGACTAAACAATAATTTGAAAGAAAAGGAGAACAAAATGAAAATTGTGGTAGAAAATAGAAAAGTAGCAAGAAACTGGAGGAAAACCAAGGTGCTAGGAGGACACCAACAAAGTGTGTTTGTTTCAGTAGACTTAAAGTTAGTGACCTGGAAAGACTTCCACATGGCAACTCTCAGCCAAGGGCCAGGATTGTGTGTTCGTGTGTATGCGAGGCGAGTGTATATTTGATGATAGCGTGAGCAGTCATCGACCTGTAGATTCCTTTCCTCTTGTATAAGTGCAGCTATTTCAAAGCTCTACCACTGTTCACTGTCTCTGAGACGCAGTCACAGTTTTTTAAAAAATCAATAAAATAAATCATTAATAAAAAAAAAAAGATTCCCTATGAGCAAAGCCACATGTTTGCACATCTACAGTGAAGATTTACGCTGCCCACACATGCACCAATGTGATTTTTTTGAGGGAGGTGGAAACAAATAATAGATAACTTGGTCAATAAAAGATGAGTCAGTCAGGAAATCGTGGAAAACTTCTATCACAGCTCAGTTAAGTATTTTTTTCCCCTAATAATACCTAAAAGTCCACAATATTAAATGCAGTATTTAATTATTTCATATTTAACTGTTATATTTATATTTTGACCATCATTCATTTTCTTAACTACATATTCAGCTCAGGGTCATGGGGAGACTGGAGCCCATCTTAGCTGTCACACAGTTAGAGGTGGTGAACAGGTCGCTAGTCTATCACGCAGCTAACACGTGGGGACAGGCTCACATTCACATGTATGGACAATTTATGTGGAATGACAAATTCACCTAACATGTATGACTTTTGACAGTAGCCACAGTATGCAGAGCATTTCATGTTATTACCTCATTTTTCCATTTTTAGCTGGTCGTGGTTACACAGTGAGCAGTCTCACACAGCACGCTTTTCTCCGTCTTCATTTCTTGAAGTACATGTAATTCTTGAAAGACTGTGTTGGTTTACAAGTTTCCACAAGGTTTTGTACTTTATGTTTATTTATAGAATCAAAGGGCTTTAGTTCCTTTTTTGTGTATTTTCTATCTTTCTTTATGCCAGGCTTTTACAATTGTTGGTTCCTTTATGCTGCTAGTAAAGCATTTGTATTCCTTTTTTGTTGCACTAAAGGAAGTTAAAATGCCATGTTTTAGCAGACATTTGAATGCAAATTCTTGCAAATTGTATTTGCATACCCTCTCAAGTCGCATTACCATACAGTACAGTCGGACTCTAGTGGACTTATTACCTTTCTCATAAGATGCAAGAAAAATGGGAGGACAAAGCCAGAATGATTTATTGTATAAACGTATTCTCCCTAAGTAACCTTAAATACAATCTTAGGCTAAGCAATATAAAATGTAGTGTGCCACATAAGTAGCTATAGATGTTTACAAATGAGTGCAGATTAACACAGACTATCTCTAAATTAATAGTGCACATATATCAAGTTACATCAATAAGCTCTCTCAATTTTGTGGAAGCTATAATATAGAGAAACGTGTGCACATATGTGTCTTTCACATGGTTGGCATTTGTAAGGATGAGAAGAAAAATGTCTGCCCAAAAGGAAAGTTAATAACAAATATAGTCCAATGGACAGAATCCATTTTTTTTCCTAATTAAAAATGAATTCAAGTTACTCTGTACAAATGGTTTGCTATTATGTTACCATAGCAACTTTGTAAGGTTAAAAAAAGTGAAGCGACTTTTCTTTTAAAACTATGGCAATAGCTCTGTAGTTTGCTTTAAAGAATATTAATGCAAGAAGGCAAAACTTCTGATCACCTGCTCAACTCAGCTGTATTGCAGTACATCTAAGTAGATGAAAGGATACACGTATTAAAGGATATATCAAAGAAACTTTGACTGATGTCTTTAAGAGGTTATTTCTGCCTGTGTATCATTATTTAAAAGGAAATGTAATATTTCTGTCAAAACCAAAACGCATTCAGCAGCATTATTTGTTTGAACACAACGACATAACATAACGTTTGTTTGAATATATAAAAATATGACGGTTATCAATACATCTTTGTCACTTTTTTTGTGACGGTGTAGATTATACTCGTGGTGGTGATGAAAGCCTCTATCATGCCAGATTTTCTTAGGCAGCATCATTATTAGATGAGCACAGACTGGTTTTAGCTAGGAGCCGTATCCTGTCTGTTCACACCAATGCAACTTTCATGCATGTGTCTGTGTCTATATCTGGCCATCTTCTTCCACACTCGGTGAGCTGATGGCTCATGACACCTGCACTCACATCACCTTGTCCCTCAAGAGGGATGCGCGTTTTCATGAGTGCACTTCTATGTGTGTGTGTGTGTCTGTTTGTGTGCGTATGTTGAAATATTGAACAAAGCTTACCTGCAGTATGAGAGCTTGCTGAGCTACTCTCAGATGTGGGATACATTTCTCACTTATAATGGGTTTTTTTTTAACCTATCCTGCTCTTCTGGTTCAGTTTGAGAATAGGCTTAAAATCTTGACTGAAGATATCCAGAAATACTACTCTGTATGATGGAGAAGACAAGTAAAATGGAGGCTGATTAATAAAAGGTAGTTTTAAGGTTAACCATAGCAACTTTCTATAACTGTTAACGAAAATAGTCAACAGGTAGAAACTGTAGGGTCAAAATTTCTTTGAGCATGAATTGGTAGACATTCATGCTGAAATGAAGATGCTGTGCTGAATGCATTGGGATTAATTAATGAAATTATGTTGTTTTACCAGTGGACAATGGACACAATCACTCCACTTCCACAATGACACTTTACAGGCTGTCATTTTTCTCTATAAAAAAACACTGAGACACTTCAAGAAGGACCAAACAGGATCATTTTGGAAGCCACTAACTTTTATTTTTTTCTCTCTCTTCTCCTTACAAGTGAAAAGTAGACTTTATATAGGGACATCACACCTCTCTCTGCACATCCACCCACATGGCACACACACGCTCTCACACCATTGCCTGGAGTGTGCAGGGGAGCAGGCAGGAATGTCACAGCTATTACAGATCCTGTTGTCTCTGTCTTTGGGACAACAGCAGCCACCCAATTAACCTTTCATCTGAAGGCACACACCCACGCACATACATACACACAGACACACACACAGATGCATCACACATCGAGAAGATTTCATTTGAGAAGCGTGCAGTCCACCATTCACTTTATGTTATCTCTTGACAGAGTACATGTTGTAGGATTCTAGACTAATAGGCATCGCCTTTTCCTCTTGTCTCACTTTCTATCATTATTTGTCAAGATAACACAAACAGATATATAGTGCATACACCTCCTTCAGCATATTCTTTTTTTTCTGTACAAAAAACAAAAGTAAACTGTCAACGCACCAAAATAAAAGAAATGAAAGTTTTTCTTTGATTAAAGTTTACAGACAATCAACATGCATTATTTTACTTTGCTATTAAGAGCACTATAGTGACTAAATGCATATATTAAATATAATATTAAAGAAACTGCTGGACATTATGAACAATGCTGGGCATCCTCTGCACACGGCCATAAACAATCAGAAGAGTCTGTTCAGTGACAGGTTGCTTCTCCCAAAGACAAGAACTAACAGACTTAAAAACTCCTTTGTCCCACACGCCATCAGACTGTTTAACTCCTCTCTGGAGGGGAGAGGGAGGGGAAACAGGAGGACAAAGGAGGGAACAACTAAGCTGTAGTGCCTCTGCACCTCACTGTACAATACCTTGTGCAATACTTTTTGTAAATAGTCAACGGTGCAATAGACTCAATACTTGAAATGTGCAATTCACTTGTATTTTTATTTTTTATTCCTATTTATTCTATTTATCCCCTTTGTATATTTTATTTATATTTGTCTCTGTATTTATATATATGTGTGTGTGTGTGTGTGTGTGTGTGTGTGTGTGTGTGTGTGTGTGTGTGTGTGTGTGTGTGTGTATGTATATATATATATATATATATATATATATATAACAATTCTGTAACTGTAACTTCGGTCGTTGCTGTGCTTTTTTTTGGAAGTCGAATTTCCCAGAGGAACCCACCCGAGGGATTAATAAAGTTCTATCTTATCTTATCTTATCTTATATGAGGACCAGATTGCACTAGACCATATCAGAATTTTTTGTACAATGCATATGAACTGTAATAATTCCCCCACCCACAATTAAACAGTTAAATATACAAATTAACCTAAATTAATATATTAGTAAATCACATCTCGACTCCTCTGGAATCAGCTTTGATAATGTTAGATTCTGAATATACATCATGTCAAACTTATGAAAAGAAGGAAAAACAGGAAAATGTACACAAGATCGGCTCCACCACTGGGGGGTTCCTGCTCAGTCTTTATGTGCATGAGCTGTACAGTCCTCCAGACCAATAACACCCCGTGCATTTTTTATTAAAGTCATCATTTATTGTCATTGCTTAAATGTGGCTTTTGTGGTTGTTCCCCCTTGTTGTAGCAAGTTGGCTGTCATCTAGTGTTACATCTTGCCCTCCCTCTCTCTCTAAAAGGGATTATGTCCATCAGTGGGATTGATTTTGTATCAGAGCAGCAGGATGGCTGACACTTTCTGTCATTTGGTGTGTGTGGGTCTGTGTGCATGTCTGTGAATATGTGTATTTGTTTGTTTGTTGTACATCATAGGTTTGGCTTGATAAACAGGCAGTCAGCATAAATATTTGGGTGACTCCTCATCACCTCCTCTGTCACAATCACAGGGTTGTGATGGTGGTCCTACACAGCGTTTCTATATAAAACATAGCGATACATAAGTTCTGACACAGTTTATGTTGTTATTTTCTTCTGAAAATGTCTATTTGTAAGCCTATTGAGTGTTTTTGTCTTTTTATTAGTGTGATACTGAATATATAGAGCCCATTTAGCTTGCAGGTCTGTTGCATTAACGGCTTTGTGTCATTCAGACATATGGGAGTTTTACATAAATTTACCTCTGGTGTCAGTCAGCCATGAGACCACATTTATGAAAAGAGCTGAATGCTGCAAAGTGAAACATTTAACTGATGTGCAAAGGTTAGCAAAGGGACAGGCAAGACGGGGAGCACTGAGCGTAAAACACAATAATTAGGAAAAAAGGTGTCTGTTCACTCAAAATTAACAAATGTGATATGAACAAATATGAATAAATATGTTGTTATTGTCTTTGTTACATGTGTTGTATTATTTCAATAACCATTCCAGTGATATTTCAGTGTTATTCCAACATTGTAGTTACTTTGTTAAAAATTAACCTGTGCGAAAATGTAAGAAACACTGGTTCAAATGACAGGATAGAAGACGTAAAATGATCCTAATAATAAAAAAAAGGATCATTATGTGAAAAGAGAAACACACACACACACACACACACACACACACACACACACACACACACACACACACACACACACACACACACACACACACACACTCTTGTTGCTTTCTTACAAGCAATCTTATTACTTACCGCAGCTGCCCTGAGAAATGAATTTATAGATCCTGACTTCCATCCCTCCCCCCATAGCACATTCACAGAGCACACACGTGCACAGACACACGTACTTACTCCAACATCATCATGTGTGTGTGCGCGCTGCCAACAATAAAAAGCATCCGGAGACTGTTCTAATTGCACTACCCAGAACATCTTTATATGAAGATTACATTCTGATAGAAGATAATTAAATAAATAATTTAATTAATTTCAATAAGAGAGACAGAGCAAGGTAGAAAATATGAGAGAATAGTTTAAAGTATTACATTGTTTCCAGAGCAAAGTGCTTTGGCCCTGGGGTTTGTTTTGAGTTGTTTTTTTTTTTAATTCACTCCCCTTTTCTTAGTTATGTTTGTGTGTTTGTGACTTCTGTGTTCTACTGCTTCTTGTTTTGTTTCCATGTTCGGTATCTATCTTTTTCTTTTCTTTTCGGTATCTATCAGTTTTTTACCTGTCTTGTTTTTATGTTTCCTGTGTGTTTGATTGCCATTAATTACTTTAATCTGTGTCGTGTTTCCCATCTGTTTTTTATCCCCTGTCTGTCCCTAACGGATGGTCCTGTCCTCCCCTTTGTCTTTGTCCAGTCGTCTGGTTGTTGATCAACCTATTTTGCGGTCTGATGCTCTGCGTTTTTCCCTTTTCGCTCTAGTCTGAGTTTAGCTTTTATACGGTCTAAACTAAATCTTGTGCCAGTAATGTGCAAAGCCCCCCCCCCCCTTTTTTTTTTGTTCGTAATAAAGTTCATGTACATGATTCACCTAAACTGTTTATGCCTGAGGGCAGGACATGGTAATAGTCATAGTTATAACAAACAGAAGACGCTGAAGAGACTTTTGTGGCAGTGCTTGGTAGCCATGAAGAACAACAATGAATCTTTCCTTGTGTTAATAGTGAAGATTTGATAACTCAGAGAGATGAATATTATCTTGGATACCAGATGAACCTGAGATGTTTCATGTGATCTGGCAGAAGGCATCTGGCTCCCCTCCCCTCCCACCTGGACTTGCCCATAGCAGGCCTATTGCAATTTAATGTTTGATACAATTGCTATAAGCTCTGCAATCTGTAGTAGACTTATAGTTTTCCGTTACTCAGCACTACATCACGCATTTTGTTCACGTGATTGATTGATTGTGATTGATTGATCAAAAGCCTGACAGTCATTTACAGTGAATGAATAACCATTACAGGAATTACATACGCACTTTCATGCCTCTCCCTGCATGGATTTGTTTATTTTGTTTGTCTGCTTGCCTTGGCATGTGGCTTGAAAAGTGTCTCCCTTATCAACCAGTGTGTGTTATTGAAGTCAGTGGAAGTGGATTGGCTGTAAACTAATAGGAATTGAATATGTAGGCCTGCAGTGAACAAACAAGAGTTTAATGAGACATGCTGGTGAAAGAGTGACTGGGTGAATGAAACATCCTACCTCTTATATCTGACAATCTCAAGTTAGCTGTTTAAGACATGAGCACATGAGCGGAATAGATATTTAAGAATTTTATTTTTTTTACTTAAGCTATAAACAGTGGCTAAACACAGAGAAAGTGAAGTCACAGAGCAGTTTTAAACAAATGTATATGGAAAAATGGGATCATTCAGTCTCATATGGTAAAAAAAAAAAAAGAAAATACAGCAGCAGGAAGAAAATATTATACAAGATACGGGCCTATTAGAATAAAGTTATGGCTTTTAACTTCAATTCAAGGAAGTAAAACATCATTTACTTAGTAAGGTCCACTTTGTGAGCAGTAATTTTACACTCAAGTTTTGGTTTTTACAAAAAAATAACAGTTGAAGACACATTCTCAAGTAATGATAAAGGTTCTTTCATAAAGCAATTTTCAACAGCTGCCTGTAACATCTGAAATGTGCTCTTCGAAGTATAGTGAAACACTGAGGAGTGGATTATCTGCCTGGATTTCACATGTCAGATCCAGCAGATGGCTCGCCTGGAGCAAGAGGACTCGATGATGCTGCACAACTCTGAAAAATAACCAGTTGTACACCAGTTACAGCCGGTTACACCATGGTACAACATGTCAGTGTGTCAAATGACTGACATGGCGTGGAAATACAAAAAGATCCAGTATGCACGTGTATGTGTGTGCAAGTGCTGAGAAGGAGATCATGGGCTGACATTAGCCAGTTCTCAGCCTTAGCCAGAAAATGTTTGCATGCACACCAAGGTCCATTCTATTGTCCATTAGATCTATGACCCAGACCTTGGCCTATACATCACCGAGACGAGCCCTTTATATCTAACCCTGAGGTCATATATCTACCCGGTGTATGTGGATGCTTGTGTTTGAGGGTGGATGTGGGTGTGTTTGTTTGGCTACACTTCTACACAGTTTACTCATGATGCCGAGGCACTGAGACTGTTATGGCCCCCACAGTGACTGTAACCAGAATACACACACAATCCCTCTACACACACACCGAGATGCTGTGGGTCGTTGAAGAGCCCCTTGTGTGCTCTTTCAGGAAAATGTGTTATTGAAACCCCAGTTTTATGGTGGTTCTTGGTTTCACCGATGACCACACATGTACACACACAGAGGACTGTCTGTCATTCACGGCCTATAAGACATGGTGTGTCTAAGTGTTAGGCTAATGGCCCTGCACTGCCCTCCCTGCGAGAAGCCGGCACATCAGTCTGTGTATTTGTGTGTCTACCCTGCTATTGTGTGTAAGTGTGTTATTATACTTCTTAAAATGTTAAAAGTAGCCAAGAGAGCACTTTGAGTGATTTTCTGCATATTAGCTTTTATTTTCTGCCTCAAGACTATAAGCAGTAAACAAGCCCTACCCAATAAGACTCATTTGGGAAAAATCAAATATAGCAAATAAATAAATAAATAAATATGAATACAATAACCAATCTATCATTAATTATCTCTGTGTGGTTTTATTCTTCAAATCACCCCTCTCAATTGGGTGCAAACACCTGGCAACACCAGGCAAATGTGTCTTGTTTTAGGTATTCTAAAGATTTGAACTGAATTTTTGAAGGTTATTTTTAGGTTAGCAATCAATTTAAAGACAAAAAAGTTACAATTTCAAAGAGTCACTTTCACTGCTTCCTTGGCCAGAGGAAAGCCATAGTACACATGTAGAGAAAGTTGACCATTCCAGAAGAAGTGTTTTATTCAAAAATGTGAAATAACGTCAAATATACTTGAAATAAATTTCTACATTTATTGCACAAAGCAAAAAAAATAGCCAAGTGAGTTACATGTCTTGTCTTAGTTAGCCTGTCAGTTTATTAAATCTGTAGATTAGTCAGTCTTTTTAATGTGAAATAGTTCCACATGCATTAGAATGTATAAGCAAAATTAAGACCAGTCTAACCCAAAGTGTCTTTGTGAAATCAGTCGTGGTTCAGGTGTACACAGTCATTGATCCAAAAGGTGGGCTGAGCAAAAATGAAGAGTAAAATTAATGTATCATCCTCTAATTTTCATTCATATTGTTAAATAAATATTGATATTATGTCTACATGTAACCAAACCAAAGCCAAACCAAACACACCTCAACATAATCAGATTGTTGGAGCTGGATCTTAAAATTGACAGAACATTTAACTGAAATATCGCTATTTACATATTTTATGCCACAAAATGTCTTGAGAGTGCTTGAGAAGACAAACCTTTACAGCCCTAAAACACAAGAATTTATTGGTACAGTGAGATAGAGCAGAGGTAAACTCACCTATTTTTCATTCTAACAGCCTAACATTAAAAAAAGAGAAATAAGCAAATAGTAGTGTGCACTGATGATCTTTTATTTTTAAACTGGCAACTTGGTAAAGTCTGTCAGGAGTTTGCAAAGTTTGTTATACAACTCTTGGGCCACAATGTTTGTTGTTTCCATCATTAACAAAAAAATTGCAAGAGTAACTTAAAAGGGTCTATGCACACAAATGCACCTTACTGAAAACTATTGTTATTTAATTAAAGAAACCAATAACAATCGTGTTATTTTTGATGAAGACCTGTAAAGAAAACCAGCTGTTTAAAAAGTCACATAACTACTGTGGAAATCCCTGTGCCCAGTCATGACTGGGCACAGGACCGTTTTTGGCGTTTTAATGCTCTTCTGGACACACCGCTGCTTTGATATTTAACGCTCTTTGCCCATCAATTCAGTGAATGTTCAACATTTCATTCTTGATAAGGTGATGTCTGGGCTAAAGCAAAGCCTCATGGGAGTGCTGCTGAGTGCTGTTTGTGCAATCTGCGTGGACCTGCTGTTGGTGTCTTTGAGTGTGTGTGTGTGTGTGTGTGTGTGTGTGTGTGTGTGTGTGTGTGTGTGTGTGTGTGTGTGTGAAGCTGCTTCTTTTTCTGCTCACAAACCTAGAGAGGTTTGACAGCAAGTCCCCAAAGATACCACACTGCCTCCTCTGCCTCCTCTTCCCCTCCATATGTCTTCGTCTATCTCTCTTTTTTCTTTCTTCGTCCTTTCACACCCTCGCTCTATCTGTCCTAGTGTCTGAGCCTTCATTTGTAGTGTCCCCCGCATTCCCACCACCCTCTTTCTCTCTGTGCTCCAATCTTTCTTTCCCAGCATGCATAGGGAATCCGACAGTGAGTTCTCATCTTTGAGTTCGTATTCATTGACAGGTCCATGTGGAGCCTCACAGCTCCTTCTTTCTGAGACAAAACAACAAAATCTGCTCCCCATCTGTGTGTGTGTGTGTGTGTGTGTGTGTGTGTGTGTGTGTGTGTGTGTGTGTGTGTGTGTGTGTGTGTGCGCGCTTGATCCCCCACCCCCACCTTGTGGGTGCACGTGGCTTTGTGTTTGGCTTAGACTGATATATGGATTTGCCAATATTGGTCTTGAATTAAAAATCAGATATCAGCCAGTCCGAGTGAGCTGCCTCTCTTATGGCATAGGATCTTTGCAGACTGCAGCACGTCAATAAGTTTTTATTATTTCATACCAGATGTCTGAGCTGCGAAATCACTCCTGTGTGCTCTGAGGGGATTTTCCTCTTCACTTGTGAAACCTGCCACACAAAGCAGATGCTCACCTTTCCAAAGTGCCTATAAATAACCCGTTTTCATGTACTATCATTATTTTTAATGTTATAATGAACACGGTTTCTATTGGTGGAATTGGAGCATAAAAGTGGTCAACTGCAGTTCTAGAGGTTAAACCCAACAATCAGCTGGAAAAACCACACATGCATAACGCATTACCTCAAAGACAGACAAACAAACGTGCAAATGATGCGGCAACTATGGCAACCACCTGGCACTAAAGGTACTCTGACACCTGTGTGTGAGGTGTGTATGAAAGCAGGGCTATCAGCGGGAATCTGTAAGTGTCAGTTGTCACCCACTTGAAGTGAAGGACCAAATAATCAAAGGCAGCTTAATGGAGAGAAGCTCAGCAGGTGGCAGGTGGCAAGATCCTATCGGCCCTGAGGTGGATTGAGAACACTTGTAAAAACAGTTTGATTTCAGCCTGAGCTGCAAAAAGGAAACCTTTGTCATGAAGTCATGAACCTTTGTCATGCAGCACATGGAGAATGTTTGTCGTTTGTGGATTCTGCTCCGTAATCTGTTGACCAAATCTGCAAAAACCTGAAGTCTGCTTGGTTTTGTTGTGCACATCTGTTTGCAAACATGCCAACCATATGACAGATGAATAAAAGATGCCTCTGTTGGGTTATGATGAGATAGGCCATGCTTAATTAATATGTGAATATGGTTCTGGTTCTGCTCTGTTTTGCAGGAGCAGAGGAAGCATTAGATGCAGGATAAACTCATCAACATTTGAGAGAAAAACTTTTGCTTTCACAATGACAACTGAAGCCTTATCACAGGTTGACCCTGTTCCACTAGTGCCAAACGTGTCAGCATGATATGTAAATTCCATCTACACACCTATCAAATTCTGGAATAGCATTTATCATAAGCCCCCGTTTTTACTTATGTTGTTTGTTTTTTTGTTGGAACATTGTATTCCCATCATAAACTAGTAAGTTAACGTGCTGCACTTTAATAAGGCATTTTTGTTGTCTTATTTACAAATCAAAGCACTTTAGACCACACACAGGCCACAGACACAACTGCTTTCAGTATCACACACACACACACACACACACACAGTAGTTAAACCTGAGCACACTGATATTTGACATGGACGAGTGTAAAAGAATGAACCAATAACACAAAGCAGTTAAACTTTCTAAAGGCATCAAACCATAGACCTTCCAATTAGTGGAGGTTTTCCCTCGATGGCACCTTACATTCTGTTCACGTGGAACTGTAGACCCACCACCCACTCATGCGGCATGATGCTTTAAACAAACATAATATCTGGACAGCAGCTAGCAGCCAGGGTGTAAACACAGCAGTATCTGAAGTCAGTAGAAAATAAATGACTTATTAACTTTAAGCAAAGGATCAAAATATATTTTCTTCATGTAATTTTAAGTAAGTGGGCCCTGAGAAGCCCTACATGTAAGGAAAGACCACAGTGTTGATTTATTCCAACCCGAACTCAACATAAATAATTTGTTTTATTTTCTTATTATGTTTAAAGTGTGTTATATTATTAATTATCAAGGCTTGTGGGCAAAGTAAAATAGACGGCTTGATTGAGAAATAGAAATGTGTTGTTTTTCTGCAATGAATAAAACTGTTTATGTATTTTTATTTGTTTTCATTTTACATATTAGATGAACTAATGCTACAAAACAGTTGAGGTTTCTCTGTATTTTATAATTATTTGGTAAACCTTGATGACTTCTTCAAAAACTACTAGAGAAATCAGGTGTTTCAGTTAAAGACAACAGAATTGGAAACAATATTTGATTAAAGATGTGTGCTCTTCTCAAGAAAAAGAACCATACTTCAATCACTGAGACTACTAGTTAGGAGAAGTTGGGAAAAGCTTTATAGACATACTGTCATGAATCGCTGTGCGGCAGGCAGGAGTTGGACCCAAAATGCAGGACTCACAGACTCGGGGAGGTGAACTCAAAACACAGCTTTATTTGCTGGTAGAACAAACATACAAAACTAGACTAAACTGGGAAACCATAAACTAAGAACTCACAGGGAGACACAGGGAGATCCACACACAGCATGAGGGACGACGCGACACTGACTCAGAGAAACACAGGGTTTAGATACACTGGGAAGTAACGAGGGGAATGAGACACAGAAGGAGGGCACAGCTGGGAGAAATCAGGACTGACGAGACAAGCAAAGCAGGACACATTTACATGAGACACGGACCATCAAAGTAAAACAGGAAGTATCACACAGAGACGCGAACTTGACACAGTGGAGACAGCAACTAAGAAATACAGAGACATAAACCATAAGGCAGAGGTCTAAGAACCAAAATACACAGGGAAATACTCAGCTGGGAACACAAGAGACTAGACTAGAGAGAGTAACAAAAAACCAACCATGAGAACATAATGCACAATGCAGAGTGACAGAAAACAAGAAACTCAAACATGCAAAGACACACAATTACACAGAACAGAGGGGACACAGAGAGACATGAAGGGCAAGGGATCAAAACTAGAAGCCATAGAATAAATCACACACAAGTACAATAATACAAAAATCACAAAGAACTAAAAACGCTGGGTCAGGAGACCCAGGACCGTGACACATACACAGTACTGGAAAGTGTTATAGAAGGGTTTCTAAATATGTACATATTCACCACTCTATGATAAGATAACAAGTGGTGAAGAGCTAAATTGGGGCTTCTAGCCTAGATATTACACGAGGAGCAAAATGTGCGATCCAAAAACTGTGGAAAATGGTCCACAGTTCTGACTAAAACACCTACAAAAAACTCTACAATTTGATAAAGCATTTGCTCCTCTTTCAAATCAAATCAAATCAAATCACTTTTATTGTCACATCACATGTGCAGGCACACTGGCACAGCACATGCGAGTGAAATTCTTGTGTGCGAGCCCCACAAGCAACAGAGATGTGCAAACACAACAACACAAACGAGCAAAATACAAGAATGGCCAACCTGAAACTAATAAATATATGTACAATATATAATAGTGTATGCATTTCTGGATGTGTATACTAAATATTTTCCTACGTGTGTGTGTGTGTGTGTGTGTGTGTGTATACACATTTTTACAAATTAAATAGTAAAAAAATAAAATAAAATAATAATAATAATAATAAAATATATAAAATATACAGAGTTGAATATGTGCAAAACAAGTGGCATTTATATACAGTGTGGAGTGCATAATGTTAAAGTTCCAGTAGTGAAGCTGAGGTGTCTATGACGTGTTCAGCAGTCTGATGGCCTGGTGGAAGAAGCTGTCTCTCAGTCTGCTGGTACGGGACCGGATGCTGCAGAACCTCCTTCCTGATGGAAGTAGTCTGAACAGTTTATGGCTGGGGTGACTGGAGTCCTTGATGATCCTCCCCGCTTTCCTCAGGCAGCGCTTCCTGTAGATGTCTTGGAGGGAGGGAAGCTCACCTCCAATTATCCGTTCAGAGCACCGCACTACTCGCTGGAGAGCTTTGCAGTTGTAGGCGGTGCTGTTGCCATACCAGGTGGTGATGCATCCAGTGAGGATGCTCTCAATGGCACAGTGATAGAAGGTCCTGAGGATGCGGGGGCTCATGCCGAATCTTTTCAGTCTCCTGAGAAAGAAGAGGCGCTGCTGCGCCTTCTTCACTGTTTTGTTTGTGTGTACTGACCACGTAAGATCCTCAGCCAGATGTACTCCAAGGAACCGGAAGCTGCTCACTCTCTCCACAGCAGCGCCGTTGATGGTGATGGGGGTGTGTACTTCTCTGCACCTCCGGAAGTCCACTATCAACTCCTTTGTCTTTGCGACGTTGAGGGTGAGATGGTTGTCTTGACACCAGTGGGTCAGGGCGCTGACCTCCTCCCTGTAAGCCGTCTCATCACCGTTGGTGATAAGACCCACCACTGTAGTGTCGTCCGCAAACTTCACAATGATGTTGGAGCTGTTAGTGGCCGTGCAGTCGTAGGTGTAGAGTGAGTACAGGAGAGGGCTCAGTACACACCCCTGTGGAGCACCAGTGTTCAGTGTGATGGGGGATGAGGTGATGCTGCCCAGTCTGACCACTTGGCGTCTGTCAGACAGGAAGCTAAGGATCCAGCTGCAGAGGGAGCTGCTCAGTCCTAGATCCTGCAGTTTCCTGTCCAGCTTCGAGGGAACGATGGTATTGAATGCTGAGCTGTAATCTACAAACAGCATTCTCACATACGTGTCTCTCTTCTCCAGGTGTGACAGGGCAGTGTGTAGTGTCAGGGCTATGGCATCATCAGTGGACCTGTTGTGGCGGTATGCAAACTGTAGAGGGTCCAGTGAGTCGGGTAGTGCAGAGCAGATGAAGTCCCTGACCAGCTTCTCGAAGCATTTGCTTACGATGGGGGTCAGGGCTACAGGTCGCCAGTCGTTCAATGAGGAGATGGTGGAGGATTTGGGTACAGGGACGATGGTGGCCATTTTGAAGCAGGCTGGGACTACAGACAGAGAGAGGGAAAGGTTGAAGATGTGTGTGAACACTCCAGCCAGCTGAGCCGCGCATGACTTGAGGACGCGGCCGGGAATCCCGTCCGGACCAGTAGCTTTGCGCGCGTTCACCTTCCTGAAGCACTTCCGCACATCCTCCTCAGACACAGTGTGCGCACTGACGTCATCCGCGGTGCGCACACTGTCCGGTCTCATGGTGTTCGCTGCGTCGAATCTAGCGTAGAATACGTTTAGATCCTCACACAGAGAGGCCGTGGTCTGCGGTGTGCTGGTTTTCCCTCTAAAGTCTGTGATCGTGTTTAGTCCCTGCCACATACTCCGAGGGTTGTCAAACTGTTGCTCCACCCTGTCCCTGTACTCACGTTTGGCTGCTTTGATCGTCTTCTGGAGTTGGTAATGTGCGTGTTTGTAGTCCGATGTGTTCGCGGAGGCAAAGGCGGTGTTCCGTGCCGCGCGAACATCTCCGTTAATCCAGGGTTTTTGATTTGGGAAGGATTTAACTGTTCTGGATGGGACAACATCTTCCACGCATTTCCTGATAAATCCACAGACTGAGTCTGTGTACTCATCAATGTCTCTGGCGGCCACGTGAAACATTTCCCAGTCCGCGTGATCAAAACAGTCCCGCAGCGCAGACTCCGATTGGTCCGTCCAACAGTGCACCGCCCTCCGGGTTGGAGCTTCCTGTTTCAGCTTCTGCCTGTAGGCGGGCAGGAGCAGGATGGAGCAGTGATCTGATTGGCCGAATGGGGCGCGGGGGAGGGCTTTGTACACATCCCGGAAAGAGGTGTAACAGTGGTCGAGTAGCCGGTTTCCACGTGTGTTAAAAAGGATGTGTTGATGGAGTTTTGGTGAGACTTTCTTCAGGTTTCCCTTATTAAAGTCTCCGGCTGTGATAAACGCTGCCTCTGGGTGTGCGGTTTCCTCGCTGCTGATCGCGCTGTACAGTTCCCTGAGTGCACGGTCAGTGTCGGCTTGTGGGGGAATGTAAACAGCCGTAATAATCACTGCTGTAAATTCCCTCGGTAGCCAGAATGGCCGGCACTTAATCATCAGGTACTCCAGGTCCGGTGAGCAGAAGGATTTGACCGGGTGCACGTTCGCATAATCACACCAGCTGTTGTTGATCATGAAACACACACCACCGCCTCTGCTTTTCCCAGTAAGATCCTGTGACCTGTCCGCGCGATGCACGGAGAACCCCGATAGTTGTATTGCGGAGTCTGGTACCTTGTCCGATAGCCAGGTTTCTGTGAGGCAGATCACGCAGCAGTCCCGCATCTCTCGCTGGAATGAGATCCGTGCCCGAAGCTCGCACAGCTTGTTCTCCAGAGACTGCACATTAGCCAGTAATAAACTGGGTAACGGTGGTCTGTTAGTGCGCCGTCTCAGTCGAACCAGAACGCCAGATCTTCTCCCTCTGCGTCGGCGTTTGCGGCCTCCAGGGCCAGAGAACAAAGGCGTCTCAGGTGAGATGAATGGGGGGTCTGCAAACGGAGCGTCCGTGTTGCAAAACTTGAACTCCGGAAAGTTATAAGAAAGACCGTCTTTTATGTCCAGTAAGGTTTGTCGGTCGTACACAAGGAGACATGTGCTACTCGCGAAAAAATGAAGGAAAAGTAAAATTAAACACAGAAAAAAGCTGTTGCTTGGGGGAGCTCGCGACGAGGCTGCCATACTCGGCGCCATCTTGTCATCTACAGTCATTTACAGTCTAGGAAAACTCCTTATAGGTGTGGTATTAATGGAAGGCACCACTCAGGGAATCCTGCGCTCAACAACCGAGAAAGCAAACTAACAAGCTAACAAAAGCTACAGCAAGTCTCAAGTTTTCAAGTTTGCACTTCTGTAACCGTGTCCTGTGGACAGATGAGAGAAGCTGGCTGATGCAGCAAGACACTGAAGCAGAAAAATAAAACGGGTTCAGGAAATAACTCAGTGTGTTTAACAAATATATGAGAGGGAGAACTGTTTAGTTTAGTTAGATTGTGTTTGTGTCTGGTTGTTCCTTAGGTGAACATGGTTGTTGTTGGTGTTGTTATTGTTGGTGTCGTTTTCTAGTAGAGTATGTCTTTCCATTATCTTCATTACCAACCCAGTTTATTCGCCCTACCGTCATTAATGAATTTCCTTCTTATTACTGTGGTGGGATGGTATGGTTGTGGCTCGGGTGTAGGTTGGAGAGGTGGGGCAGGATGGCTGAGTGTGGCATCAGTTGGAGAAAATGACACGCCTGGTGTGGGCCTGCTGATTAGTCTCTCCTGCATATGTAAGGAGCAGGGCCGGAGGAAATGCTCTGAAGCAATAAATAATAACGTGTATATCCAAATCCGCTTCAGCTCTGTGGTTACTGAGGAGAACCTCTTACAATTATATTAACACATCTGCTCAGTGTTGCTGTAAGTACAGTCAAGGTACTTTAAAGGTTTTATTCCTTTGCTGAACAATTTTTGATTTGTTTGTTTGCTTCCTTTCAATTATCAGTGCTAATCAGAGCCTCAAGCTCCTTCTTTTTGCCTTTAGCTGCAATGTTTATTCCAAGATAATCCTTCCTACATTTGGGCTAATTGAGTCAATTAAATAAATGATTTCTTTCATGTCCGTTCCCACAGTGGTGGCATCAATAAATGTTCGTTCCATTCAAGTGTGTGTACATGTGTTTGATTCATGTGTATGCATATTTAAAACTTGTTCTGTGCATGCTTTGATAAACGAGGCCGCAGTTGGAAGCTGCAGTGCGCGGTGGGTAGTCTGTGGGAGTTTGAGTTTTAATTGAAAAATTATCTGGTGCTTCTTTTTGGGTGTGCCTACACAGATGCCTGCTTGCTCGCTCACCTCCCTGTGGGTACATTGGTGTCTGAGAGAGTGTGTGTGTCTGTATGCCGTAGGTGGAATAATGAAGTGGATTATGAGTTGCCCAGCGGTGTGATGAGGAAGAACAGATCAATAACTAGATATGCGCAAGAGCATCGAAGTACAGCGGAGAGAGAGGAGAGGCTGAGCTACAAAATGACATTTTGATTATGAAGAGCAAAACTGTGTGGGTGGCAGAGAAGGAGACAGAGAAGAACAAAAACGGTGACACTTGGGCAAAACAAGAACTGAAGGCAATAAAAAAATGGTCATGGTATTTTATTCAACTGTTTGTGCTAATGCTCACCTTATATTATCATACTTCTTTTTTATTTACATATTTTCATATTTGTCATTTTTTTTCTTTACCTCTTTACAAGTTCCTGCTCAGATTGATTGACTAAAAAAGCGATAGGGGCCTACTGTAGGAAAGGTATGAAGGAGGCAGAGGATTTCAGGCTAAGAGACAGCAATATAACATAGCTATTGTAGTAGGAGTCTTTTCTCTTGACATGAAATCCACTGTCACTTCTCTAGACAAATGGTTTTTAATCAGAAGAAATCCTCCCAGCAGAGGTACAGCTAGACAGTCTGGATCTGTTGGGCATCACAAATCAAAGTTAAACCCGTCCTCTGCTCTTTTCTACAGTCCCAGAATTAGTTTTGGGTTTGTCGTCTCACATTTGAAGACTTTTTCCTTTTTTTCCTTTTTCTTTTTTTGTGTATTGTTTTGCATTTTTTCAGGCTGTGTATTTGTAGAATATCTGAACTGGATTCATTGTACTTTGTTTTATTCTTCATTTTCAATGGATCATTGAGTAAGTCGGTCCACTCAGCATGGTGGCATCAACTAATGAGAACAGACAGTCTGAAGAACCTGACAGAGGTCTGGCAACCTGTTTTTTCTGATGGTCTCTCTAGAATTAGAGTGGGATTTTTGTTTGTGTCTCAAATCTCTCGCCCTAATTTGACCTCAAGAAACACATTTTGTCATAACGCAACTTATGGAAACAAGTTCTGAAGGATGCCTTTTTGAGAATTTTTTGAAAGGTGAGCCTGTGCCTGCCTTTCATAAAGGTGGGACACTGCGTCGTGTTTTCTGCTAAATTTATTAAGATACTTGTTTTTATTTTTAAATCTGGGCAAATAACAGTCACACAATTTGGCTAATGAATCATCCAGACTGGCTAACTTATCCCATGCTTTAGTATGTTTCCCCTTTCATATGTATGAAGCAGCTCAATAAACTCAATAAATGTTATGTGAATAAACACTGGTATAAGTCAGATAATCCTCTGCAGCCTGAGGAATATAAGCCTTGCCTTTTTTAGCTTTCTTGTATTCCATAATAATCCTGATTCGAAGCCAGAAGGGATTTTATCCACCAAGATCTGCCATAAATATCCATTTACAATGGAAAAAAACATCTGTAAGCTAAAGTGAAAGAAAAGTGAACTTTGATAGCCATGAAACAAGTGACCACAGGAGACATCTAAAAGTAGCTTCAGCCTGTAGCTTCATTGGTAAAAGCAGATAATAGATAGATAATGCTCTGTCATTAGTTGGAGAAAAGAGAGAAGAAGTTGCTAATGCAAAAATAATGTAGTTATAAAATATCTAGCAAATATCTAAGTGTCTAAGGAGCTTGGAAAGAAAGCAATTTGACTTTTTAAAGCAGGAAAATGACCTGATATCAAAAATGAGGAATATCTGCATAAGTTGCTTTATCAGAAGAAAACATTAGTTGCCATTTCCTCTATGTAAAATAGGAGGAGACAACACAAAACTCACAGTAATCAACTCTGATGGTAAAAGTTATCATGTCATATTATAATCATAATTTAATGTGTTCTGATATTATTGATAATGATATACTACCGGATTCTTTTGGATCAGCATGAGAAAGAATTTACATATAAACAATGTCAATTGTTTTTTATTGCAGGTGATATAACTTCAAGTTCAAGTTCAAGTTCAAGTTCAACTTTATTGTCACTTCAACCATATACAGTTTAAAAATACACAGTGAGGCGAAACAACGTTCCTCCAGGAACCAAGGTGCTACAAGACAAGTTAGTGCAAAAAAAATAATAATATATAATATATCTAGTAATAATATTGTGCAAAAGAGCATTTACAGGTTGGTGTGTGCGATGGTTTGGTGGTGTAGGTCAGTGTGTTTGCGCTTGTGTTGGTTAGTCAGTCCAGTCTCAATGTTTTGAGGTATTTGAGTTAAGCTGAGTGATAATGTTAGTGTATGTGTGTGTGTGCGTGTTTATCAGTCAGTCCCTTTTTGCTGAGGAGACGGATGGCTTGTGGAAAAAAGCTGTTGCACAGTCTGGATGTGCGTGCCCAAATGCTTCGGTACCTTTTTCCAGATGGCAGGAGTGTAAAGAGTGTGTGAGAGGGGTGTGTCCGATCAGCCACAATGCTGGTGGCTTTGCGAATGCAGCGTGTGGTGTAGATGTCCTCAATAGAGGGTAGAGAGACCCCGATGATCTTCTCTGCTGTACCCACTATCCGCTGTAGGGTCTTGCGGTCTGATATGGCACAGCTCCCAAACCAGACAGTGATGCAGCCGCTCAGGATGCTCTCAATAGTTCCTCTATAGAAGGTGGTCAGGATCGGTGGTGGAAGCCGGGCCTTTCTCAGTCTTCTCAGAAAGAAGAGACGCTGTTGGGCTTTCTTGTGCAGGGAGCTGGTGTTGAGGGACCAGCCGAGGTCCTTCTCCAGGTGTACGCCCAGGAATTTGGTGCTGTCAACGATCTCCACAGAGGAGCCGTTGATGCTCAGCGGTGAGTGGTCGCTTCGTGTCCTCCTAAAGTCAACAACCATCTCTTTTGTCTTGTCAACATTCAGAGACAGGTTGTTGTCCTTACACCAGTCCGTTAGTCTCTGCACTTCCTCTCTGTACGCTGACTCGTCGTTCTTGCTAATGAGACCCACCACGGTCGTGTCATCAGCGAATTTAATGATGTGATTTGAACTGTGTGTTGCTACACAGTCATGAGTCAGCAGTGTGAACAGCAGAGGACTGAGCACACAGCCTTGTGGGGCCCCAGTGCTCAGTGTGGTGGTGCTGGAGGTGCAGTTCCCGATCCGTACTGACTGAGGCCTTCCGGTCAGAAAGTCCAGGATCCAGTTGCAGAGGGAGGTGTTCAGGCCTAACAGGCTCAGCTTTCCGATCAGTTGTTGGGGGATGATCGTGTTAAATGCTGAGCTGAAATCTATGTACAGCATTCGGACGTGTGAGTCCTTCTTGTCCAAGTGTGTCAGGGCAAGATGGAGTGCAGTGGAGATGGCGTCGTCCGTTGAGCGGTTATGGCGGTATGCAAATTGCATTGGGTCCAGTGAGGGGGGCAGCAGGGTCTTGATGTGTCTCATGACGAGCCGTTCGAAGCACTTCATGATGGTGGGTGTAAGTGCGATAGGGCGGTAGTCATTGAGACAGGACACAGAAGACTTCTTGGGCACGGGGACGATGGTGGTGGCCTTGAAGCACGTGGGGACAACGGCACTGCTCAGAGAGATGTTGAAGATGTCGGTGAGAACATTTGCCAGCTGATCAGCACATTCTCTGAGCACTCTGCCTGGGATGTTGTCTGGTCCAGCAGCTTTACGTGGATTGACTCTGCGTAGAGTTTTCCTCACCTCAGCTGTAGTGAGACACAGGACCTGGTCGTTCGGAGGAGGGGTGGTCTTCCTCGCCGCCACGTCGTTCTGCCTGTCGAACCGAGCATAGAAGTTGTTAAGCACATCTGGGAGGGAGCCGTCACTGTCACAGGCAGGTGGTGTCGTCCTGTAGTTAGCGATGGCTTGTAAGCCCTGCCACATGCGTCGTGTGTCGCCGCTGTCCTTGAAGTGGTTGTGGATTCTCTGGGCGTGTGCGCGCTTCGCCTCTCTGATGGCCCGAGAAAGTTCAGCCCTCGCTCTTCTAAGCGCCACCTTATCTCCCTCTTTGAAGGCAGAGTCTCGGGTCCTTAGAAGTGCACGCACTTCCGCAGTAATCCACGGTTTCTGGTTGGGTCGTGAGATGATGATCTTGGAGACAGTGACGTCATCGGTGCACTTGTTGATATAGCTGGACACTGATGATGTGTACTCCTCCAAGTCAGTGAAGTCGCCGTAAGTTGCAGCCTCTCTAAACATGTTCCAGTCAGTGCTCTCAAAACAGTCCTGAAGAGCAGAGATGGCTCCTGCTGGCCAGGTTTTCACCTGCTTCAGAACCGGTTTTGATCGCCTGACGAGTGGTCTGTATGCTGGAATTAGCATAACAGAGATGTGGTCTGAGTAGCCGAGGTGGGGGCGGGGCTCTGCCCGATATGCGCCGGGGATGTTTGTGTAAACAAGATCCAGCGTGTTTTCTCCCCTTGTTGCAAAGTCCACATACTGATGGAATCTAGGAAGCACTGACTTGAGATTTGCATGGTTGAAGTCCCCAGCAACAATAAACAGTCCATCCGGGTGTGTATTTTGCAGTTCACTGATCTTTGTATACAATTCCCATAGCGCTTCCTTAGCATTAGCGCTAGGTGGAATGTACACTCCGATAATGAAAACAGTGGTGAATTCCCGTGGTAAGTAAAAAGGTCTGCATCTAACAGTCACAAACTCCACCAGCGATGAGCAATAACTAGAGACTAGCACAGAGTTCTTGCACCATTTCTCGTTGATGTAAACACACAAGCCGCCACCGCGAGTCTTACCGCACAGAGCTGCATTTCTGTCGGCGCGAAACGAGGCCAGCCCGTTTAGCTGAATAGCGGCGTCCGGTACTCTTTCGCTGAGCCATGTTTCCGTGAAAACAAAGACACAGCAGTCTCTAATCTCACGCTGTGTGGCCTGCTGGAGTCGGATGTAATCCAGTTTGTTATCCAGGGAGCAGACGTTGGATAAGATGATGGACGGTAGAGCCGGCCGGCTAGGGTTTGTTTTTAGCCTAGCACAGACTCCCGCCCGCTTGCCGCGCTTCCGCTTCCTCGCGCAACGCTTCCGATGTCTCCACCTCCGTCCGCCGGCATCAGGCAACGCCGAGGCTTCGAGGCCTGGTTCGCGGAGCAAGCCGAGTTCACGCAGCGTTTCCCGCAGCCCCTCCTGGATGTCGTCAACTAGGTTATTTAGGTTGAAAAGTGTCTGGCTGTTGTATGCACGAACACCGACACCAGTTGCGACGTTATCCATACATAGTGCAAAATAAGCACGCTACACACAAAAACGTAAACAATAAACAATGCAGCACCAGTTTTGGCTCCGGAGTGGCCGCTGCGTGCTACTGCCGCGCCGCCATTTTTTCATACAGACAAACTTAGTTGCACACTGTCCTCTGAGAGTAATCAGCTAATGTTAGCCAAAGCAAACAACTTTGCTTTCATCCATTGTTCTCCATGTGTTTTGTTTTCTATCCAAAATGTGTCCTTTTCTTTTATAGTTCAGTGTTATGAATATTCATCCAACATTACATGATAATTTTATTAACATTTATAAAAGAGAAACAAAAGCTAAGTAGATTGTTAGAGCAACACTGCACGCAGTCGGTGAGAGGTGTACAGTGTCTTTACATATTAACATCAAATTTGGGGTTTATAGTATCACTTTCATGCTAATACTGTCCAGTTTATTGATTTTAATTTTTTTTATTTTTTCCAGAAAGTTGGGAATACTGTAAACAGTGGCTGGTTTTAGTAGTTTACTCCCAATTTTTCTTCATCAGCCTCCAACAACTCTAAAACTAGATTCTCAGTGGAGAACCACAAGTGAAGTCAGAAGTAGTAAAGGCCAAAGAATGACAAAACGGCCACAGAGAAGCGCCTCAGCAATCCTAACCTTTACTCAGCCTCACACAAATTGACAAAAAGAAGAAGAGAGAAAAGAGCAGAGTGTTCCATCTGGGCAAGTAACCTTTTCTCCAGCCGCAAATCAGGTGACTGGGACTGATGTCTGTGTGATTGTGTGCAGGTGTTTACAGTCAGTCTACGTGTGTTTAGAAGGGTGAGATGCTGCTTGGTCGTGTGATCATGTGTGTCCACTCAAAGTGAACGCAGTGATTATGTTTGTCCGTGTCGATGTTGTGTTCTTCTGAATATAACATCTTTTTTATGTATGCGTGCTTGAGTTTCTAGTTCTAGTAAAGTTTCTAGTAACTAGTAGTTTGTGGTAAGAAAAGGCACTTGTGATCCTAAAGCATTAGGACATTATGCATGAAGGTATATGTGCAACTACGTTTAAGGTGTGAGCTGTATTGTGTGGGTGTGCAGAGCTCAGATAGTGCAAGAGGTAGGCTGACATTTTCAGCCAGCTTGCTTATGACTGGAGGCAATGGGCAGCCGTACAGCGACATCACCTCCTGGGTGGCTCATTAGGAAGGAAGCAATGACACAGTGAGAGAGGGTTGTGGGAGGGTGGAGTGGCAGAGGACATGAATGTGAGGACAGAAAAGATTTAATGTAATATGTTTATCTTTTTGGCAACTGTTCTTTCCTTTCATGCCAATAAAAGGTCATTACTGAGAGGGCAGGTGAGGGAAATAGAGAAGAAAATGAAACATGGAGAAATGTGATCCCCAGTCTCGCTGTTACTGAGCATGTAATTTAGAGTCTTGCGGTGTTAAATGTAGGTGGTAAAATCCTAACCAAACTAATTCAACTGGATTTTAGACATTTGATATTTTAAAATTGTGCATTGTTAATCAAACTTGCTGGATTGAAATAAACGTTTCATTTTTTTGCTTGACAGATGCATTTTACAGATCAGCTGAATCATCTTGTTAGAGAAAGTGCTGCCTCTCCAGTAAGTAGTGCAGAGGCAGATCAGGATTATCCATGACTGAACAACTTGTTCAGTAAACTCCTCTCTAGTACATCTTCAAATGTGTCCAGTTTGGAATAAATCACCATCATCTCCAATGCTGCTCCCCCAGCATATTACAGCAACACACTGACAGAAAATCTTCAACATTTTTTCACATGAATGATCTCAACTTTCTTTTTCAATAGAGCCTGATCATCTTCTTCTTATGTGTTGGTGTTCCAGTTCAGCCTGTCTGTCAATGTGGACGCCGGATACTTGTACTTCTTCGCCTTATCCTGTCCCAAGATAGATGTGGGCCATTTACAGTAGCTTCCCTCTGGAGATGTTCGCCACATCTCTAGTCTTATAAACATTTAAAAGTAGATGATTTTTCCCAAACCACCACAAAATCATCCACAAGTGCTCTGCATTCCTCCTTTTTCCTATCACTTATATATCAAGTGAATGCAGTATTGTATTTCTGTAGGTGGCATGTTCTAGAGTTGTACTGAAAGTGTCCAAGGCGAACAAGAGTGGGGACAGCACAGTTCCTTGTTGAGCTCCTGTACTTCACATTATCAAATCA
Organism: Rhamphochromis sp. 'chilingali'; assembly: GCF_963969265.1. Classification (NCBI taxonomy): domain Eukaryota; kingdom Metazoa; phylum Chordata; class Actinopteri; order Cichliformes; family Cichlidae; genus Rhamphochromis; species Rhamphochromis sp. 'chilingali'. The sequence goes on from NC_137931.1 coordinate 30,504,036, forward strand.
GCTAGATGCACTTGAGAAATCAAAGAAGGTGATTCTCGCAGTGCAGCAGGATGAGGGAAAGCTATCTGCAGCTTCCAGATAACCTAATCATCTACTGCCAGATTAGTTTGATATCTGACCTGCAGAGCGTCAAGAGAGGTTTTCGCCTATAGTTTCATGTGGGCCAAGAGTACTCTCTCCAGTAGGGATGGGTATCGTTTAGGTTTTATCCGATACAGGTGCCAAACCGGTACTTTTGAAATGGTGCTGATGCTTAAACGGTGCTCAAACCGGTGCTTAAAGAATGGAGAACACAAAATTGGTCCAAAAACCTCTCATGTTTAGCTGTTTTTTTGTAAAAAGATAACAATGTTAGCCTTTTCTCCAGCTATAGGGCATACAGTGGGGCAAAAAAGTATTTAGTCAGCCACCGATTGTGCAAGTTCCCCCACCTAAAATGATGACAGAGGTCAGTAATTTGCACCAGAGGTACACTTCAACTGTGAGAGACAGAATGTAAAAAAAAATCCATGAATCCACATGGTAGGATTTGTAAAGAATTTATTCGTAAATCAGGGTGGAAAATAAGTATTTGGTCAATAACAAAAATACAACTCAATACTTTGTAACATAACCTTTGTTGGCAATAACAGAGGTCAAACGTTTACTATAGGTCTTTACCAGGTTTGCACACACAGTAGCTGGTATTTTGGCCCATTCCTCCATGCAGATCTTCTCGAGAGTAGTGATGTTTTGGGGCTGTCGCCGAGCAACACGGACTTTCATCTCCCGCCACAGATTTTCTATGGGGTTGAGGTCTGGAGACTGGCTAGGCCACTCCAGGACTTTCAAATGCTTCTTACGGAGCCACTCCTTTGTTGCCCGGCCGGTGTGTTTTGGATCATTGTCATGTTGGAAGACCCAGCCTCATTTCATTTTCAAAGTTCTCACTGATGGAAGGAGGTTTTGGCTCAAAATCTCACGATACATGGCCCCATTCATTCTGTCCTTAACACGGATCAGTCGTCCTGTCCCCTTGGCAGAAAAACAGCCCCATAGCATGATGTTTCCACCCCCATGCTTCACAGTAGGTATGGTGTTCTTGGGATGCAACTCAGTATTCTTCTTCCTCCAAACACGACGAGTTGAGTTTATACCAAAAAGTTCTACTTTGGTTTCATCTGACCACATGACATTCTCCCAATCCTCTGCTGTATCATCCATGTGCTCTCTGGCAAACTTCAGACGGGCCTGGACATGCACTGGCTTCAGCAGCGGAACACGTCTGGCACTGCGGGATTTGATTCCCTGCCGTTGTAGTGTGTTACTGATGGTGACCTTTGTTACTTTGGTCCCAGCTCTCTGCAGGTCATTCACCAGGTCCCCCCGTGTGGTTCTGGGATCTTTGCTCACCGTTCTCATGATCATTTTGACCCCACGGGATGAGATCTTGCGTGGAGCCCCAGATCGAGGGAGATTATCAGTGGTCTTGTATGTCTTCCATTTTCTGATGATTGCTCCCACAGTTGATTTTTTCACACCAAGCTGCTTGCCTATTGTAGATTCACTCTTCCCAGTCTGGTGCAGGTCTACAATACTTTTCCTGGTGTCCTTCGAAAGCTCTTTGGTCTTGGCCATGGCGGAGTTTGGAGTCTGACTGTTTGAGGCTGTGGACAGGTGTCTTTTATACAGATGATGAGTTCAAACAGGTGCCATTCATACAGGTAATGAGTGGGGGACAGAAAAGCTTCTTACAGAAGACGTTACAGGTCTGTGAGAGCCAGAGATTTTCCTTGTTTGAGGTGACCAAATACTTATTTTCCACCCTAATTTACGAATAAATTCTTTACAAATCCTACCATGTGGATTCATGGATTTTTTTTTTCACATTCTGTCTCTCACAGTTGAAGTGTACCTCTGGTGCAAATTACTGACCTCTGTCATTTTAGGTGGGGGAACTTGCACAATCGGTGGCTGACTAAATACTTTTTTGCCCCACTGTATATGATATCATCATCATATGGTCATCACACAGGATGTTGTCAACCATCCAGGTACCATCTCCAGTTTCAGAATCAGGCTGTAAATGTCACTCCGGAGCAAAGATAGCTGGAAAGCACAGATCCTCAGAGCCTTTTGGCTGATACCATCAGGGCCAGCAGTGTTGCCCTGTGTAATTTCGCCAGCTCTCCTGTCTCCTACAGTTAACCACAGGGTGTTTGTCACAGATGGAGGTGGGTCTGATCCATAGAGTTCACTTGGGGCTAAGCAGGGAAGAAAGGGAAAATCACTGACAGTGGTGTGGGTGTGTGGAGTGTAGAGAATAGGGCTGTGAACTAAATCTGTTGAAAAGATTATTTAGGTCATTTGCTTTCCCCAGTCTTTCCTCTGGTGGTCTTTCTGTCACCTTAAACACGCAGATTTAAAAAATAAATAAATTCCACTCTACATACTCCCTTATGACTTTTGTTGAGCTTCACCTGTAGGTCGTGCTGCACTCTCCTCGTTTCTCTCATGTCCAAAGACCTGAACACTTTACCGAGGCTTTAACATGCAATGAGTCCTTGTCCCAGTCAGGGCAGGTCATTTTTATAAATACAAACTTAATACAGATTAATGCTCTTACTTTCTGTCACTTTAGTAACTACCTCAGTGGAAATTTGAGGAACAGATTTTTACCAACAACTTCTGAATTAATGCAATTTTTTTCCTCTGATTTCTCTTACCTGGTAGAAAATGAAACAGAAGAGGGGGGTCAGTGTCATGTTAATACTGCCCTCTCTCTTCTCAGTCTTTCTCTCTCTCTCCCCCATTTACCTCCTTCACTTTATAAAAAAAAAAAAATAACATGGATAACATGTTCTGTATTTTCTATTCAGAGGAGAGGGGCTGGTGATGCCCAGTACCATGGCTCTGAGTCCACTAGAGTGCCTTCACCATAAAAGCACTAAGCAGCTTAAGCTGCTCTTACAAGAGACATGTATATCTGAAAGCCACCTCACTTCAAGATTGTAGCAGCATGCGCTCTGACCTATATGGGGTTTTGAAGGCCAGGGATGCATTAGAATGTTGATTTGATGCTTTCAGACACTCCTGTGCTGTGGGCTGATGGATTTTGGGACTGTGAAATCTGAAGAATAGTGTTTAGTGTTTGCAATGCACTTTTTGTTTTCTCATTCAGGGGGTATTTTACAGTGTGTATTTAAAGAAAGATTGGTATTATTATTATTAGGGCAGCATGATAGTGCCGTCATTTGCACTGTTACCTCGCAGCAAGAAAAAAATTGATGAATTGTGATTAATTATGATTTATAATCAATCGTACTAAGTAGATAGATTTCCATGCTTGAGGCAGAGGACTGGCTTAGTCACACTTACACTCCTTTCAACACTCCCTCATATATACTATGAATGTAGCTTTGATTGGTTATTTACTGTTGTGCTTGTTGCTGTTATTGCGTTGCTGTCAAGCATTTTTATACCAATCAGTGGTTTATTTAACAGACTACATATTTAGAAAGGCAAATGTTGCCTTTACTGTTGCCTCATGGACTGCTTTGTTGTCCTTTTGGCTGATTGTGCAGATCCCAGCTTTTCTAACATTGTGCATGTGAGATGGCTTGTGCACATGCAAAACTGATGTGCTGGAAGCACAGATCTGTGAACAGTCTCCTCTCTACAGGCATCTCTATAATCCATCAATGTAGAAGCATATGATTTCCAGATGGCACATAACCGATGTTAGTGAAACTACTGCAACAGTTGGAAAAATCCCACATTGGGTTTGTTTTGGAATGGCATATATCCTGCGCATTGTATGTTTTATTGGTCGTTTAGTGTTGTGGCATAATGTGTGTTTTGTTTTTTCCTTCACCAGCTATGCCAGTCATTTAGAAGAAGAGTTCTTTGAGTTGAGTGCAAAGAGCAAATATCACTGTGCTGACGTTTGCATGCACAGTGGCAATGTGTCAAGCACATCCCCAGTTTAATTCAAATTATTCTTTTCCTTTGGGACTTTCTATTTTAGGACTTCTCTGTTTGTGCCACTGTTATTACACTAGAGAAATGGTTTAGTCGTTTTATTACACAATTAGTACAATTTGAAGGTGTGCACACACCTCACCTTACTCTACTAAATATAGTGTATGCTACCATAGGCTCTCTATCTTCTACACTAAAGCCTTTGGACTCTTGAGTAGCTCCATTACTTTTTCATTCCCTCAGTCCATCTTTGTGCCTCCATCTTTATTTTATTATCCATCTACAGGACTAAACTTGTCAGAGCTATCTTTGTCTTCAGTTCTTATGCAGGTTTTATGTTCTAAGATGCCACCTTACATTCTGAGTGCCCTCTTCTTCCGTTTTTCTTTTTTATTCCAGTTTTTTCTCTTTTTCAGCACCTCCCACACTCTTTTCTCACATTGTCATCTACCTCTCACATGCCTCATTCTGTCTTTCTCTGCTCTCTCACTGAAATGTCGCGCTTTCTGTCCGTTAGATTTTTTTTTTTTTGCCACTCTGTTTTCATCTCTCATTCTCTTGGGTGCACTTCTACTTGTATGCTAATAATGTTCTTGTGCTAAGAAAGGAAGCTGCTTACCTATTCACATCAGGACTCAACACATGCATGCATGCATACACATGCACGCACACACAGTACTTTTGTGCCTGTAGAAGTGTGCATCCATTTCTGTCCTACAGCGAAACCTCACATCTTCTCATCCTGCTAAGCTTTGTCTCTTTTTTACATTTTGTCCTTTTACTCTTGTGCAGCTTTATGTTTTCAGTTTTCAATTATTTTTCTCTAATAGTACATGATTTAATGCATGTTCACATTTTATGTACCCCAAAAAAGTGGTACAGTTGGTGCATTAAATCACAGAGAGAGGTCAGCGGATGCTGAGGCGCAAAGTGTGCGCAGGTCGCCAACATTCTGCAGAGTTATTCGCTACAGACTTGCAAACGTCATGTGACCTTCAGATTGGATCGAGAACAGTGCATAGAGAGATTCTGCCACAAGCTATCTGGTAATCAAAAGGACGAGTCTGGATTTGGAGGTTACCAGGAGAACTGTACATGTCTGACTGCATTGTGCCAAGTGTAAAGTTTGGTGGAGGCAGAATTATGGTGTGAGATTGTTTTCGAGAAGCTGGGCTCAGTCTCTTAGTCCCAGTTAAAGTTTTAGTTTTAGTTCCAATATGGCTGCGCACCAGTGCACAAAGCAAGGTCCAGAAAGACATGGATGAGCAGGTTTGGTGTGGTAGAACTCAGCACAGAGTCCTGACGTCAATCCAATAGAACACCTCTGGGATGAATTAGAGCTTAGATCTTAGCCAGGCCATCTCATCCAACTTCAGTGTCCAACCTCACCAATGCGTTTCTGGAAGAATTGTCATAAATTCCCATAAACACACTCCTAAACCTTTTGGAAAGCCTTCCCAGAAGGCTTGAAGCTGCTATAGCTGAAACGATGGCCTGACATCGCTTTAAACACAATGAATTAAGAATGAGTTGTTACACAAGGTCATGCGTGTGAAGGCAGATGAACGCATATTTTTGGCAATATGATGTATGTGTTACTTTCAGCTGTTTCCTTGTAACAATGGTTGGCTACAGTGGGCAGCCCACCCACACTTGGCTGTGTTTTATATCAATTACCCTTCCTGACATAATCCCAAAGGGAATTTATGTTTCTGTTTGGAATCAAACAAGCAATTTTTCACTTACCAAGCAAATGTGGAGCTGCAGCATGTATAAACTAGAAATTCTAACTATATTTACAATACCCCCAAAAAATCTTTACAAAATCTTTACGTCTCCAGTGGTTTCAGGACCATGTGCCAGGATTTTGTAATTTCACCAAGCCTCGGAGGAATACAATTTACTAGTAAATGATCTTTCTCTTTCTCTCTGCTTGCCAGATGGTAAACTATCTAGATTAAACTCTCTTTTCGCAAACAACACTTTTAAGGTTATATGGAAATCCAAAAGCTGTTCAAATCATAAACAAGCGCTGTCTTTGTAGTAAAAATAATCTCAGACAGAAAGCTATTATACCAAATCTGTGGATAAAGTAAATTCCAACTGGAAAATTCCTTCATTGCTTACATTTTTCCTTGCATGGGTCACATGGTAATTATGGGTAAATCGGCCAACCAGTGCACAAATAAATCTGTCATAATTGCAAATATTTTATATGCACAAGAATGTCTTTCTATATACAGCTTGTATAAAGATGTGGTGTTGTTATATTGGTTGCACCATAATATTATGATTCCCATGGGTCATGGTTCTGTCAGTTTTTTTATATGTATATATATATATATATATATATATATATATATATATATATATGTGTGTGTGTGTGTGTGTGTGTGTGTATATATATATATATATATATATATATATATATATACACACACACACACACACACACACACACACACACACACACATATATATATATATATATATATATATATATATATATACACACACACACACACACACATATATATATATATATATATATATATATATATATATATATATATATATATATATATATATATATATATATATATCTACACACACACACACACACATATATATATATATATATATATATATATATATATATATATATATATATATATATATAATTGTGGCTTGTATCTTTGCTTGTACAAAACTTCATAATGTGGCAGGTCCAGCCATTTTTTGTCTTTACATACCTAATTAGGGGGCATTATGCATTCAGTCCACAAAGCCGGAATAGCTTGAGTAACAGTTTAATCACATCCACACCCACACAGAGAAGTCCTCCCTACTCCCTCATTGCCTTCAACCCTGCAGAAGGAGGTAATCTATACCAGCTTGTCCTGCAGGCAAATCTGTTAGGGCAGCGACACAAATTAACACGTGTTTGTGTTTGTGCAGAACAAGAAATATGAACGGTGGCTCATTTCATTTTTGAAGTCGAGAGTGTAATTTGATTTGTGAAAGGAGGAAGGAGAAAGGCAGGGAGGTAAGGGAGGAGAGGATTTAATAGACAAGAAAACGGAGACGCTAGATTAACATATCAAGATAGAAGGTGATGGACAGATGATGATTAGAGAGTTTACCGTAAAATGACACCGTAGACTAACAGCCTTTGACATCCTATGTGAACCAACTGCTGTGCGTGCGTGCGTGCGTGTGTGTGTGTGTGTGTGTGTGTTCTAAAAGGTGGTAGGTAAAGTATTTGTTTACCTTAGGTTTAGTATTTTTATACAATTACACTAATTGTTTCATATTCAGTAACTCCTCATTACCACTCTTAAAGCTGCTTAATTTTTCTACTTGCGGCTGATAATTTTGATCAGTTCCCTTAACACACACACACACACACACACACACACACACACACCCCTTGCGCTGTAGGTGTGTTCGGCTGCCTTGTCTCGTTCTCTCTAGTTGTAATATTTAAATGGACCTCTTGCTTTTGTGGTGTCACTTTACTGAAGATAAGGTGTCTCTTCTAAATGCAAATTCAGACACACAAAAGCATCTACACACACAAGCACACAGCTGCTTTGAAAATGTATTAGCAGTTTAAAACGGTAAAATGACTAATTTATTTATTTTGCATGTCTGTAAAAGTTCTCTTGGGGAAGTTTCTAGCTATCATTTCATGTTTTTTTATCGGTTAGCCATATGAAACAGCTATCTGCCTGGCCTAAATGAATTGTGTGAAATTTAAATCTGCAATATCTTAAGCATGAAAAATACAGATCCTATTTGATAAATTGTTATAAGCAAACCATTTTAGTCTCTTTAATCCCTTTTTTCAGATGTACTTCATTACTTTATTCAGCTGCCAGGTACAAAGCAGAGTAAAGAGTGAATACTGGATGGTCAAGTATAGTATGGCGCTAAAGTAGGTGGCACTGGATAGGCAGCTTCTTGCTAAAACCTCACCCATAACAGGAATATAAGTTGATATGCATGCTTGTATTTTGTGTTCACCTTCTTCTCTTGCTCTCAGGTGGGCTGAAAAGCCAATTATTCAACTTGAAAACCATCTAATTGTTTTGTTACTTCTTTTCTTCCCATGTAATTTCTTACTTTTCCTCTTAAAAGGGTATAATGCTACAGTTAGTAAAAAGGATTTAATATACACAGCAAATTTGACACAGCCTACTAAATAATTTGCAGCCCACAGGTACTTGCTAAAAAGCCATTTTACCTGGCATATCCTGTCATGTGACTTACAAAATGTCATGTATTTAGTGGTAACAGGTGAAACACAGGATTGATCAGGTGCAGCCTAAAGTGAAATGCACATGTTTTGAAAGTTATGTATAAAAGCACAGCTGGTCTTACATTTAGAAATAAGAAGATTTTATTTATCTCTTGAAATATGGAGCTAAAATTTTATCTTTAAAAGTAACACGGATCTTCGTTGTTCTGTGTCATATGTTTACCCATTTATCATCCAGTGATCACATGCTAAATTCATATAATAATATGCTCTGCTAAATACCGATGTCCATTTTGCTGGTAATGCACAATTTTGTAACTATGCAAGGAGGACACACCTGAAAATGAGAACTGGCTCTGTGTTTGCCCCGAGTGCTATCTAAATAAAGGTTGAATGAGTGAATATCCTGTAGCTCTGTATTCATTATTTCCAGTGAGAAATGCTTTGTGCCTCATCAGCATATTCCCCAGCCGGCTGCCCTCAGCGCGCCGTTGTCTTCAGTGTTGTTGTAAGCAACGAACAGATATAGATGGAGCATTGCTGAGGCACTGTAAATATTTAGAGCTGCTGTTGCACCATTTGTTTTAGGAAGACATCCATAGACTGCAGGGCAGAACTGGAGGAGTGTACTAGATGAGTTGAGGTTATGGTTTGGCCATGCAGTGTATTCGATCAAAAATGACTTGTCATCCAGTCACTGAGCTACTAGTATATAGTATAGTTCAGAAGGCCCACATAATGAGTACAGAGCATTCCATTATATTTATCTTATTTTGTCATTTCTCAATGGATGCAAAAGTATCTGAAGAAGGGTTGCAGCTTCAAAACTGGAGAAGAATTTAAAAAAAATCTGATTGCACTAGAGCTGCTTCCGCTAATTTGGAACTATGTATGCTGACCCACTAATGCAACAATATCAGTAGTTTTAAGCACATTCCCACAGACCTGAGCTACGGTAAAATTATAGTTCAGTAGAACAGTTAGCAACTGTGGAAACCTGGACCATAAGAAAGAAAGAAGAAAGAAAGAAAGTGTACTTTATTGGTCCCCGTGGGGAAAATCCCTCTCTGCATTTAACCCATTCACTCAGTGAAGCAGACCAAATGTGGGTTATTGTATATTTGTGTTGATTTTTTGCGTCAGTGGAGATTCTATGGCGTTATACCAGCCCCTCTCGCTCAGTTTTTGCATTTGCGCTCGCTCGATATGTGTTGCTTGCGCTGTCAACATTTCTGCCCGTGTGCGTTCAACTCTTTCTGTGCACCGTTATATTTGTGCCACAAAACCAGCCAATCACAGACTTGGATGCAAAAAAATCTGATTGGCTGTTTTGGTCTCCAATCAGCTCAAAATGATGAAATGCAATATCCCAGAATCCATTTCGTCCAAAACTCAAACGAGGCAGTGGCGGAGGAACAGAGTGGCGGAGTTTGAAATATTACTCTTTCTGGGTCACAAAATGAACTTTTATGCGAGGATGGTGCTGTGGAAACTAGTGATGTGCGATACCACTGATTTCCTTTCCGATCCGATACCAAGTAAAATTCAGGGTGGTATCGACGATACTGATCCGATACCGATACTTTGTACAAAAACGTATTTTATTTATTGTATCTTTTATTGTATCTCAAATTATAGCGTCATCATGATTACAAGAAATCAGACTACTTGTTCTTATCTCTTAATAATGCAGAATTCATCATATAGAAATAAAAAAACTGAAGTTGTGCGCTATTTGAACACGCTGCCTGCCTGCAGCACTAAAGGACTCCGCGAGAGACATCATATTCTGTGATATGATTTACTCTGAGGTGTTTGACGAGGTTAGTGGTGTTGCCACAACACCTCACTTTCTTGCCACATGTATCACAAACCACGTCTCGCTGTTCGTGGAGGTAAAATACATCCACACATGACTCCATTTACGCTCAGCCATTGTTGTGAGTGCGCACGCCAAGGGGCTGCAACACATTTATACAGCCATATTTCGCATATGACTATGAAAGGTGGAAGAGGAAGTAGTTCCTTCCAGTGTAGACAATCTGAATGATATAGTTTATTTCCACTGTGTTCCTGTTAATGATAAACTACAAATTTTTTCCTAAATTACTAAAACATCTATATTTTAATATGAGAATCGATTCAAGAACATAAATGACTGGTATCGGAGGAATCGATATTTCAGTATCGATCCGCACATCACTAGTGTAAACTTCAAATATCTGCTCAATTTATCAAGACATCACATATTTACAAAAGCGCTCTAACGCTTTATAAATGTTGAGAGTGCAAGCAACACATTGCGAGCAAGCGCAAATGCAAAAACTGTGTGTGTGTATGGTTAATAGCAAACACTGAAATACATTTTTTGCACGCAGCAATGAATTTTGTTGACTCAAATTTAGCTGTTCTTCACTCAAAATAAATTACTCCTCAAAATGCAACACTTGCACCTGCAATTTTTTTTTTACGTGCGCTCAAATTTATTTTACGTGTGCTCAGAATAGTAGAACAAAAATGACGCCGTAAGATTCTGTATTAAGAGACATGCCTCGGAAATCATTATTGTCAATTCTGCTGATTCTACTGAGATTTCTTTTTGTTTTTTAACCTGATAAGAGCGTTATTTCAAAGGATGTGAGATTAAGGGAATTGTTTTTTTTTATAAACCTGCATTGTAGTAAGGCATGGGATAATCATATTTAACAATTTGAAGAAGAATCTCTAAGCAGTTCAAGAATGCCACCTCAGACGTTGGTCTACACAGCACAACAACAATGACAGATTCAGCCATTTTTCTTAGTCATTAAGCTTCTTTCTCTCACTTTCTGCGTCTTTTCGTCTTGTTTCATTTTCCTTGTCATTCTTTTGTCTACTCTAGACTCGCTGCCTCGTTCTCTGCATGCTTGTTAATCTTGCTACGCTGCGAAACTCTTTTTTCCCTCCACTTTAACTTCCCATTTCCCTTTGGTCTCTGAATTTTGCATTTTCTTTTGATTTCACCACCAGTAATAAGCCACATCTGCTGGAAGAGTTTACATGCTTGAGTGATGGTGTTTTCCCTCTTCCTTCTTCCTCTACTGTTCCTTCTCATTCTCTTTCTCACCATTCAGAGTCAAAAGGACAGAAAGTAAAAACGAGAGAAAAGAGAGAGGATTATAGTATACAGACCGTGACTGTGAAAAATAGATGTGTGCAGAGAAAGAAGTATAAAAAAATCCCATCTTTCTCTTCGTCTAGCCTTCTCTTTCTGGTTCGACAGAAATAGGAGGGATAAAAGCTGGATTCCTGGATCAGGGTTCACCTCAATATTGTCATCCCAGGAAGCTTAAAGGCCGAGCTCCTAAATCACGGATGGTGGCTTTTAGCCAAACCTGAGACATAGACACGTATGAACTCCTGCATAGAGGAGGAAAATAAAACATGTTTGGCATCACTCTGTAGAGGAAATAAAGCATGTTTATTGTAACATCAACGCACCACTTTTTTTCATATATTACCGCATTATGTGCATGTTTGTATATAAGACAGCAAGGGAATAGAGCCCCACCCCACTGCCCCACCACTGTTGGCGTAGTAATCATTCTTTCTGTCTCACTCTTTGTGATTGCCAGCCCATCCTTGCACTACAGCTAAATTGAATCAATTAAAATCTTTCTTTTAGATGGCTGCTGTTGCTTCCACCAGATTAGGCTTTGATCAAGAAACACACAAATAAATAAATAAGCAAGTGGAAGGGGAATAGAAAAGGAATGAACTTAATTAAACAGTCAGCAGGGGTGTGTGCTTGTCTGGATGTTAGTAGGAATGTGTGGATGCAGCTGCACTGTATAGGATTTTGGCACATGTGCGTGATTCAAATGAGTGCTTGTTCAGAAATACTTGCAGAAATACAAAAAAAACCCTAAAAATTGTGCATATGTGCAAATGAGCAAACTTGCAAGCAAGTGAGCGTGCATGCGAACATAGAGTGGCTCTATCATAAATTTCATAAAACAAATTTTCAGCTGACTATGTCAGCGGTTATACTTGACAGTAGATGAATCTGTGTGAGCCATTGTAAACATAATATGCATTATGGTTATTATGACCACAGTCACATGTGCTGCCATGCATAATTACAGCTCTTAACAGCCACATTAATTCAAATCACTGTGTTATGCAATAAAAATGAATATGATTTGTGATCCTGTTCTAATGAATTTTTTTTGTAAACTGGGTTCAGCATAAAGTCATAGATTTAACTCTTTAAATATCGAAGTGACAGGCCAAAGAACAATAAACACATTAGTTCCATGATGCTAGAATGGTTCAGTAAGTGTTATCTTGGATTGGGCAGATATCATGGAGGTCATATTTATTGTTGTAAAACTGGATTTATTACTCTCACATTATTAGAATTATGTTGTATAGCAGGAATTCTCATATAGAGTTCTTAATTAGTCCTCAACAGTAGAAAATCAGACAAACCTCAAACCTCAGAGCTGTGAATATAACACTAGATATCCCCAAGTCATTCCATACCAAAAACTGTTCAGGTATCAGAAGAAGTAAATGTCGTTGTTCTAGAGAGTTTTAGTGTGTGGTAGTGAGAGTGATGTAGAAATACTAATAAACTTGCTACAATCACTGCTGCTACTACAACTACTACAACTACTACAACTACTACAACTACTACCACTAATATGACTAATAATAATAATAATAATAATAATAATAAATAAATTACAATTTATTATTACTAATATTAATTTGCTTTTTTCATGTCCCCATGTATAATACTGGGTTTTACTTTAAAGACATTCAGCACATATAGTAATTATTTACAAACCAGTGATGCCATCCTTTCTTTTTTTGCACCAAGTGATTTTAACGATGATGATTTTTATTTCAGTAATTATTTACAACTTTTGGAAAACAGCAGGAACAAGCAAAAAAAATAAATGACAGCAAATAATTGAATTAATGCAAATAACAGATATGCAGGCTGAAGTGCAGGATGGTAAATATATTCTTTTAGCAATCCTCAAAGGCTTTCTGTGGGTGTACACATAATGCATCCAGTGTAAATTACCAGTGTAGTGTTGACTGAGACTGTGAAATAGGCATTTCATTTTCACTGATACAAATAAAAATATCCAAAAACACATGGAAGAAAATATGTGAGCATGTGAGGTTGAAAGGGACAGTTCTTGGGTGTGGTTGTTGGGTGTCAGTGCCCAGGATGCATGGAGGGCTTAATGGGGCTTTTAGTGTGGAAGTGTTGGGAGCTGGACATGAAATTGCTCTAAAAGACCTCAGCTCTCCTGTGGCTCTCCTCGTCTCTTCAGTACATTTGTACCTTACTAGTATTTGATGTTGAAGCCTCACTCGCCATGGATTTTGGCAAATAATCTAAGCGATAAGAGGTCGTCAGATTGCTTGAAATTCAAAGAAAAGTTGCTTCAAAGATTCCTTTCTTATCTTTTTTAGCATTGCATAGACTGGTCCGTACCTTACAAAAGGAAAGGAGATAACGCCATCCCACAATCCTTTGCAACAGTGACATTTAGGGCCATGCAGCATCAGGCTGTTCACATTATACTATTTATTCACATCAAACGTTTTTTTTATAGCAGTGACATCAATTGCATTTAAATTTAGGGGATATGAGTGGACAGGAGAATGAGCGTAAGCAAACATCTTAACATGACATTTATTTTGTTTCACTTTCTTTTTGTTTATTTGTTCACTTGTTGTTTTTTTTATTAACGGTGCTATAAACACAAACACAGAACATTATAGCTTCACCTCATCAAAGAACCAGCAACGTCCTGTAGCATGATGCATAGCTAAACATATGTTCAGTTGAAGGCTGTTAGCACCATAGTTTCACTGGATCAGTAAAAGAAATAAAAGTGATGTATATGGTGTCTTGTAGCTCGGATGGAGAAGGAGGTGATTTTGGTGAATGGCACTGACTTAGTGAATAAGTCAGTGCCATTCACCGACTATTAATTGAATAGTAAGTGATAGCTCCGACTAGCTAACAAACAGTAACAGATTCGTTTTTATGATTCACGAATGACTATTTGCACAGGCCTGAAAAAAGTACCTTAGAAAAGGTAATTGCTGCAGCATGAAAATATAATACAGAAACACTTGTGGAAAAACTGTAATAAACAGCATAATTATTTCCCAAACTATCCTTTGTAAAGATCTAGCCAACTCTGAAGAACTAATTGTAAGACAAGCCCAGTTGTCTGGTGTCAAAGGTAAATATTACATTTCAGATACAGACATCTGGCCAAACACTTATTGACCTGACCTCAAACTTTTGAGATCGCCTATTGTTATTGTGGTTAAAAAGCATAATGATAATAAATGCATAAACAACAACAACAAAAATTAATATCCTTAATGTTGTTAGTTAAATTACTCCATGACCTTGTGTATTCAGTGTGTTTTTTTAACAAATCAATTCAACTTGAAATAAAAGATCATGGAGGCGTTGAAGCAGTCTATAGGCAGTTCAAATAAAGTCTTCTCTTGAAAGGCAGTCTGGATGTGGGCAGTGTGTTGTACTGACCTTTGAAAACACGAGTTATTATTATAGATTTATCCACAAAGACCTTGATTTGAAATTTGTATTATGTTATTAAACATATCACTGCTTCTTTGTGACACATTATCATTTTCCATGAAGTTTTCATTTGAATTACTCGTAACTCTATATCTCTCTATATTGCAGCAAATTATTAAAGAATGAGGCTTTTGGTTTTCTGTGTACAGTGGCAAAATATACCTTAATAGCTTAATCAAGGAGATTAAAAAAGAAAATAGATTTTAAAAAATGCAAAATCTTCAAAATACAAAAGTACAAAGAATGTTTTTGAATGATTTTTTTTTCGTGATGTGTGATGATAAACTGTAAGATTAAACCTACTAATGTAAAGACATAAATAAACATAATTTCTCATTTCTAAAGTTTGTTGAAAAGGAACCAAACTCCATAAATGAAATGTGTAGATTAAGACAGAGAAAAGTCCTGATGCCATTAGGTGTCTTTTCTTTGTTAATGAAGCCATCTGCTTATGGTCAAATAAGAAAATTAAGGAGAAGATATTAAAATAATATCTACTATTTTTAATTTGTCCTCTCATCCAGGTTTCCTGAGTACCGGTGACCAAGCAGCAAAAGGGAATTATGGCTTGTTGGATCAGATCCAGGCTTTGCGCTGGACCAGTGAGAACATTGCAGCCTTTGGCGGCGATCCATTGCGAATCACTGTGTTTGGCTCCGGAGCTGGAGCTTCCTGTGTGAACCTGCTCACGCTGTCTCACTACTCAGAGGGAAACCGCTGGAGCAACTCAACAAAAGGTAAAGCCCAAGGACTCGAGTTACAGGGATCCATGTGGGGTCTTCATACGTTCTTAAGTCTCATTTCAGTAGCGAGTGACCATAAAAAAGGTTGTGATCTGCTTTTGCTGATGCTTGTTGTCATTTTGGATGCGTGTATGTTAACGTCGGAACGTGCTGAATGGAGGGTTTTTTTCTCTGCGTTTCACTGTACTTGCAATATTCAGCTTTGACATGAAAAAAAGCAATTGATAATATACTACTATATAGAAAACAAAAGATTTTGTGCTTCATAATTTTCTGAGAATGCCCGCTCTGAGCAATTAAAAGCAGTTGTTTTACAAACAGTTAAATAAAAAATAAAAAAATGAACAAAAACATCACATATATTCTAAACACAGGTTTCATATATGATTTTATTTAATGGGATGTTGCTCTTTATTCATACAGAGACCAATTTTTCAAAACGAAGAGACTTGGTAGTAATAATGTGTTACAACCATGTATATCTGCAGCAAAAAAAAAAAAAATGTGCCTCTAACCATAAACAAAATTAGGTGATAAGATATGTAAAGGATATTGACATTACTGGGGAACAAAATATATGGAAAGAAAGAACTTGAAGCACCTCTTTCCCTAAGGTCAGGTAAGCAATAAGAACGATAAGGACAGTGTTGACCAGTAGCCTGACATTGCTGTAGTTGGGATTTCTGTTTGAATCCTACACTATGTGGCAGGATAGTCATTTTGTCAGAGTATATGAAACCTGAGCTTTGAGATTTGTCTATTTCCCAGGCTAGCTGTCCACTGTAATTGTAACAAACATTTCTCAAGAAGAAGGAAATAGCGAATTTAGGAACATTCAAGTTATGTTACAGACCAATGCCTTCTGTGGATTTGTCATGCTTTATAAAGAAACAGAAATCTCATTTCAGTCACACCACTCACGTTTGACATGATAGATTGGATGATTCAGACAATCTCCATGAACTCTCATAGGTTTCTATGATGGAGCTGTTTAGCTTAGCATCAATAGGGGTTTCAAAATCAGCTTTGTTAACAACATTTATAAATATCTGAAGGACCCCAATATCTCACTCTGTCAACACCTTTTTATTACAGTCAGTTTGGTGATAATTATCTAAAAACTGTGATCATAAGTGTTTCACACATTTGGATGGAAATCAAAGAAAAGGGAAAGGGAAAACATGACATCCCCCATCACACTAAGCCATGAAGATTTTTCTTGCATTCAAGATGACTAACAATCACAGGATCATTAGTAAATGTTCAGATTTGTTTCTTGTCATTACTGAAAACTAACAAACCAAAGAATTTGCCAGTTTTTACATCATTAATGTTACCCTCAACCTGCAGGGCATTAATATGGGACTGACTCAACAAACCTGCATTGTACTATGTTCATGATGAAAATCAGGATGGCTGAGTTATTTTTTTCTTTTTTGCCAAAAGAAATATTGCTTTGTCTGTTCTAATAAGCAAAACTATTTTTCAGTGTATTCAGTTTGCCTCTAATATGACCTATGATCACTGAGGTTCCGTTCCATTTTCTCAATCAGCTGATTTATCATATGATATTTTTCTTTATATGATTTTCAAAATGACATTTTATGCATCTATACTTATTTTGACATATTTTGGGATAGTCTCTGAATTGCACCTAATTAATTGTTTTCTCCATCAATGCTGCCCCTGTGCTGTTTTTGTCTTAAGGCCTGTTCCAGAGGGCCATCGCTCAGAGCGGCACAGCTCTGTCTAGCTGGGCTGTCAGTTTTCAGCCTGCCAAATATGCTCGAATGCTGGCTCGGAAGGTAGGCTGCAACCTGGAGGACACTGTGGAGCTTGTGTTGTGCCTGCAGAGAAAACATTACAAGGAGCTTGTGGATCAAGACATCCAGCCGGCCCGTTATCACATTGCCTTCGGCCCTGTTATTGATGGCGATGTTATACCTGATGACCCTCAGATTTTAATGGAACAAGGTATTCAATTTATTTTCCACCAATGGATGCTTTGTAATTACAATTTGTAAGTTAACCAAACTCTACTGTCTCTTGCTAGGTGAGTTCCTCAACTATGATATAATGCTGGGAGTGAACCAGGGCGAGGGCCTTAAGTTTGTCGAGCTTATCGTGGACAATGAGAATGGCGTCCAAGCTAATGACTTCGACTACGCCGTGTCCAGCTTTGTGGATGACCTTTATGGCTACCCAGAAGGCAAAGACATCCTCCGAGAGACCATCAAGTTTATGTACACTGACTGGGCTGATAGGCATAATCCAGAGACACGCCGGAAGACACTCCTAGCACTTTTCACCGATCACCAGTGGGTAGCACCAGCAGTTGCCACAGCTGACCTGCACTCCAGTTTTGGATCTCCAACCTACTTCTATGCTTTCTACCACCACTGTCAGACGGAACAGGTGAGCTTCAAACTATCACATGCCTCATCAGCTCTGAAGGTACTTTCAAGTATTATGGTACCTGGAATCTAGGAATGAACACCCGGTCTTGATTTGAATTGTATCACTGAGCAGAAGCCATTTATCAACACATGTAAACAGAACGAATTCAAGAATAATGTACAATCAAATAAAATCACTTATTTCTTATTGCTAAAGGCAAAACAAAATGCTCCCAAATGAAACTAAAGTAATTGATTTGAACTGATAGTTTGATAGATAAGCCGACACATTGTTCACATATGTAACAACATGTGTATGATAACTGCTGCTTTACTTATGAGTCTTTCTCCATAAATAATCAGTGATGTGTAGTTGGCTAAGCAGTAGTGTCAAACCATGTTTTATATTTTAGATTCTTCCAAATAGCCACCCTTTACTTTGATTACTGCCTTTCACACTCTTGGCTTTCTCTTGATGAGCTTCATGAGGTAGTCACCTGAAATGTTTTTCCAATAGTTTTCCACAGGTTACAATAGATGCAGAGCACTTGTTGGCCCTTTTGCCTTCACTCTGAGGTCCATCTTGATTGGGTTTAGGTCAGGTGACTGTGGAGGCCAGTCCATCTGGCCAGGCCATTCTGGTTCAGTGTGCCTTCAATTTCGAATAAATCTCCAACAGGGTCACCAGCAAGCTTCCTCCAAGCCTCCTACAGTGGGAACCATGCATGTGGAGACCATGCGTTCACCTTTTTTGCGTCTCACAAAGACATTGTTAGTGGAACCAACGATCTCACATTTGGACTCATCAGACCAAAGCACAGATGTCCATTCCTGTTTCTTTGCCCAAACAAATCTCTGCTGCTTGTTGCTTTTCCTTAATAGCGGTTTCTTAGCAGCTATTTGACCATAAAGGCCTGATTCTCACAGTCTCCTCTGAACTGAACAGTTGACATATACATATGTATACATACATATTTGTTTGCTGGTTGCCTGGTTCTGCCAGAGGTTTCTTCCTGTTAAAAGGGAGTTTTTCCTTCCCACTGTCGCCAAAGCACTTGCTCATAGGGGGTCATATGATTGTTGGGTTTTTCTCTGTATCTTTGAAGCGCCTTGAGGTGACTTTTGGTGTGATTTGGCGGTATATAAATAAAATTGAATTGAATTGAATTTAAACTGGTTGGCTGGTTTTTTGATATTTTTTTTTTACTGGTATCTTAAATCCTTACTTCTTCCTGTATTACTTGATGCAACATTTAATGTTAATGTTCAAATATGTCTAGACAAACTAATGAAAATAAAGAGTGCTCATTAAATTGCCCACATTCCTTATTATATTAACTTCAACTTGGTACAGCTACCATGTATATGTACTCTGTATTCCAGTTTAAACTCATCTCAAAGCAATTTTCCTCTGTCAGCATCATCCTTTTATCTCTTGTCTTCTCTCTCTCTCTCTGTTCAATTCACTGAATAATGAGCCAAAAATGGCAGGTAAATTAATATTAACAACTTATCTCATTCCCCCTTTTTTCCTCAACAACTATTCTATTTCTCCAGCCTTTTTAGTCTTGCTGTGTCTATGCATATTGTCAGAATATCCACCGTGCAAAAATAAAGTCTTTTAATGTCCTGTATCTGTCACATAAATGTAATAATACTGACGTGATTTGATTCATCTGCTGCTCATTAGGTACCACCCTGGGCAGATGCAGCACATGGAGACGAGATCCCATATGTGTTTGGCCTGCCTATGATTGGACCAACAGAGATGTTTCCCTGCAATTTCTCCAAGAACGACGTTATGCTCAGTGCTGTGGTTATGACCTACTGGACAAACTTTGCCAAGACAGGGTATGATGACTCATAAGGGCCAATGCAGTGTTATGAATCTCATGAATCTGAACAAAACCATCACAGCTTTTTCAGTTATGAAAATGTTAAGTGCCACATCTGAAATAACTTATAGCTCATACTTAATATTTGTACTTGATCTAACCAGCACCTCTGGAAAGTTAATAATTTCACTTCGCTGTAAATGATAAATAATTTGATGTGATTATTAGTTATATGGAAATGAAATAATTCTATTGTTTGACATGATTGGTTGTGATTTTGCCAAAATACATTCTATTCATTTCCAAAAAAGGGTACATGATTGTTTACCAAGTGAGCTGGTTTACATGAAATAATCAATTAGTTTATGAGCTTATGTAGTGTTAATTATATGTTAATATACATATAATCACCATTAGAACATTGTGATCATTTCACAGTGAAGTTATAATTTCACTGTAATTTTGTTTCTTCAGTATGACGAGGAGTAGTGAATCATACTATGGGTTTTATGGACTGTGTTGTATAATTGGTATTCTTTGAAAATACCCACTACACATCTTCAAATACATTATTAATTGATGATCCTAGCCTGGTGAGTGACATTCTGAAAGCGACAAAATTAAAATCCTTTTTTTCTCCCTCTGTCTCATGTTGCCCTCCACTATATAGTCATGGCAGTAATTGTTTTTCTGCAGCATAATAGGGGGACATTGGCTTTTCCTGTGCACTGCCCAGTAGCCCGGAGGGGAACAAAAAGAGCACTAATGATCTACATATATAACCCCAAATTGACGTAGAATGCTGGGTACCTGAGAGATTTATGCCACCAATTTGAATGGTTAAGAGTGTTCCTGATGAGGTTTGGCTGGCTCCATATGCTGCTCTCAGACAATGGGGCGCTCACTGGGTCTGAATGGGCCTCCATAGTTCACATGGCTGGATCTGTTCTCCTCAGATTAAGTGCGAGTGGCTCTATTTAGTGCAGGATCCAAACTCAGTGCGTTGTCCTCCTCTGTACTGAATATATGAGGGGTATTCACATGGGTTACTGACCTGCATTTACAGTTTATTTAAGCCTTGAGTTATTGAGTCAAACATTTAAAATTGATGGCACATGACATTTAAAAAAGTAGCTATTCTAAGTGTGGTTTATAGCAACCATTGAACCATGTACTTGTTGGAAATTATCAGCATGGTTGAACTGCATATTCAACTAAACATATTCTTTGGCAGGAAGCTTCTTTTCATGTTTGAATTATATATAAATGCATTCACTTCCAAGGAGATATCCATAATTTAAAAAATAAACAAAAAACTGTGACAGGGATTTTTTTTTATGTCTCAAAATTTAAATTAGGTATCTTAAGACCTTTCCATTCAGTCAGAATCTTTAGAAAGCCCTACATCTATGAGCAATAATTTCCCTTCTGACCTTTTCTGGATCTTATCAGGTGTGATATCTTAGAAAGCGCTGATTAAAATTTGATGAAACCTGGAGGCTGCATTTCACCACTGCCTTTCAGTATTTTCATAATTATACTGATTAACCTGAGGCAAATGCTACACTTATGTCAAAATTAAAATTTGAATAGCCAAACAGCTGTGTCTTAAGAGGTCCAGTTCACCTTTAGCCTGGTTTTAGATCTTCCTGCCCTCTAAGGTAAACAGCCAACAACATTTTTTTTTTCCACTGTAAGACTCTCAGCTCGTCTCTCCTCTGTGACCTCTTTAACGGAAACTCATTCCTATTCTTTCTTCAAAGGGACCCAAACCAGCCTGTACCCCAGGACACCAAGTTCATCCACACTAAGCCCAATCGTTTTGAAGAAGTGGCATGGACACGCTACAACCAGAAAGACCAGCTTTACCTCCACATTGGCCTGAAGCCCCGGGTCAAAGAGCATTACCGAGCCAATAAGGTATAGTTAGATGTAACTCTGTCATGCAGCAGATAAGCTTTTTACTGTTTTTAAGAGAACTCCAATAGAAACTTCAGTACACTGGCTCCCTGTAGATTTAGAATTGATTTTAAGATGTTACTGATCACTTTTAAACCATGTGATGGTTTGACTCCAAGCTAAATAGCAGATTTGTTGACCCCATATGAGCTGTCTTACTGCCTTAGAGCCTCAAGAGCTGCCATGCTGGTGATTCCAAAATCAAGATTTAAATCTCATGTTGACCATCATCTTTGGAATAATCTATCTGAGGAGAAACCGCTCACAAAATCTGTGGCTTTTTTCAAATCCCTTATAAAAACACATTTTTATAAACTTTTTTTGCTTTTTTTAATGTGATATTTTCTATGTCTTCACAGGTTATATTTTGATAGCATTTGCATGCGTGCATGTCAATCTATCTGTAAAGAAGATAGCTTGAAATAATTCTGATATGAATTTGTAGACTGTTAAAAATGCATTAAAACTTCAGACTTAAAAAAAGTTGACTTTCTCATATATTATGATATATTTGGTCTATTTTTCTGTTTATTATGTATTTAAATTAAACTCTAATTAATTCTGTTTCTATTAACATCTTACACATTTCTCTAACTTTTTAAAAAACGGATAAATCCAGTGTATGCAATCTGGATTTATAAAAATGTATTCCAATTAATTGTTTCTTGCATTATTTTAAATTTTTCGTCTCTATAAAGATGAAATTCCTGCGTGTTTCCTCTTTATGCATCACTTGTGCCCTAGTCTTGGGTTTGTTTTTCACAAGCAGGGACATTTTCTGAATGCTTAAAATTGAACTGCAATATTGTTTCATTTTCATCCTATTGTAATTCCATACTTTAAGATGCTCTTCTGAAGACAGTTTTCATACTTGCTTGATTTTACCACCTACGCATTTCTGTCCTTTTCTCAGGTCAACTTGTGGTTGGAGCTGGTTCCTCATCTACACAGTCTCAATGAGGTCACCCAGCTCATCCCAACCACCACCAAGGTTGGTTTTAAATAGTCGATGTGTGATATCATGGCAAAAAGTGTCTATGTGAGCCATTCCCTCCACAGAAGGCTTTTTGAAAAGTTTTAAATGTAACATTGAGATTGGTTGTTGACCTAGTTTGCCTAATTTTCCGCTCAAGGGGCTCTTGTGATCTCCTACTTAGGTGATTATATATATAGACATGATAGACGAGCACATATAAACACAGAGCAGCAGTTGAAGTATATTGAGGAATGAATTTAAAGGATATGCCAAAAGTGTTCAGTAAATGCAGCTATCAGGTGTGACAGAGAAGAATTATACATAAACATCCAGTCTGACTTCAGTTTGATACAAATTATGAGTAGATACTTGATGTACAAGGGGCTGATTCTGAAGGTTTGAGGTTGTGAATGTGTGTAATATTTTTAATTTCATTTTTAAAAAACTTATTTATGTCACATTTTGATAAGTAACTTTATCAAGGTGCGATCGTGGCTCAAGAGTTGGCATTTCGTCTTATAATCGGAGGGTTGCCGGTTCAAGCCCCAGCTCGGACAGTCTCGATCGTTGTGTCCTTGGGCAAGACACTTCACCTACTGGTGATGGCCAGAGGGGCTGATGGCGTGATATGGCAGCCTTGCTTCTGTCAGTCTGCCCCAGTGCAGCTGTGGCTACAACTGTAGCTTGCCTCCACCAGTGTATGAATGTGAGAGTGAATGAATAGTGGAATTGTACAGTGCTTTGAGGGTCCCGATAAGCACTATATAAATGCAATCCACTATTATTATCAAGTCAGGCAGTGGCCATATGTTTAAAGTAATTTCAGGATGTACACAATCTCACTTTGCCACGAGTTAGAACAAAAATTTGTGTCACTATGCAACTTAAGCATTAAGCTGCAGCAAAGAGATTATCAACATTACATTAACACTTGGAGCTGAAGGAAACTGAAGTTGCTCCTTCCTGATATTGTCTTCCTTTTCCTCCTTTGCTCTCCATCCCTTTCCTGGTCTCCATTTTATTTACGTATGTTAGACCCATGAGTATTTGAATAAGGGCACTGTTTCTGTAATGTTGCCTCTCTACATTATGTTTTAAATCAAACAAACAGTTGAAGTAAACTTTGACTTTCAGCTTTAAATCGAGAGTAGCCAATCTCACTGGTGAAAAATAAAGAAATGTTGTCAGAAATTGCTAGTTTTAGGCCACTAAAACTGAAAATAATTGGCTTTGTTTTTTTTGACATCCTACTCAGAAGTGATCTGATGTCTTTAAAGACACAGTGCAATCATTCTTACAAGCACTATGTAATGATGAAGAAAAATATTTTGACTCCTGAATTTGAAAAAATAAGGCCCCAAATCGAAGTAGGTGCATATTTACTATTGATCTAATGAAATTGTATTTGACCTTCCTGCTAGAAGGAAATCTGCAAGGCTATGAAGTTGGGTTTTCTTAAAGGATTATAAAATGTCAAACAAGTAATATTTTCCTTTTCTTTCAAAATATGCTGTTAAAGTCATGTGACTCTTAGAAGCTAAATGAGTGAAATGTCAGTTTGGTGTGCACTGCAAAGTTTTGAATGATGTGAAATTCAAGCCACAGGAGACACAAATAAACAAACAAGAGTTGAGCTTTAATAGCAGATAAATAAATGTAGAATCCAAAAGTCCAGCTGGAATATAATGTAAATACAAGAAGTAATGAAAAAAACTTGGGGGACACATGTGAAACAAAGCAAGAACATGCACTAACCTCAGCAGGACTAGGTAGACAATGCAATAAAACCAAAGAGAAGGCAGGATTGCTTTCTATATTAAAGTATTTATTTATTGCAAATGAAATCATGCTTTTTTGCTCTAATAACATTGAAAGCCTATCATGGGGTATCCAATATGTAGTTTCAACTTTGTGGTACCACAAGCTAGACTATACAGTTGAACATGATCAGATGAATTAGTTATTAACCACTGGTTTTCTTGTCTTCAGATTCCTCCACTAGAGACTACTAATCGAATACCGAAGACCAAAGTTCTGGTGACCAAACGTCCTAACCCAAACCCAACCCCATTCCCCACTGAGACACAGGACAGTCACAACCAACCACATCTTGTGGACCAGCGTGACTACTCCACTGAACTATCTGTAACCATTGCTGTGGGAGCATCCCTGCTTTTCCTTAATATCCTGGCTTTTGCTGCACTTTACTACAAAAAGGACAAGCGCCGGCACGATGTTCATAGACGCTGCAGCCCCCAGCGGAGTGCCGCAAATGACCTTGCCCATACTCAAGAGGAGGAAATCATGTCTCTACAGATGAAGCAGCACTCAGACCTGGACCGAGATTGCAGGGGGGTTGGCGACTCCCTGCACCCGCATGACGTGGTTCTGAGGACTGCCTGCCCACCGGACTATACTCTGGCCATGAGGCGCTCACCAGATGACATCCCGCTCATGACACCAAACACCATAACCATGATCCCCAGCACCATGGGAGGGCTCACCTCACTCCACTCTTTCAATACCTTCCCCAGCAGTGGCCAGAACAACACCCTGCCCCACCCGCACCCACACTCACACTCCACCACCCGAGTATAGCCCTGTGGATGCACCCATGCAGGCGGGACTCTGATGGCTGAGGCTTCAGTCTCTGCTGACGCAGCAGAGACTGAAGGCCAACTTTCTGACAAACACAAGTATGTCATGAGATGAAATGCCATCCTGGAGTTGCCAGAAACCCATGGAATTACACTGGGACTGTACGACACCCTGTTAATACCTGAGGAAATATAGTCAAGAGTTTCTGAGGGTTTGGACCAGGGAAAAAAGAATAATTATCTTTTTGTACAAAAATTTAAGACAAGAAAAAAATACATATAAAGAGCTGAAGATAAACAACCTCTAAAGCTAAAACAAAGAGGAGGATGTTTTTTTATTGTTATTATTTTTGTTCTGATATTGCAGCAAAACAAGGTACAGTAAAAATACTTTCTCTTTCTAGCAACAGATATGGCCTTCGGGATCTTTTGACAAATGACTGCTTGAGAGTATTATCTGGATACAGAAGAGAGCATCAGACACACCTTGGAGGTGAGAAGAAGGGAGCTCTTTGTAAAAGAAAGAAAGCGCGTTGTTTTCCTTCGGCATCACGCTAGAGATTACTCTGTGGGGCACAATGTAGATGCCATGCAAACCAATTTAGGCATGTCTTGACATCATAAATGGAGGCTATGTAAGATAAGGTAAAAAAGAAAAAAAACAATTGTTGAAAAGAGCAAAGGAAAGACTGAAAACTTCAAGAAAAAGAAATCCTGTATGCACAACAGAACCATTTTGAGGAGAAAAAAATCTTGCAAATACTTTTCATCCATTTATTTTTGAGGATTGGGAACAATTTTATTGTATAGAACCTATTTACATATCTAGATCTGTACACTAAGCACCGAGGCTGTTTAAGCTCTCCTCTTTTCAGAGGGGCATCCATACTGCAAACCTGCCAGTAGAACTGAACCAGTAGGAAGTGGGGATCCACCTACTGGCTTTCTGGCATTTCCAACTTCAACACAGAGAGCTGGGGGACAAAGGATAATTGGATATTTTAGCACGATGCGCATGACAATTTATCTGCTTGATGGCTGCTCTGCTGATTATGTCATTATTAAGAATCATTTTCACCCTCTCCCTTGCATTGGAGAAATTTCAGACATATTTCTTGATTGGATTACAAGAAAACACACACCCTTGCAGGACCATGGGAAATACAATTCCAGGTTATGGATGATGTGGGCTGGAGTCGGGGGTAGAAAGGGGAGGGGCTGGAAATATGGTTCAAATTTTCTTGCATAACATGATATAGCTTGAGTGGAGCTGGGCATATAAGGACTAGTTTTGTACTCCGTGTGTTGGTACTACTTTTTGATAGTGGTTAAATCACATTACACTGTATCAATCAAACTCATTGTACCTTCAGTTGAGATCAATGTTCTTTGGTATTCTACCTACTTGACCACTATACCGTATAGAAGTAATTACCTGCACTGTTTATTCCATTGCCCGGTTTTCTTTACTTTTAACTGGGAAGTGTGTTGACTGTGGTGGAGGGTGAAACTACTGGGGAAAAAAATGGTGGGAGAGTAAATTTCTGGACCGTGTAGATTTTTTATTCATCCAATCGGGCACTGTAGAGCTCTTTAAACATGAATGCCTACACATGACTAACACAAGTCAAAGGGCAAGATGATAGGAAAAGTTAGGGTCACGGTAGGCCAATTCCCATTATGCGCATTTCATCTAGTTTTGATCATTAGCCAAGGCTGGTTGTGTTAGGAGACACATTGCGTTGGAATTATTGAATTATGTGAAGGAAGTAAAAAGGCCTCTCATAGCAGCTCTGAAGCCCACAGTCACTCCTCTTCACCTACTTCTTTTCTTTTTTTAGCCCCACTCGTTTTCTACCAGGGATTCTCTACTGTCTCATCTTTTATACTGAGCTGACAGCTGGGCTGTTTAGCAAAGCGGCTCGTCTCACATCCGCACTGTCTTCAGTTGACCATCTACTACAATGCTGTCTGCCTTTGCTAACATCTTCAGGTCAGTGAAGCCTCAGCAGCTAACGATGTTATCCATCGGTGTAGAAATGAGTCACAGTGCAGTCGAATCCAGTTGCTTAAAAGGTTGGAGTCACTGTGGGGGTAAAGTGGTGATCTTCAAAGCAGACAGAGACATGAATATCCTAGATGGCAACTCTATTGTGCACGGATATAGAAATGTGAAAGCTGGCGCAGAGATGCTACTTGGTAAGCTGAAACGCTTTTCTCCCTGTTTTCCCTTCGCTAAAATGTAGATGTGTAGAGGCCTCTGTTGTGAGAATTCATCCTGCCCCTTTTGGCTTCCTTACAGGCACTGTGCAGTCATTCAAAATAATGAGTGCAGACTACTGTTACCCCATGTAACATTGTGGCAGACAAGCTGGATGAGGGGATAAAATCTTGTCTCTCACAGGAAATGTTGCTTTTTGGAATACGATTTAAATTGAATAAACTAATTTTATCTGTTGGCTCCAGATTGTTTCTCTGGATGAAATGAACAGCCAGTGCTTGATCTGGGATTGAAACAAAAGAAAGATTCCAAGGTTATTATCACACATCATCCTCGTGGGAATTTCAGAATCTGGGGAAAATCTGCTCTGTAGTTTTGTTGGCACTGTATCGACAAATCAAAAGCTTTCATACTTTAATACCGATAATATGTATAAACAATCTCATACACAACCATGTGATAAGAAATTACACCTGGGCTTTCCAAGTATTTTGTTTCCCCACACAAAATGTTTTATATAGGAAAACCCTCTACTTGAACTCAAGATTTATTAGACCCATATAAAAAGCAACATGACCTTGTTTTTGTAACCCAATTGCTCAAATGCACTTCACTAGATGTGAAAGGACTCTTGAAAGAAAATTAAATGATGACGTTGGCTGTGCAGGGATTTAGGAACATTTGTGCCTGAATATGCGCATCAGCAACAAAGTAATTCCTATTATGTAGGTTACTAATTTAAAATGTGCAAAGAGTCACATGGGGTAGGTCAGATTGCACAACGTGAGTCCAAGCAAGACAAACAAAATCTGTTTTCCTTTGTTTATATTGGTTTATTACTGTTTTCTCGCATTTGAATACCAAAACAATGTGTTTCATGATGTAAATCCAGTGGAGCACTACACTTGTTCACTTTTTTCGCTACAAACATGGCAAAAACAAAATAAGATTTTTATCTGTTAATTTTTTTGTTTGTGTTGTGTTTTGATTTTTTTTTTTTTTGTTACAGTGAACATTTGATACTTTTATATGACACTTAAACCATTGAATTTACAATCCCCGTTGACTAGACATGACCCTCTGCATGCCTACTGCATCTATGTAAGTATACAGTGCACCCAAACATG
Organism: Rhamphochromis sp. 'chilingali'; assembly: GCF_963969265.1. Taxonomy (NCBI): domain Eukaryota; kingdom Metazoa; phylum Chordata; class Actinopteri; order Cichliformes; family Cichlidae; genus Rhamphochromis; species Rhamphochromis sp. 'chilingali'. The sequence goes on from NC_137931.1 coordinate 30,532,733, forward strand.
CAGTTGCAACAAAGAAATGTCACTTTCTATGATCAATCTTCCGCACATGCTGTGGAAGATCATATCCTATGATTAATTGGGATCCAGTGTTCAATCTTTAAAATCTCTTAGCTAACTCACAACAAGTATCCAGTGGTCAACCCGTTCCAAAACAGCCATCTCAAAAGACAAAAAGCACTATGTAGTTTTGTCTTTTGTCTGGTGGAACCACAGCTTACATGACTTTCCATCACATTTTAGGATTGCATTTTACATAAATCCACATAATATGACAAATCATTCTGCATTTTAGTCATATTGCTTTACAAAGCATCCCAAAAAACATTTCCCTTTTAAAGTTTGCAAAACTGCAGCATTAGCAGTAGGATGAAAGGCACTGAGAACGAGCAATTACAACTCTACATGAAAATATCACAGAGGTTGAGATCGTATATAGCTAGCACTTGCCAAATTCAAACGTTGCTCTCCAGAGAAATGACAAAGGGGCAAAGGCAGGGCCACCCACTGAATTAAACATATAATTGCACTGATGGGTAAATAGTCAAGCAATTGCAAGGCCATGCTAAGTGGGTGACAGCCAGGGATGAATCCTAATTAATAACTTGCCATGCATCCAATTGTCTGATTGATGATAGTTGAAAAATGTAAATCAACTGTAGCGTGAAAAAAAATGAGAGAAATGTTGGTCAGCACCTGACATATTTGGAATTATAAATGGAAATTGCTAGAAACTGCACTGAACTTAATTTATAGTGGCAGTTGCTAACAAGATTTAGCCTCTGCAGTGACTATATGCAAATATAGTCCAAATTTTCTCATAAGGAAAAAGCAGTTGTGCTAGATTGCTTGAGGATGTAAAACTAGACAGGAAGACAGCAAAACTTTTTGCAGGAAAATGCAAAACGCAATGACTCAATCAGGAAATATATAAGTAAGCAAATGCATTAAATGCATTTAACAGTTTTGACAGTTGTGTGTGGAAAAACATGGTTATCAAAGCAAATTGAAAGCAAATTGGCATAATTTGTGAGAAAATTGCAGCACCGAATGACCTTTCCCTGAAGACAACTGCAGGCATTATGAATTAGAAATCTTTAAAAGATTAAATCTTGAAAGCGATGCACAAATTGAAAGTCTGATTTAAGCACCAGCTAGCTGCTGTTTCCCTTGCAATCAGGAAGATGTGAAAAAGATTTAAAATACACAGTAGCAGAAGAAGAGAATGCTGTGCCGAGCACCTCTCCGACCACAGAGCAAAGTTAAGACAAAATGGTATTTGACTGATGGCATAAAACCCTATCAAAATCATATCACACTACTCCACTTAACATACCCAAAATGTGTATTCTAGATTTGTTCATGTATTGTCTTAACAACACCAAAATTGAAGGATTCAGTAAATTTCACTAAGGCAACCTTACTGGAAGACTGATGCATTTCAAAGCAAACTAACTTGTTTTGCCTGGTGACATTTTCTCTATTAAGATTCGCAGTCTTTGGGTAAGAAATGGTCCACATCTAAAGCCGTGTCACCTTTTAAGCTGTGTGTTGAATATGCTCTGTGAAAATGTCAATATTCCTTTCTTAGTGTTTCCATTAAAAAAATTTTTTTATGGTATAAGGAATATCTCAAATGCATTTCCTACCTCATAGATCATTTGCAAATAATAACTTTTGTGAATGTTGCATTTTCCATCCTGCTGTTATTCTCTTGTATCAATAGTAAAGTTTTATCAGGCGTTACCCTGTCCAGCTGTCAGTAAGCATTGCCAACCCCTGCAGCCGCCACAAATGTAGGTCATGTCTCCCTGCTCTTGACACGAATGTAAACGGTTGTGTACATATGATGGTAGGTACTAGCAGTGCTGAGACTTTATCATTTAAAAGATGCTTAACAGCACCTCTAGTGGTCATAGGTTCCACAGGGTAACTCAGAGTTGTGTTCTTCATGTTGGAAAAATCTCAGCTCACAACTAAAGTACAACTACATGTGTTTTTAAGAAAGGGCTAGCTTTTAATAGACTAGGGCTAAGAAACGTATATAATTATGAAACGTATGACTGAAACAAGGTGATAAATTTTCCCAATCAACAGAACAGCTACAGAAACCAAGTTGCCCTTCTCTTTTCATCTAATTTGTTGAAGTTTTGATTCACTGCTAAGAAGGAAAAAAGGAAAAAGAAAAAAAATCCTTCCTTTCTGATTTTAGGAAACTGGAGTAATTGACACTCATTTTTTAAACGTTACATATCCAATCCCAGAGTGCCACTGAGACTTTGCTACACATAAATGACACTCTTTCCAATGAGAAGCATTTTGATTACGTTAAAGAGTGGGAAATGTCATAAACATATATTCTCTTAACACATCTTTTTAAAGTTAGGGCAAGTCACACGCCTGCCCTATGATAGAGGAAACATTAAGCCTTAAAACTGAGAACTAATAACAATAAAACTTTATTGGATAGTGAAATGAGCAAATTAAATACGAAGGAAGTTCAAATTTAATTGCAGTTATTATACTGTTTATACACTGTGGTAGTTTTACGTGGAACATTACAGAGTTATGAGGAAAAGGGTATACCTTTTGTTTGAGTGCTGTGTACCATAACATCATAAACATACACCTTTTGCCCATCTTTTCTAATTCAACCTGGTTCATAACTGAATTTCTCTTTTTTTTAAGGAGATTATTAAAAGTCTGTTATTTTCTAAAGCCGTCGCGGGCAGGTTGAGCACACTGATTACGTGCAGCATGCGTGGGCAGGAGGGTCTTTACATGTGTGTTTGCTAAAATACACACATCTTCAAAACAACAACAGCTAAAACACACACCACACACAGTTGTAAAATCTTAAACATGACCTGCAAAAATCCGTCACCCCCTTTTGAATGCATATGCTGGTATTGTTCATTTCCAGTTACCAGTATGCTCCTTTGTCAGCCTTGTAAACATTATTTCCATTAGTGTTTAATTCTATATTGTGCCTATTTTGTGTTTCTGTGTTGAATATTTAAATATTCTGTTTATTTTGTGTCATATGATGTCTTGCTTGTCCTGAATAAGACTTGAATTTGGATTTATTGGCTTTGTGCTTGTAGCAGCACTCATTTGTAAGAGTGTTGACATTCAAATGGCAGATGTGAGATATTAGTCTGAGAATGCCCCATAGTTGAGAATGACTCCCATCTGGTGTCACCCTCCTTTAAAAAATTGTGTCCAATTAGCCCAGTCTCATGGCAGCTTGTGAAATAGTCCCAAAAATGTGATCTGTGCGCTTCTGTACAGGATGACTTTTGCTTTAATCGTGACAGAGAAGCAACACTCCCATCAGATGCGACTTATCTACCAGAAAATTACTTTTAGTAAAACGATAGCGTATAAGAAGAATAAAACAAAAGAATGGTAAAAATGTCTCTTTTATTAAGTTCTTGTAGTTATGCCACTATCCTCCTACTTTCTTGAGTGGACTTTAGTACATTAAAGTGGAAGCTGTCTTGATCTTTACATACGTAACATATAGGTATTATTTACATCTATTTTTCAAGCTACCGTGAGACGGTGTTAGTCTGCCATTTGCAAAAGGGGAAGTTTCACCCAATCCAGGTAGCATTTCTTCGGTCATTTCTTTTGACTCCCAGCACCACTAGATTTTATTAAGCCAGTCAAGAAGGGTGAGTATACATCCAAACAGTTTGGGACTGCAAACACTTGTGAAACCCTGTTCTAGGGGGAAGCTTCATTTTTTTTTTGTTCTTGTGTAAAGCTACGCAGATCGTGGTCGACAGTGAGCCTGTGCTGTAGTGCAAGGGCAGAGAGGAACGAGCACTGCGAATGAATGTAACGCAACGTGCCATTTTCTGACCTCAAAGCGCAGCAGAAACAACAATTAAACCTCAGATTCATCCTGAGAGGTTTGTGCAAGCAGTCTGAAAGCTAAAGGTGGATTTGTTCTTTGAAAGTCATGTGAACCGGAGGAACTATGTGAGCAGGTCTGGCATTTGTATTGTAGATTATTTGTCACTTGTCTTTCTTTCTGGTTAAATAGTAATTACTCTTCTGGAGCACAATAAATGATTTTAATATGCTGATATGTTTTTTTTCCTCTGGAGTCTTCATTTATTATTTTCTGTGGCTGTTGCTGAGTTTACTAATTTAATTGGTGAAGCACACATCACTTCATACTCGCGAGTAATTACTCTGGCAATTTATTTGTGGCGTGATTAAATTTGTTTTCTGTGACTGAAGGCTGAACAAGCTTTGTCCTAGGTAGAATGCATTAAAATAAAAACAGTGCCTGTAAAACCTCACCATGTTCTTACAGGAAGTACACACGGTGATAGAGGGTGAACATCTGTCACTTTTGTTGAAATGGGCAAAAAATGTGACAACAAAATTAAAGAGTTTCTTCTACCGCACTTTTTTTTTCATGAATTCTATGCGTTTATGCTCTTTGTGAACTCTGTGTGTGGGTTATTATGCATTATGGTACTCCATCCATCAGACAATAGGTTGGGTGTGTTTGTAGAACTGCAAAAGGTGAAGACGTGCAATATGGAATATGTATCTTGGCTGTTACCTTTAAATTACTACACATTATTGATGATTTTCATCTAAGTTTTAAAGTTTGCACAGAAGCACTTAAAGCTGAATAAACAAGTGTGGCTCAAAAGTGACAAAATGAAAAAATACACTATTACAGAAATCCTTTAAACTCTGCAAAACTCATCAGAATTTCTCACTAAAAGCAGCCTGGCTCATTTTGAAACATGTAACATTGACGCAGTTTCAGAGGTGCCCCCTCTGATCAGGTTTGCATTTTGATTGGCAACACAATAAGAAATCATCTGACTTTTTTTTAAAATTTTACTTTATTTTGAAATATAAGAGAATTCGATACTGAGTAAAATCTCTTTCTTTCTTTAGAATGATTTTTGTCATAGATCTTGGAAAACAATAAAATGTGTCAGACAGAGAGAAACTTTCTAGCAGTAACCCATGTGTAAATGCTCATTATAGAAATATGAGATCAACAATAACTGGATAAATGAATAGGATAAAAAACAGGACGAAATAGAATATTAAACTAATTCGTCTTTATTGCTGTTCTCTTATTTTGTTAAAACACATTTCGTCCTGTAACACAAATTGAGATTTTGAATCATTCATTAGTGGTTAATGTTTTATTGTTTTCCAATATGTGATGAATTTAGTTATGCGTTTTAGTTCTCTGAATGCATGCTAAGAGCAGAACAACAGTATTTGTAGGGCTCAGCCTGAGAACTTCAGGGACCCTTTTGCGCCTCAGGGCTTGATGTGATGCATTATCAGTTTCCTCTGATCTTAAATATCACACAAATACAAGCACTCTCTCTCTCACACACGCAGACCAAGAAAAAAAAAAAAGCAAACTGGCATTTTGTTTAGTGCTAATTGGAAATCAATCGAAATTCATCCTCCTTGGAAAAGGGTGACATTTTCTCACTCTTTGCCAATGATTAGAAACAAATTATGCCAGACACTGACTGACATTTGGAGAGCAGGCGGCTGTTTGGAGTGGAGTGTAAAGGATCAACAGAGCATGTATTTATGCTCTCAGGCACTGATCCTGTCATGTGTGTTGTGTGTTGTGTGTGTGCGTGTATGTGTGCATCTATTTGTCTGACCAAGGGCACACACGACTGTGGGCTGCTCAGCCAGAGGGCCCTGTAGGAATAGCTTGATAAGGGAGGCTTATTTACCATAATAATGCATCTCATCTCTGCACATCAAACACTCCTGCCTGGTCTGATAACCCGCTCTTTAATTTAGCACAACTGTTTGATCTAGCTGTGCTGCCGTTGTCCCAGGGCCATTGTCGCGAGCAGCACAACAGTTGGGTAATTGCTGTGTACTTTAACAGTGTTTCACAAATAGAACAGTTACATAATGTTGCACCTATGGAGTAGAGCTCCACTAAATTGTGTGATGCTCTAGACGATATGCGAAGGGGAAAAAAAGGTATCGTATTGATATCTTATTCTGTCCGTGCTATTGCCTGTTATTAAGAGGTCAAAGGACTCATGACAGACTTTCTCATTAGACAGAGCTGGTGGTTTGTGATGCAGGGACCGGAGAATCGATACGTCTGGATCATTACTTTAATACTCACAAGCCACTCAGTTGGTGTTGATTTCACCGATAATTATATAAAGTGCATGTTTGGCTGATTCACTTTTTGTTTCTAGTATTTGTTTTTAGTGGTTGAGCCAAAGCAGCCATGTCACATGACTTGTCTGTGCCACATGACTGAGAACCCAGAGGACAGCTATGCTCAGTCACACAGATTAAATTTGTGACAAATAGTGAATGACGGCAAAATAAATAAATAAACAAAGAAATCATTAGTAACATAGGCCTATTATTACTATTATTATTGCATTTTCTCCTCTTTTTTGTGTGTTTGGTTCCAGCATCATGAAAGGGTTCTTTTAAAACTAAGATATAAGTATCAGATAGTCATATACTACCTCCTTTTTACTTGCTTTCAGGACCGCAATACACAACTTATCTGGATGGGTAATAGTCAGATGGAAGGTTGCTTGAATGAAGCTGCTTTCAGGCCACAAAAGATCCAAAAGACATTCTCCCGATCTAAAAAGACATAAAGCTTGCTGAAATACATTACGGCAAACTAATTTTTCCTTTATATTTCAGATGGGAAGATTAAAACTGTGAAATTATTAACTGAAATTCCCAAGTCACTTATTAGATATCCAAAATTTGCTCTGCTTTGAGGCAGATGAGTCACACTTTCCCCCTTAACAAGCAGCTTTAATCACTCTTTTGTTCTGTTCCTGACAAAACACACAGCAAAAGCTTTGTTCATGTCTGTGTTCGTTTTAATTGGGATTTGCTGGGTTTCTGCATCGTTTGAGTTGGTCCACTGGATGCTACCTTCAGGTAAGGCAATTATAATCAATGCACTGTCTTTCTCTTGTTCTAGGCCCAGCTTCTTCTCAAAGAGCTCATTTTGCAAAAAAATAAAAACAAAATAGAAATAACAAAACATACATGCACACATACAATGGACTCGATCTGTGTTGTGTTTACAAGTTTAATGATCAAACACTTTTATATTACTAACATCTGTTCGTCAGGTTTGAGTCCTTACTCAGCCAGTATTCTATTTCAAGTGTACACGAGTGAAAGTCAAAAATGTGACTGCTGTTTCAGCTATGAAGTGAGCAGATGCAAATTTAAGTTTAACACTTAAAACAAGGGAAGCTAACCAGTGACAGCCCTGTTAACAAATTAAAATTCCAGCATATTGAAAACAATTAACACATTTTGTTTCATTTTACTTGATCACAATCGCAAGCAAATACAGGCCCATATTGTCTAAGTTAGAAATGAGGTGCTGTCAACACCAACGGATGAAGTATTTCTCTCATGTTTCATCTTATGTCTACAAGCGATCAGCCTGCACTGATTGAACCAAACAAATTAAATCTGAGAGGATCTGAAGCTTCGCTCAGCCTGTCCGTCTGAATATCTTTGAACTTAATGAGATCTGGCAGTCAGCCTGTTCCCGTTGTCTCTCTGGAGGTGAAGAAAGTTGGAACTGTCCAGAGTAACGCTAATTTAACAAATCTGCACCACAAACAGTAAGCTGTTAGACACTTGTGGTATGCATAGATATACTGCACCTTGAATAATACAAGGGGTATTAGTTTTGTATACTTTTGTTCCAATTCCTAGAGGAGTTTTTCAGGGAGTTACTCAACAGTGTAATTCTTGCTTTAATTCTGCCCAGATCATCTGGATGGCTAAGGGCAGTGTTAGCAGAGGCCAGCAGGGCAATGGGAAGGGGTTGGAATCATGCACATTGCAGGCAACAATACCCAATCCATGCATGCCCCAAGACTATGAGAGACAATGTCTCCTTGATTAGATACACTGATTCCCCCATTTTTAATTAATTACTCTTGGTTCATTCCATCAAAACCCTGACCTATATTCTCTCTAGATGTGCTGGCTTATCATTCTGTCAGAAAGTGTGTCCATTCAAATCACGTTTGATTTCTGATGTGGTCAGACAACCCAGCTTAGGAAATTGTCCTAATGGAGTGATGCAAGGCTTGTGATAACCCCCTCAGGTTTTGTGCCATAGTGTTACCAATTATAAAATTGAAAAACAAAAGTTGCTCTTTATTAGCACAAAAACTGACACAGACTGACTTTTGGGCATCTGTTTGCTCGAGCCCTCGTGCAGGTTCCCGCTTTGCCCAGTTTGTCAAGTTTATGTTGCCTTGGTGATTAAATGGCCTGACTGCCAGTATGGTATTGTGTCTTTCATGACAACAAATTTGCGAGCTCTAATCCTACCAGTTGACCACCCATTGAGGACCTGCCATTCCCACCCTGTTTTCTGATCTGAGCTGCAGACCTGTTCACCATGGCATCTTGGTGTGGTGTGCCAGCTGCACTGAGACTGACAAGAAAGCTCTTCAGAGACTCATCAAATCAACACAGAGGACCACCACCAGTCAGCTACATTCACTCAAGCAGTCCTACAGAACACGGTCATCACCATGTGGAGTTGCAAAGATCATCAAGGACTCTAGTCTTTCTGGCCACCACCTTTTCACTCTGCTGCTCTCTGGAAGGTGTAGAACCACAGAAAAGCTGCTGTGTCCAAATGCCATCAAAGTACTGAACTCTAGCTCATAAACTGTGCAATATTACTAAGGACTGTGAAATAAATGTTTTTGTATATTGTTTGAAATCCCCATGTGTGGTGTATGTGAGTTTTAACTCATACTGTTATTTTTTTCTATAATTTAAGTTCACATATTTTTAAATCCATATTTTCTTGTCTTAACTGTATGCACCTTGCAGGGAGATACTCCAGATTTCATCGTACACTAACAAAGACAAATAAAGACATTCTGTTCTATTCCAAAGATGTATTTTCCTCATGGACATCCCAGTACACTTGACTCTTGTAGCTGTAGCTTTATAAATAACTGCCTGTTGCAATGGTAAGACAATAGTTGTTACCTCTGGCTTTGTCAAGGACTTCTCTTAGAGTGTTTTGACACATAAACACCAAAAAAGTAAATAGTATAATAAAGATAGCAGTAATGATTTTCTGTATTCAATATATGTTTTAGAAAGCATAGCATGAAAATGTGCCGCTTCAGTTTGGGACCAATGGTGGCAGCAATGAGCTGGGAGCACAGTACCACTAAATAGGAGCAGCTGTATGTCATTGCAGCAACTATTACAAGTTGGTGATACCTCAGTTTGAGGAAAGGCAAGAGATGGATCACAGGTATTTTTCTGGGTGAGCTAAATTCATTTTTTCTAACTTACCTCCCAAAGTCATGTTTCACATCATGCAAATTGTGTTTTTTACTAGAGTGCAATAGCAGAATTATGTTTGTCAGTGTTTCCCAACTTCTGCTGTGCTGGCGTCAAATATTTAACTTGCCTATCAGATCTTAGCTGCTTTTTGACCCAAAGCAAAGATCAATAGTTCACTGGGACATTTTATGTTTCACAATGGATTTCTCATATCCAGAGTGTGATTAAACAAAATCAATACTCCTTTATCAGAGTCTCAAATGAAAGCATTAATCCTGAGGCTGACGTGCATGATAAACAGCTTACCAGGGCAACAAAAAAGCAGCACACACTGAAAATTCTCTAAAAGGCCTTTTTATATTATCACCATTTTTCTCTTAAGACAGTCAAATTGTTTTTGTTTTTTTACTGAACAATGACAGGGTTTGTGATTCCTGAGTATGAGTGACCCTGTCTGCTGTGAAGTTCTGCCTTATAGGAAATGCTTTAGTCATCAAGGCTTCAGCCATGCTAAAATTGTTTCTGGAGTTCAAACAAGACTGAAAGTCCTTAGTGATTTTAAAGTGTGTGAGACTGTGATCAGACACATTGGTTACAAAAGAGAAAAGAAAAAAGCTAGACCACTGAGTACACACTTATGCAAGTGTTGTTTAATTATAAACTCTGCCATACTAGAATATTTCTATTATATCGTTTTGACTTATTTAAAAAGAAGCTAGGAACCCACTGAAATGCAATATGTAAATCAATATGTTCTGAAAAGTACACTTTCAACACAACAAAATCTGATTATAGGTGTATTTTCTCTAAGCTTATTGCATGAATAAGGTTATTCCATATTACAACGCAGAATGGCCAAGATGCTGAACATCAGTGCAGAACATCAGTTCATGTCATTTAAAGGAACTTTGCATGCATTATTGGTATATATACTCTATTAGATTTTTGGTGACAAGACTGATGAAACTAAACAGCAGAGAGGAGTCCAACAATGGTAGGAAGTGGGACAGGACCCTCTGGAATCTAGACACTGGTGCCGAGGCAGGTTGACACTTGGACAAGACTTTATCTGGCCAGGATGAGGTAGATGCCTCAATGAGAGTCTGAAAAGCAAGATTACAGAAGAGCACTGAGACAGATGTGACAGAGACAGATGTGACAGAGGCTGATTAGCTCGCAGACTAAGTTAAAAAATTAAAATTGTCCTGTGGGAGAATTTGTGTATATACAAAACTTAATGGCAGCAACAAGTCGGTGAAATGCTTTAAAAGAAAAAAAATATAATATATGATGACTGTTTTTCCTAAATATATTTTTATATTTAGATAAATAAAAAATGCTTAAGGATCTGCGGCATCAGTGCTGTCAATATGCTTTCTGTCTTTTCCAGAGAGCACTTCTTGCCTCTCAGGTTTTGGATGTCCAGCCATCCTTGTCCGTCAACCACTGTCAGCATCACATACAAATTCTCCCACAGGACCAGATAGGCAAGGTACATACTATCTTTTTCAGCCTTGACACAAGTCACCCGTAAGGGGAAGGCAAAAAAGAAAAAGGGAGAAGATGGTAATGATAGATGGGATACACAAAGACAGAAAGGGAGAGGAAGTCCTCAAAGAGGAAGGTAAAGGAGGTATGATAGGCGACAAGAGCTGATGGGAGCGTCACGGGGAGATGCATGATATAGTCAAGATTTAAGAAAGATGGAGCTTTTCATTGTGCACTGAGAGTCATGTATGGGATAAAGAGCAGCATTTTATTTAAAGGCAATTATCGTAGTCATGTTATATTCACAATTAGTCAGTGCTGCTTTGTTTTTTACAGGGAAATAATTTTTTCAGATTAAAGGAAAACCTTTTATCAACTTGATTTTCTCATAAAATTTGATAGGTATGACATGCAGAGGCAGAGCAGACGACTCAAAAATGGACTAATTTGGCAGAAACTACAGTCCAAAAAAATAAAATTAAACTGGACATAAAACTTAATCTGAAGAGAAAACTAAAACCAGGAGCACATGGTGATCAAAACTAAACTGGGCATAAAGTAAAACTGAAGAGAAATCCAGAAAATTAGGAACACAAGCGTAAGTATAAATACACAGCAAATCCAGCATGTCCAAATTAACACTGTCGGATTTGATTTCAACACTATTAAAGTGTCTATATGGGTCCACACCAGAGAGTGTTAATTTAACTCTTTTTGGAGAGTTGGTACGTTAACTCTGATTTAGTGTTAAACACCAAATCTGTCTGGAGTTGATAATTTAACACTTGGTGTTAAGAGTTTATATATTAACTCTCAAAGAGTATTTTAGTTTAACTACGTAAGAGTTATCTTCTAATTCATTCTAAAAAGCAGGAATTTTACTGTTCTGAACTTCTAGAAATTTCTTTTGGAAATAAACATTTACTAAAAAGATGCAATGGTTTTTGAAAAACATTTATTCTGAACTGTGCACCCCAATTTCAAAACATTTTCTGAAAGATGTAACAGTATACATGTTCTCACTTTCATTAGAATTTTGTTTATCAAAAGGTCTGACATGGTAAATGCAAATAACAGCATTCTCATCACTTATTTCTTCAATACAATATGCATGTCCTTCATTCATCCCTTTGTGGAACTTCAACGCACTTCTGCTCTCCCCCATATTCCATCTTCACAAGCATATCCTGTGTGGAGATTGAATAAAAATTAGTTGACACTAATTAATGGCACAAATAATCCAGTAAACAATTGCAGCACAGTAAAAAAAAAAAGGAATCCTCTTTGAGCCATTACTTGTGTAAAGTATTTTCCCAAAAGACAAGGACACAGGCAACAGGTAATACTGAACTAAATGTAAAACCTCAACCTTTTTCATTTTTACCTAAACCGTGTGCACAAAACTCTGGAGGGATCTATGCTAACGTAGAATCCAGTCAGGACGTCTGCTACTGCTGTTTGCTCGTTGTTGTTTTTTTTATGGGCGATCGTTTTCAGGCTTCAAGTAGCACCATTACACCAACATTTCACATTCTACACATTGTTTTAGGTGTATTTGACCAAAAGTTTGACTGAAAATTCACATGCAAGCTTTTTTTCAAGGCTGTGGTATTTGCCCGCAAACAATACCTTTCAGCTAGCTAAAACAGAATATTATGCTATCAGCGAGCAACATGGCTAATGCCTTTCACACAGCTTTGTCTCAACTCCAAAGAGCCACAGAAGTAAAAGCTAATAACAATTGAAACAATCTTTGAAAAAAATGACTTACCAAGCATGGCAAACAACTCAAATATGTAGAGCAAAATGTTCTGAAACGGCTTCACTTCAGCTTCGATTGGAGCCTATGGTGCTGAGGGCGGAGTCTGTGAATTTACTCTGTTGGTGTCATAGCCCCTCTAGGAGTTAAGAGGTCAAGAGTTAATGTTTCCATTTTAACACCTCCAGATTTGACAGAGAAACACTCATTTTTAACACTCGATTTTAACTACTATCATTTTACACCTCAGAGTTAGATTAAAAGAATGTGACTCTGCTTAGAGTAAAATTAACTCTACTTTTGCAAGGAGACTATTAACACCAAAAAATTTAACACTTTTGAATTTGCTGTGTAGAAGCCTTGTTTGAGAACAAAGGGAAAATGGGACTACGTGTACACTCGCATGTGATTGGGAGATTACAAAGAGAAAGAGACATAAGTGAAAACACAGCCGAAGGCAATCATGAAAGGGCAGACAGTTACAAAGGAATGGAAACCAAATGAAAGAGGATATAACCAAAAGGCAAATGCAGTACTAAACACAAAAAGTCACACTAAACATAACAGTGGAACAAAAGAGGACCAAAGCAGAAACACTGGAGAAACTAAATATGAACAAACTCAAAATAGAAACTGAAGCTAAATGAAAGAAGAAAAAAATATAAACCATCATGGCAGACTTCCAAAAGTTCATAAAAAGTATACAATAATTGAAAGGGTGGTAACGAAGGTAAAGCTCCAAATTGCTAGAGAGCTAAGGACATCACAACAGGGATAAAAGTGAACCTGCAGGACATAAAGTTCAAACACTAGAATAACAGTGAACCCCACTCGCTCTCCTCCAAAAATGATATGTCTTTACTGTCTTCTTCAATATAAAGGTAGTGTAGTAGTATATGAAATGAAATCAAAGCAGCAACTTTAAAATGATATAGTTTACACATAAAAGAATGAATAACGTGATCTAATGATATTGAGTAAATAATTCCAAAATAAGTAGCTCTGCACCACTTTTCCTATTTCCCATGTATTTTAAAGAAAAAAGTTTACTTAAGTGAAAGCCTTTTCATCAAGTAAAGGGTCTAAATATTCGTTTCAAAAAGAGATGCATTGTGAAACACTTATTAAACACTTGTGCAGTGTCACTTCATACAGAAAACAAATGGTTATGCCTATAATGTTTTCCTCAGAGAAGACAAGTTATGGCTATAACGTTTGTTCCATGAAGGAGAAGAATGAGGTGCAATAGACATAGTATGGGATATTACACCACTGCATATCCTGAGCTGAAGAAACCTATATTCACACCTTTAAGGCAGATAACCTATGATGCAACGTGCAACTCCTGATGCAACATATCCACCTTGTCACCACAGTCATCCCTTAGTTTGCTTCACTGAGCTGAGGTGCACAGTAGGGACACCTGGTGTTGTACCTAGTTCCTCTCCTTCAGGGAACACAAGTTATAGACATGCTGTTCATTCCCTTTCAGTTGATTCACTCGGTACAACATGTACTGGTGTACTACACACTGGTGTACTACACATGTACTACTCATTTTGCAGAGCAGCCCCTAAACAGGAGTCAGACCACTAGTGCCTGAATGAATGGTAAACCCAGAAAAAAGAACAGAATGAGCAATGAAACAGAACAAACAGTGATGATCAGCTAGCTCCAACACAAATAGGCCTACACTATATTGGCACAAACAAAGTATTCACTCAATTCAATTTTATTTATACAGTGCCAAATCACAACAACTGCCTCAAGTCACTTCATATTGTAAAGTAAGGACCCTACAAAAAACAAGACATCTCCAATAATCATATGGCTCTTTTTGGGCAAGCACTTTGGGGAAAAAAGCAAGATCCATTAAGACATGGATGAGTGAGAGCAGGCCTAGAGGTAGCACTGGGAGGGAGCTGGAAAAAAGTCAAAGGACTGCTAATTGGCTGAGAGCTTAACTCTCATGAAACAAGGAGAGCTTGAGTTTTAGAACAGCAGCTGTGTGGTAACTGGCTGGACCAGATATTCGTAGGCGATGAATTCCAACCTCAAACTGCCTGTGGTTTTGGTTGTATAGCCATATGAAAGTAAGCAGCTGTTAGACTCATTGTTGCAAACCAATCCCCCAGGGCAACTGTATTCAAAAGCTGAGTGTTAGCATCTCAAACTCACAGGTTGAGAAAGGAATGAAGCTATTTTGAAACAACAAAATAGCTGGTTTGTAAAAGACTGTTAGGAAAGTGCGGCGTCTTCTGGGAACGACAATTTAAATGAAACTGGTCCTTATATTCCGAACAAAATTGCAGCTGAGTATCTTGATGTGGGTGATAGTATATCAGGCAAACAGCAGAGAAGCAGATAAGAGCCAAAACAAGGCATCCTGAAATTTAAGCTACAAACTAGGAGCACACAGCACTGCCGGTCCTTAAATACAATACGCAGTCTTGATGATTGGACCGAAGTGTGCACAGTAAGCCTGGGAAAATGCCACTCCATGGGTGGTTACACAGGATTCATCCACACCTCCACCTGAAAGTTAAACATAAAAAAAATTCAAATCCTGTTTATCTCATTGACATTCCAGTCTGTTTTCATTGCCAGGGAAACAAATGCTACCATTTTTTTTAAGTTGTCCTTCGGTTTCAGGTGTCAGTTTTTAAAAAGTTTTTTAAAAGTTAAAGGTAAAGAGTCGTATTTTGAGCAAAATTACAAACTTTTCTTACATCGAACCAATTACTTCAGTATATAACTACTGTAAAATGTTTGAAACCAAAACAAATCAGTGAGTGAAACTTCAATCGAAAAACATCCAAGACTAAAAGGTCTCAAAAAAATCTGACATACTCTACTGTTAGCTCTCCACTCTATTCAGTTGAATTTGTCCATCTTTTAAAAAAAGGAAAATTGTCTTTTGGTGTCCGCTATTTCTATGCCCAGTGCATTAAGGCAGAGGCACAGGGGACATGTTATACATGTAGTATGGGCATAATCAATCACAACTAACTGCAGTTAGTAAGTAGTAAGTTTTTTGAAACCCGTAGCAGAGAAGAGATGGGGAGCCTTAAGTTCTAACATCTTCATTAAGCCCACTGTTTTCCAGTATATAGTTTCTTGATTGAAAAAATAATGTGTCAAATGTTTAACTGAAATGACTAACTTAATTAATTAAAAATAAAACAAAGTGACAGATTTATGCCGGACTTTTGTTTTATGAAATTAAGCACTTGGCCACTCAAAACAGTTGATAGTTTTGAAAATTTGAAATGTAATGCTTTTACTTTTTTACCTCATAGATGGGCATATGATGTGATGTATTACAAAAAAATTGGCATGATAGGTTCTGGAACTGTCAGTGATTCAGGGATTTGGCTGTGCATCTCTGATGCCTTAGCAGGAAACCTGAAGGAGGTAGGAGAATAAAGAGAGACAGAAATTATATATATATATATTTTTTCTTACAGCCAGCTTTTTATTACTTGCTCTTCTTTAGTTTCCAAGGGCTAGATAGAGCAGTCCCTGGAGAGGTTAAGGAAAGGCATACGTGTATGCTAGAAAGACAAAGAGCATCAAAAGGAAAAAGGAGAGAAGACAGACAGAGCCGAAACATGACAGAGGCAGAAGAGTCATCGCAAGGTGTCTCAAAGCTGTCAATCATAGGAGAAAACCGGATGTCTTGCTCTGAGGCAACTGTCAGAATAAAAAGTGTGAAAAAAAGTAGAAATGAGGAGCTACTGCTCCCTGTGGCAAACAAATGCACTCTAAATTTTTCAAATTAAGTTACTGACCTGAAACAGACTTTCTATAGAGGTGAGGATAGTGCAGGTAAGATTACACACAAGATGAGAAGGATGCCAAAATGTAATTAAAGAGAGGTAGAATTTTTAGTGTAAACTGCATGTCTGATGTCTTCAATCAGTGCAGTTATGGTTTAAAAGGTATGTTGTCTATTAGTGTAAAGCTGAAAAAAATAAATGTCCTTAACAGTGCATCAAATAAAGTAAAATGTTAAGGAGGACGGTGATCGTGACAAGCCTACTAGAAATGACATTCGTAAATGTTTTTGTCTCATTTAACCTACTAGTTAAGTTGACAGAACAAGGGCTCTCAATAACCAGTCCTTGTAGGATGAATTCATTGTGAACTACCATTTAATGTAGATAATGTGAAATGATTGCTATTGTAGCAACTTTTTTAAATTAATAGAAATAGTGTTTTCATATTATCTTTGCTGCTCTAACTGCAGAAATTTCAATTCTTGTTTGCATAAACAAAAAAAGACCTATGATTACATCATCTGTAAAAACACATTGTATACAGTCCAATTCTATTACATAATTTCAGGACGTGGTTGTTGTTTTAATCCCAACTCAAAAGGCTTATATTGCAGATAGCTGTGAGCATAGGTGATAAAAAGAAGGTTTAACATTCCTAAAATATGTACATCTTTATTAAAAAGGGATATTCTTTCGTTAGTGTGTATTTTCAAGTCTCACTTTTCTGTTACTTTTATGATTTGATTCATCTCCACTGGATGCACTTACACCAGAACCCAGTGCATCCACAAAAGGTCTTGAAAAGACCAGACCTTCGTGGCGCCTCTCATGTAAATATTTGGAAATGCTTTGGTGACAAGCTGAACTAACAAGCTGCCTTTAAATTAGAATTTACTAGTGTGTCACTAGAGAAGCAGAAAGACTTAAGCAAAAGAGTGAAGCACAGCCATGTGGATGGTTTTAAAAAGCCTGTATTTTATTGTCTGTTTGTTGACAAAATTGCAGCCAAATCTCTTCATTTTCACTATGTTGATATTTAGTTCTTGGAATTTCATTGTGTGTGTGTGTGTGTGTGTGTGTGTGTGTGTGTGTGTGTGTGTGTGTGTGTGTGCATAACATGAAGGAAGTTTAGGCTTTTATTGTGTTAGCTGGCTCAACAAAATCTAAAACCCCAGTTTAAGATAATGGGTATTGCAACAGTAAATAATAGATTTCTCTGTTAAGTCATACTGTCTGTGCATGCTCTCATCAAAAGAGGTGTTTCATGTGCTATTTCAGTCTTCTTCCACATACAGTGATTCCTAGAAGTCTAATGAAACACTGCTACAAAGAGATTAATCAAACTGCATTTCGAACAGTATAACACAGAGCAGCAGTTTGGAATCAAGTGTTGAAACATTTTGTGCATTACTAGCTGGATATCTGCAAATTCCAGTGACAATATGAGACAGTTTGCATACCTGGATTTAGTCAGGTGCGATTTTAACAACTAGCACATATAAGATGTACTCACCCAGCAGAATCACTTTTTGCATGTAAAACCTGCTGTAAAAGACAAAAACATGTGAAAAGAAGAGCTTCCTATTGATATTAAACTTAAAGGAAATCTTCTTACATTCACTTCAATTTTATTTAGAAAGTGCCAAAATCACAATAACAGGTTCCTCAAGTGGGAAAACAGCATAATCTGCTCCCAACCAGGTGATGTGTCCATTATAAGTTATCTATGGTGATTTAGCAAGCCTCAGGCAAAACTGACTTTAAGCTGGACATAGGTCACTAACTCATTAATCTAATTGTGATATGCTATATTTCTTTATTATAGCAAAGTCTTTGTTCTCATTAATATTGTCGGGGACTGCCGAGGTTTTCTCTGTGTTATTGTAGGGTCTTTACCTTACAATATTTCAATAAGGAGAAATGACTTGGAAGAACTGCACTGATTTATTGAGATGGAGAAATTAATGTATTTGGTGATTAAACTCCAATGACCCATCATGGCAGAACGGAATCCTAGCAGTTATGAAATTTAGGAAAAGATCCCCCGAAGTCTAGGTGCTGGTGGTGGTGAAGATGAAGACTGAGGCTTGAATGGAGCTCTGGCTGAGGTGTCTGAAGGGGAGGTGGAAAGTAGGTGGGTTTAACAAGTGAGTCTGAAAGGTGGAATGATGGAGAGCACAGATTTAAACCATGCAAAGCGGAAGCTGATTGGCCGAGGTGAGAAAGAAGACGACTGGACTAGAGTAATGATGTCAGTACTGAGACTGACAGCATGTGAAAGCAGCAATCATGTAAAAAATAGAAAAGCAGTTGAACACCCAGGAAAGCAGGCAGATAAGTGATTACGGATCTTCCTTACTGCTGACAAAATATTAGGGAAACATGACGATACCTTTTACAAATCTGCATTGGTTCTGTGCTGTGCTGGTCCGACAGTAGGTTTTGTGGCTGTATAGCCTGGTAATGCCACCCTGATTAAATCTTTTCCTCTACTTGTAAAGCTGTGGAGAATTGCTTGTATTTTCTCTCTAATAGAAACACAATAACAAGGGTTCAGTAGCCAAATAGATCTCATTAAACGAGACTCATTCTCAGTTATGAGCATTTTTTTTAATAACAGATCATTAAATTGTGTTTGCCATTTTGCCAACAGTCTACAGTCTCTACTGATGTCTATTAGTGTAAAAAAGCAAGTCAATGCCAATTGTTAAATCCTGACCTTTATCCTATTTATGGGCTATTGTACTACATCAATACAAGAGAGCAGTGGGCAGTAATTATAGGCTTATCGGATGTAGAATATACAATCATTCAGCTTCTCCATTTTGTAGCTTGCTTAATGATTTAGGTTTGAAGGGACATAAAACACCGTCACCTTAACATGGTTGCTGTCTTACAGTTGTCGATTTAGAAACATTGTTTAATGGATTGCTTTTCTGTACCTAAGTAGCTGCATAAATATTCAGAGGACCAATTAGTGAGAAATGTTTCAGTGCCATTGATTGTGAATAAAAGCATGAAGACTGACAACTGCAAGGACCTATCTGTTGCATTTAAGCCATGACCTCATTAGATGAGACAGATGGCCCTTTGACTGATTATGTTATTTTGTTTAAATACCAGGAACACAGATCTAAACAACAAAGGTATAATGGTGCAAATATGCCAGTACACAGCTTGCATGTCTCATGGTTCATTTAGGTTTGAGACTTCCAGCCAAGCAACAGAACAGAAGCAATCAGGAAGAATTCAAACTGGATATTTTTACAGAGTAAACATTTTTACCATATTTATAACGAAGCTAAAAAGCTAATTTTCTTTCATAAGATGGATAATTCCGACTAACATGGGGTGAGCCCATATTATGCTCACTTATTAACTAGAATAGGTTTACACATTATAGCAAAGACCCCTGGTTCACTGTGACAGTAGCCACCACAGGAAATAGCTGACTGTGCCAGTGCAAGCCTGCAGGCTTGAAGTTCTGAAGGATAGCAAAGTGTCTGCGATCCTGTGTCACATTTACAACCTGAATCCAAAGTAGGAGAATATACCAATGTTGTGGACAATAATGCATTTGGTTCCAGTAACAAAGATGAGCGCAGGGGCGATTTTAGCCCATTAAAATGAATCAAAGCACCCCCAAATATTTCTTACTTTTTTTTGACAATATTTGCTGTTTGTGTGACACACTACTAAAAAATATAAAAGGGTCATTCTTACTATTCGGTGCCATTTGAGTCCTAATGACATAATATGCTATATTTAGTGTAAAACTTGTCTAATGCTTATTTCTAAACCATTTTCTTGTATGTTTAACCCCCCTCTACCATAGAACACATTGATATATACACAGGATAAATACATTAAAAGTAAATTACTTTTATTTTAGCACAAGTCACTAAAGTACTATGTCCCCAGTCATGCTTGCTCGACTTCAGTTACAAATATAACTTAAAAAAAAAAAAATCTAGATTTTTCATCATTTCTGGATTGGCTTATTTCTAATGTTCCTCATCAAATGTTCTTTTTTATTATTAATGCATGTTTAATACTTAAAATCTTTAAAAAATGTTGTGTCCCTGAATCAACTGTCACCCCTGTTACTCTGATAAGAATTCCATAGAACACATCACCTGATTATTCTTTTAGTCACATGACACTCCCGGATGTAACATATTTTGGAGGGAAAACTTTCAAGAAGAAGACGAGTAAGTACCACTCTTTAATCAACCCTTTTTTCAATGTTTTAGCAAGATTTTGTAATGTGGCAAAGCATAACACGTCCAACCTGTTACGCTTATTAATAGTGGAAACAATTTTTTTTTGTAATTTTTATAATATGGCTAATAAACATGTTAAAAATGGTTCTTAGTGGTCACCATGTACTAGCTTGTTGTTCATCATACTAGTAGTAATGGCTAAGTTTAGCATAAAATCTCCCCCCTGTTACCGTCACCCCTGTTATTGCTATGCACTGTAACAGGGGGGGCACATGGTAACAGGGGGGACGTAAGATGATAGAAGTTTAGTGTTTAGGGTTATTTATACAAGTGTGTATTGGTAATTATTATTAACCTGTATATATATACTTTTAGAAGATTTTGAATAGTATACATTTTTCAGGGAATGGCACCAATGTCTGCTGCGGAGAAGCAGCGGCGCTACCGAGCACGTCGTGATGCTGACCCTGAGAGAAGACAGATATATCTCAATAAAGAGAAAGAGAAGTGGAGAAAGGACAGAGAGGAAGGGAAAAAAAAGAAAGTGGCAGATCTCAGTGAACGACAGAAGAGAGCACAGAGAAAGCAGTGGCGAGAAAGGAAAAGAAAGCAGAGGGCTAGTGCCAAAGGCAGGACAGAATTTGAGGCTATGAATACTCCTCCCCTAAGTCCAGAATATTCCCTAGAGCCAGAAAATGCCCCGCAACCAGGACCCTCAAGGTTAGAAGAAGAGTTGACAGTTCAATGCTTTGCTGATTAGGTAGATTTTGTATTTGAATGATAAAACGTGATTTTGCCCTAAAAAGAGAGAGAGAGAGAGAGAGAGAGAGAGAGAGAGAGAGAGAGAGTGTGTGTGTGTGTGTGTGTGTGTGTGTGTGTGTGTGTGAGTCTACCTGCCTAATACATTATAAACATATAATATCCAACGTCTATCTTATACTGTATCTAAACATTTATCTAAACATATATATATAATAATTGTGACAATATTTCCTGTGTTGTAGGCAATACATTGTTGGACGAAGGAATATTAGACAGGGAAGAAGGAGACTCAAGAATGAAATTAAAGAGCTAAAGGCCTTGTTGGAAAAGGAAAAGAGAAAAAAAGAAAAATACAACAAGAGGTGCCAGCGTTTGGGTGGGGGAAAAAAATCCCCACGTTCTAAAGTGGATGCACTGCTGCGTCATGAAACAGTTAGCAACACAATTAGGAAAAGACTATTACTGCAGGAATCAATCATTGAGGAAATCAGGAATAAATACAAAAACACCAAAAAGGAACGAGAGAGGCAAATTATTGCAAAAACGACAATAGGAAAAATTATAAAGAAATACAGGCTACAGAGGGCTGCACAGACAGCTCTAGGCTTTTCAAAAAAGCGTGGTCAAAGACAAGATGGAGGGCTCATAACCTTTGAAAGAAAGGAAAGCAATAGATTACCAGTTGATTGCAAGCAGAAAATAAAGGCCTTCTTCTTAAGAGATGACGTCAGTCGGATGACAACAGGACGAAAGCAAACTGTAACTCAAAAGAAAATAAAAAAACAGAAACGTTTGCTAACTGATTCCCTGAAGAATCTGCACCATAAGTTTCTTTCAGAAACTGAGCATCAGGTCTCATATTCTTGTTTCTGCACCTTAAGACCATTT
Source organism: Rhamphochromis sp. 'chilingali' (assembly GCF_963969265.1). Taxonomy (NCBI): domain Eukaryota; kingdom Metazoa; phylum Chordata; class Actinopteri; order Cichliformes; family Cichlidae; genus Rhamphochromis; species Rhamphochromis sp. 'chilingali'. Next base: position 30,554,980 of record NC_137931.1, read on the forward strand.
TGGGTTGTGGTGCCCACAGAAGCTGATCGTGAAACCTGTCAGTGCAGGACACATGAGAACTTACAGTTCATGGCCAATGCCCTGTACGTCCAAGGTCTGTCAGCAACAAAACACATTGAAGAGATGGTAGATGCAACAATGTGTGATGCTAAATCCAAAGTCTGTGCATACGGTGAGTGCAAAGACTGTTTCAGTACAACACACACACTCTTGAGACCTCCTAACAACACAGAGATAGCCTTTACCAAGTGGTCTCTAGAAGAGAATGAAAAATTAAATGATGGAGAGGTATCTGGTAAAAAGTCAACAATTACAGTGAAGGCAACTGTCATGACAACAGAGGATGCACTTGCAGGGGAATTTCATGACGGACTACTCAGATTTAGGCGGCACGTCTTTAATATCCGATGGCAGTATAGGGCCTACAGACAACTGAGAGAAAATTTGAGAAACGATGAATGTCTGCTACATGTAGATTTTAGTGAGAACTACTCCTGTAAGTATTCTCAAGAAGTACAAGCAGTCCACTTCGGAGGGTCACACCAGCAGGTAACCCTACATACTGGAGTACTGTACACTGCAGCTGAACAGTCACCAGTAACATTCTGCTCTATCTCACCTTCCAGGCGGCATGATCCCCCTGCGATATGGGCCCATCTTGACCCTGTGTTAGACATGATCAGAGAAAGATACCCTCTTATCAAACACCTCTATGTCTTCAGCGATGGTCCAGCTACACAATACAAACAAAAGGGCAACTTTTACCTGCTCTCAAAAGAGCCATTCAAAAAAGGGTTCAAAAACATCAGCTGGGGGGGCGCTAGCGAGCCAGCAATGGAGTAGGACGTGTTTCTGAAGGCTCCCGCTAACAGAGTTTCAGAAATAGTTTTTTTTCAACCTACAAAGTCTCATTTTATGTCACAGGGGAAGCTAACAGTTTTATATACTATATTAAAGCTTCACTCGAGACAAAATGGCATCGAACCTAAGGAAATACAAGTACACCGGAGGAACTGCGGCTAGGCCCGGCGCATCCTCGGGCGAGAATACCAATGGTGGCCCAAGGGCGGCGCCCGGCTCAGCGACCACTGAGGAACGGGCTCAGCAGAGCGATGGGCGCTTTGTGGACACTGATGCCCTGAAATTAGAGCTTCTTCAATCCATTAAAGATGATATCAGTGTGGTGTTAAAAGAAGAACTCAGGAATGCACTGAAAGAAGATTTTGATAACATTAGGGCTGATGTGCAAGAAGTGAGAAATGAGATTGCTAACAATACGGCGGCAGCGCGCGCTGAAATGGATGGAGTTAAGGCCACGGTGAAAGAAGTAGAGGACGGGCTGTCAATGTGGAGCGATGAGGTGGTCACCTTGCAATCTACGGTGAAGACTTTGAGGAAGGAGCTATCTGACCTGAAAGATAAATGTGATGACATGGAAGGCAGGATGCGGAGATCCAATATCCGTATCATGGGGGTCCCGGAGGGCCCGGATTCGAGCTCCACCACGGCCGTATCCGCGCTACTACGTGAAGCGCTGGGTATGGATAAAGATGTTATTGTCGACCGCTCACACAGGAGTCTGGCCCCGAGAAGGCCGGGTGGTAACCCGCGGGCCATCATAGCCAAGCTTCATTACTACCAGGACTGTGTGGAAATTCTACGCCGTGCCAGGACCCAAGCTCCGCTGAGGTTCAATGGACAACCGATTGCAATATTCCCGGATTTTACGACCTCGGTGGCCCGAGCTCGGGCTGCTTTTACAGAAGTCCGGAAACTTCTCCGTGAGCAGGAAGGTATCCGTTTTGGGATCAGGTTCCCAGCGCGACTTTGTATCACGCACAACGGGGAGGAGAAAGAATTTCTGGATGCGGCGAAGGCAATGGAATATGTTAAAGAACATATTATCAACGTTTGAGGAGGCTGCGCCTGTCGCTCTATGTGGGAGCGCCAGTGCTACGGTTGGTTGTCTCAGTTACGGCTGAGTGTATATGACTGTTTGTTGTAGCATTCGCACGGTGATGAAAAGCTTGAAGAGACACTTCTTGTTCAGACATTTAAACTTATTTCATAAACACATTTTGGTTCATTTTATTTCATGGCAATACCATTGGGTTTAGAAAAGTTCTATACTTTGTTTGGATGTCGATATATGTATGTGTATATATATATATATATATATATATATATATATATATATATATATATTTTCTTTTTCTTTTTCTATTTTATTGACTATTTTTCTTTGTAGGATATGTTATGTCAAGCGGCCAGCGGGAGCCTAAGAGTCTGGCTTATAGTAACCCAAACAAGCACTAGGCTATATGTGTGGATCTGTTTGCAGGGGGTTTGGCAGTCACCATGTTCGATCTGGTGTAATTGCTCATTGTGTTCTTGGTTTGGGCTTCAGCCAGATATGTTTATTTTACTTATCAATGTGTTTTTTGTTTTTCCCTTCTTTTCTTTTTTTTTTTTTCCTTCTTCTTCCTCCCCTCTCTTTCCTCTTCTCCTATGCCTGTTGTGCATCTGGAGCTTTCATATTTTACTATTTGAGCAGGGATGAGCACAGCGCGATCATTTAGTGATCGGGTGGTAAATTTTGTAAGCTGGAATGTAAAATCACTCAACCATCCAGTCAAGCGGAAAAAGGTTATTACTCATTTACAACGACTTAGAACGGATATAGCATTTCTCCAGGAAACGCATCTGCGTACCTCTGATCATCTTCGAATCAAGTCTGGATGGGTAGGCCAGATATATCACTCTAAATTTAATTCTAAAGCTCGGGGGACAGCAATATTGATAAGCAAAACTTTACCATTTATAGCCACAACTGTAGATGAAGACCCTGCAGGCCGTTTTGTTGTAGTTGTAGGACATTTATATGGTTTCCCCTTGATTTTAGCGAATGTCTATGCCCCTAACTGGGACGATCATAGTTTTTTCACTAATGTCTTTGCACGGCTTCCCAACATGGCAACGCATAATATTATTCTTGGTGGGGACCTAAATTGCTCATTATCTGCTATGGACCGCAGCTTGCACAAATGCACGCCTATTTCAAAATCAGCACGTGTTATACAGCGTTTTCTTCATAACTACGGGTTAGCTGATGTATGGAGATTTCGTAACCCAACTTCAAGTCAATATTCTTTTTTTTCTAATGTCCATAAAACATATACTCGTATAGATTATTTCTTTCTGGACAAAAAACTCCTCCCTTTGGTGACAGACTGTGATTACAAGGCCATGGTGATTTCAGATCATTCACCTGTTGTTCTTTCACTGCGTATTCCCAATGCCTACTCCAATTATCGGCCATGGAGGTTCAACCCAGTATTGTTAGCAGACGAAGAGTTTGTTAATTATATTAGGTCTCAAATAGATTTCTTTCTTGCCATCAATCAAACTCCAGAGATGTCACCATCAACTGTTTGGGAATCTCTAAAAGCATATCTGAGAGGCCAGATAATCTCATTCTGTGCGAACAAAAGGAAGAGGGATACTGAGCAACTCTCTCTATTGGCTGACGAAATTACTAAACTAGACGCTGTATATAGCCATTCCCCTGACCCGGTATTATATAAACGTAGGCTGAAATTACAAACTGAATATAATCTTCTATCTACAAAACAGGCTGAGTATCTAATTTCGAAGTTGCGTAGCTACTCGTATGAGCATGGAGAAAAAACAGGCAAGCTGCTAGCTCATCAGCTACGACAAAGAACAGCTAATCAAGCTATCCCTGAGATCCGGAATGACCAGGGAATAAGATGCACGGATAACCAAGGTATAAATAATAGTTTTTTTTAGATACTATCAGACTTTATACAGCTACCCCCGGGCTAAGGATGACCTGAATCTAGAAAATTTCTTTGAGAAACTTGATATCCCTTCCTTAGGAGAAGATGCGGCCACCAGTTTGGAGGAGCCCATTTCTGATGCTGAAATTGAAATGGCCATACGGAGTATGCAGTCTGGAAAATCACCTGGCCCCGACGGGTATCCTTCCGATTTTTTTAAGAAGTTTTCTAACCAATTGAATCCATTGTTAAAATCGACTTTTGAAGAATCTTTCCTCTCACAATCCTTGCCTCCAACAATGCGTCAAGCAGTGATCTCCCTAATTCTAAAAAAGGATAAGGATCATTTAGATTGTGGCTCATACCGTCCAATATCTCTGCTGAACACCGACACCAAAATCCTTGCTAAAGTGTTGGCCCGCCGTTTAGAGAAACATCTGCCCTCCATTATCTCACCTGATCAGACAGGCTTTATCAAAAACAGGTACTCGTTTTTTAATATTAGACGTTTATTAAATATAATCTATAGCCATGTCAAAGGTACTGTATTGGAAACTGTTATTTCACTTGATGCTGAGAAAGCGTTTGATCGGGTGAGATGGGACTTTCTTTTCCATACGCTTGAAAAATTTGGCCTCGGGAGTAATTTTGTATCCTGGATAAAAGTATTGTACTGTGACCCTGTAGCGGCCATTCGGACCAACAATAGTCTGTCCCCCTTTTTTCAGCTTCAGCGTGGCACACGACAGGGGTGCCCTTTGTCACCTCTCCTTTTTGCCATCGCAATTGAACCGCTAGCTATTGCTCTAAGACACTGTGTTGAGGTTGAGGGAATACGTCGTGGGGATATCGAGCATAAAGTCTCTCTTTATGCCGACGACATGCTCTTGTTTATTTCCAACCCTTCAAATAGCCTCCCTAAACTTTTAGATGTACTTAAGGAATTCGGGACAATTTCCGGATATAAGGTGAATTTCGGGAAAAGTGAGGCAATGCCTTTAGGTACAATAACCGGGGAACTTTCGTCTATTTTAGCACCTTTCAAGCTCAGCTATAACAAGTTCAAATACTTGGGCATTTGGATTACGCAGAATCATAGAGACTTGTATAAAACTAATTATCTTCCTTTATTGTCTAAACTAAAGGAGGATTTTGGAAAGTGGGAGTCCTTGCCTCTTTCGCTGGGTGGTAGATTAAATATCATTAAGATGACTATATTCCCTAAATTTCTATATCTTTTTCAGTGTCTTCCAATTTTTTTAACCAAGTCTTTTTTTAATAATCTAAATAGTCAAATCTCCTCCTTCATTTGGAACAAAAAACCACCTAGGCTGAAACAGAGTGTATTACAAAGACCGCGGAGCGCAGGAGGCTTGGCACTCCCAAATTTTCTGTTTTATTACTGGGCAGCTAATATAAGAGCATTATTGTACTGGATGAAAGACCATGATAATTTATCATCATCATGGGTAACACTGGAGCGGCTGTCGGTGAGTCAATCCTCCCTGGTGTCTTTGCTGTGTGCCAGATTACCTCTGGCGGGACCGATCTCCAGCTTCACCACGAATCCTCTTGTTGTCCACTCACTGAAGTTATGGTATCAGCTCAGACGGCACTTTAAACAGACTGAACTCTCTCTTAATGCACCACCGCATAGACATTGCATGTTCTCCCCATCCTTGACGGACGAGGCATTTAACATATGGACAAAGCTGGGAATAACGTCAATGGCTGCTCTTTTCACGGACAATATCTTTTCCTCATTTGAACAGCTGGTGAACAAGTTCAAGATCCCTCAGTCACACTTTTTCAGGTATCTACAACTCAGGAATTTTGTTGCTTCTAATACTGACTGCTTTCCGTCCTGTCCACCACCATCCCTTTTGGATGATATTTTTGATTTTAAGCCAAATGCTAAGCGGGTTATAAGTGATGTTTATGAGCTGTTGAGTAATTTTAGGCTGTCCACATTGCAATCACTTAGGGAACGATGGGGAAGTGATCTTGGCCAACGGATTACAGATGAGACTTGGCACAAGATAATCAATAGCATTTCTTCATCATCTATTTGCCTTAAACATGTGGTGATTCAGTTCAAAGTTGTTCACCGTCTCCATTGGTCTAAAACTAGACTGAGCAAAATCAAGGATGGGTTTGACTCCACATGTGACCGGTGCAAACGAGAGCCTGCTTCCCTATTTCACATGTTCTGGGCGTGTCCAAAACTGGGTAGCTTTTGGAAAAGCATATTTGAAACCATATCCAACATATTTGGTGTTCCAATTGCACCCTGCCCGTTTATAGCTATTTTTGGAGTGACGCCTTGTGATGCCAGTCTTTCCAAATCACACTCTGATCTTCTGGCCTTCTGCACTCTTTTGGCCCGTAGAATGATATTATTGAAATGGAAAGAGCCACTTCCACCTGTATATGGGCAATGGGTTAAGGATGTCATGTACTATACTCAGCTGGAAAAGATCCGCTACACTGTAAAAGGTTCGGTTCGGCGGTTCTATGACACATGGCAACCTTTTCTTACTTACTTTGAAAGATTAAGTCCGGATACTATTGCTTAATGTGCGTGTGAGTGGGTTTTTTTTTTGTTTTTGTTTTTTTCTCTTGCTGTTGTTCATTTATTTTATTATTTACTTTGTATCTGTAACTTTATTTTATTTTATGTTATTTTGTCTCTCCTTTCCTCTCTGGCTGGGTTTTAGTTACACTGTTCTGGGGGGGTGGGGGCACAACTGTTTGTTAATTTTGCCATAATTGTTGTTGGAAGCAATTCTTTGTTCAATAAAAAGACCTTGATCAAAAAAAAAAAAACATCAGCTGGAACTTTTTTGAGGCCAGCCATGGAAAGGGGGCTCCAGATGGTATTGGAGCCACCCTTAAAAGGTCAGCTGACACAATTGTCCGCCATGGAGGAGATATCCCCAACGCAGAAGCTATGTTTCACAAGCTGAGAGACATGGGCACTTCAGTGGAACTTTTTTTTGTGGGAGAAGATGATGTTGAGAGGAAAGTAAAAGAAATTATTGATGGACCGACACTTGTGCCTGTCAAAGGAACCATGAAAATCCACCAAGTACTCAGTTTCTCTCCAGGAACAATAAAATACAGGGACATAACCTGCCTTTGCCAGGCAGACAAAGGTGTACTGGACTGTGAATGCTATGGCCTGAAGGAGATAAGCCTTAGTCAAGAGGCAAGTCCACATTGCACTGAGGGACCAACCCGGCCTGAGAACATCACAAAAGATCATATTGGTCAGTGGTGCATTATCAACTACGATGGTGAACCCTACCCAGGAATCATTCTGGAGGTTGAAGAGGATGTTAAAGTGAAATGCATGCACAAGAACGGGACCAACAAGTTCCACTGGCCAAGTCCACGTGAGGACATAACCTGGTATAGGGATGACCAGGTTGTGTGTCTGATGAAAGAACCAACACCTTTGAATAAGAGGTCAGTTCAGCTGGAGAGGAAAGTGTGGGATTTCCTTGAAAAAAACTGGAGTTGCTGGTCTGTTGCATAGGTAAAATGTGTGAGAAAAATGTTCATTATGTTGGGTGTACAGTGAAAATTTGCTTGTTTAATGTGGACATGTATCTACCTGTGTTGGTTGGACGGGCATGGTGAAGGTGTTCAAAGTTTCTTTAAGGTGGTATTTTTTGTCACTGATGTTATGTCCACGCTGTTACCTCCTGTCCACCCTGTTTCTCCTCTGTCCACCCTGTTACCTGTGTGTTTCTTTTGTTAATTAAATCAAATCAACAAACATAATGCATGTCTCTTTGGTTATTGGGAGGGAATGAATCAGCAAAATTAAGTTACTTAAAAATGGAGCCAATTTTTTTTTTATATTCCCTTTGAATCTAAAAACAATCTTTTGAAATTACACTGTGTCTTAAAACTGAACCTGTCTTCTTTTAATATAATGCTTGTTTAAAATACTTCCTTGAAATTTCCTTGCAGATTTTAAAAAGGGACATTGTAGCTTTTAGAAAATGTAAATATTACTATAACTGTGTATTCAAAACAGTTATTAATAGAAAATTGAATGTCCTGTAACAGGGTGGACATTTGGCACATCATGGGTAAAGACTTTGATTTTAAAAAATATTATAATATAATATCCTTAGCTGGACCAATACATTTTTCTTATAGGTTGAAAATCCCTCTTTTAGATGAAATGTTAAAATAAGTCAAAATTTTGTATTTTTTGATGAAGAGTGATCACACTGAAATGGCACCGAATAGTAGGAATGACCCAAAAAGCATACAGTACTGTACTTGTTTGAGACGTAACATTTTAACAAAAGTATAGATAACCACCCCTCCCAAAATGGTTTGTTCCAGCTCGCCTCTCCCCTACTCTGGCTCTAGCGCTCTTGCTGCCAGAGCGGTGGTGGCTGAGACACAGCAGAGCCGAGGTGTAAGTGCCTGGCTTAAAACAGGACATGTTAACTGCATTTAACCTTCAGTTACTCTTTATATAGGTAGGAGTCAGACCATGTTTCTTTCTAGCTGAAAAACATTACACCAGGTAACCTGCAGTGTTGAAAACGTGTTTTCCAACAATGTTTGCTACTCTACAATCCATCCTGCTCTGTAGTAAATTCAGCAACATCTGACCGTCCTGTTGCTCCCATTGAAATGTATATAGTCTATTTAAAATCTAAAACTTTAAATTGTCTGCAGCCTACTGTTGTTACCACTGTCCTGTTTGAAATGGATACTAACTAGCTAACTGACTGAATGCCCATTAACCTTATAACTCCTGGTGTGTGTGTGTGTGTGTGTGTGTGTGTGTGTACAGAGAGACAGCCAGGTTCATAATGGATATAGGGAAGTCAAATGATCCGTCAGTCAAAAATAATACTGGATCAGTGTTTCAATGTCTATATCTTTTATTAGATTTTCATGTGGTTTGGTTATTTGCCTTTTGGTTGAAAGCACACTGAGAGAGGACTTTTTGTTAGTGATCTTAATATAATTTTTTTCATATTAATGTAATTTTTCATCTAATTGAATACAATCTATTTGTGTATGATTGTCAGTCCAAAGAGGGAGAGAGGAAAGAGGGGAACGTGAGGAGAAAGTACAAGGTCAGGAAGAACCAGGTAAGAAAACAGACAGGGAACAGTGACAGGCACAACAGAAACTGTTAAACTGACAAAGAGAAAAAAAACCTAATTTTACTCACACAATCTGGAAGTTGTGTCCTCCCTATATTAAAGCTGTTATACAGAATCTGCAAAACAAACTGGGTTGAAACATTTTTGACCCTCTTTAACAACATTCCAACATAACATTGTAATTGATTGGGGAGATTAAAATTAATGATATATTTTTATGTGGTTCAGCCACAACTCTGCTAAAACCTCAGCCAGTAATAGGTCGGCCAACTTTTGGACCATTCAGCTGTCTGTATGACTGCTGCAGTACGTACATCACATTTGCGCACTATCAGAAAGTGCCAAACAGCCCTGGTGGAGTGAGGAGCTGTAAAGAGAAGCAGAGTGCTCTGTTTATATTCTAAAAATGTTTTAAGCTTGTTTCAAAGATTCTGTACTGCAGCTTTAAATGTTTTCCAAAAGCACACATACACTTAACTTCTCAGTGTTTCTCAAACTTTTTACAGTGTGTACCACCTGATAAAAATGTCAAGCTCTCCTAAGGACCACTATGAAAGCATGAAACTCATAAATCTTACAACACAAAATTAGTATTATTAAATTAGTAAAATTAGTAGATTTTTTTCATACATTGTATACATTCTACCACAGGCAAAGTTGCCTCCATTTTTATAGTTTTTATTAATATTTTGTAATAATTTATTCTGTTTTGGGGGTTTTGGGAGTTTATTTTTAAGTATCTGTATTATATTATACATACACATTAAAAGTGAATCTGTGTCCAAAAAATGCACTCAGTTTACTTTTTACTCACTATGAGCATCATTCATTATTCTCCCGCAGTAATTAATGGTAAAATTATGATGACTGATAATGGAGATGAAGACAACAGACGATGAGGACAGGGAAGAACAGGGGTTTAAATGCACCAAAGTGACAGTCAGAGAGAACTCGGGACAACATTTAAGGATGCAGGGACTGAGAGAGACAGGTTTATCTTGCCTGGCTGGGCAGCTCTCTGGGTGCTCAGCACCCCCAAAGCTCTGATCCTAGAATTTCCCCTGGATGAGGTAAATGACTATTGCCTATTTGTTCTCACATCAAGTGATGAAGGCACTGGAAAAACTAGTCCTAGTGCACATGAGATTGGCAGTCAAAACAAAACCTTAGTGTAAATGATTCAGTCATCAATATGCCAAGGGTCTTTACCCTACAATAAAAATAAAATTAATTGAATTGAAATAAACTGCTACTGACAGAGAAGCAATACAAAAACCCGTAACATCTGACTAAAAGACAAGCTCCAGTATGGTGCAATTGGGGCGGGAAGTGGCTTACAACACACACTCTGCTACTTATAATCCAGTTTTGAGATCCCTTCCCAGATGCATTAACGCCCACTCGCATCTTGTGTCGCAATAAGTCACATGATAGGTTCAGGCAGGTTCTCACAATGGTTTCATCCGAAAGGCCTTCTGAGATACGGAGGACCACATTTCTAAAATAATTTTGTTTATCCAAATATTGCTAAATTAATGTATTATTTATATTTGAATAAAAACATATTTAAAAACATTATTTTTAATTCCAGTCACTGTCCCTCCATTTAGAAAGACAGAGGCGTCAGAGTGAACTTCTACATTCAACACAGACGCTCTCACAACCCACATTCCGACGTCAACTTGTTGACGGTTTTGAATAAATGTAATTTTTTGAAATTGAATTTATGTATGCTGTATGCATTTTGTCCATTCCTAAGATGTGAGTCTACAACAGCCATATTTCAGATTGCTGTGACTTATGATTATGAATCTCTCAGAATAATGTCAAATTTTCAGTTTCTTTCTTTATTGAATAAACTCTGGCCAAGGGAGCCAATGTGAGAAAATCCAAAATACTGTCTTTAGTTATTAACATTTGAAATGATGAAGGCACTTGAAAAGTAACACACAATTAGCTGTCTTTCCAGAAAAAAACAAACTTTTCAGAAGTAAGGTTTTTGTGAGCGTACAAAACCCTGTTTACTGTTTCCCTCCCAGGCCTTCTGACTGGCCAACATTTCTTCTTGGTTTGGCATGTTCTTGACAGCGTTCAACTTCATTTTTTGCATTTACATTTACAGATATTTTTTTCAAAACTGCTCGCGTGGACAGGATTTTTCTATAAAAACGAAATCTGAAAATCTCAGCTTTCTAAAATACCTGTGGCCTTAGCCTTAAAAATTATTTTACGTGTAGTTGTTTCCTTTTTTACTGTGTAAGAATATTCAACATTGCTATCAATACATTTTTCAAAGCATGTCTCTCTGTGCAAAATGGGTTCAAAAACATAAACAACTCTGGGATACTGTTCGTCGTGATATGGACACAAAAATTGTGGTAGGATCAACCTGATGTTATTTGTATCCCACTGAAACTTTACTGTATAAAGAGCTAGCATCTCCAAAATTTCAGGAGTAGTTAGTCAATATAAGAAGTGTTTGTGAACTAAAAATCAAGAATGTTGGATACTGTTTGTCCGTGATTTGGACAGCCCAGCGTGTGCTCCCGTCCCAGGCGAGACAGGTGAAGCCAAATGCAAGATATGCTTCATCATATTTTCTAGTCTTTGGCTTGGAAGGAAGTTGGTTTGGAAGCATATTTGGCGATGCTTCAACTTCTGCTTTGCGTTTGGGTGGGAGCCCAATCAAAAACCTGATGTATTCAGAGAATCTTGCTTATCTGTCTCTGATGTTCATGACCTTCAGGAATAGTCCCGCTTCTCCACTCCTCTATTTCACAATGTTGACCACTTTCTACAAGTTTTGTTCAGGTGTTGAAATGATTACAGTGTCATCTCCATGCCTCAGGTTATTAATGAGGAATCCATCAACCACAATGCCTGGGATCAAGGCTGGACTGGGACAAAAAATCGTCCCGGGCATTTTGACTAGAGACCGGCCCACCAGGATAAAGATTGAAAATGTGACGTCATTCAGGGGTAAAACCGCAAAGGATTCTGGGAACTTGTGGCAAGAGGTACTAGCGCACGCAGGCTTTCAATTGAACTGAGTTACACAGCGATAAAAAGAAACCCAAAAAATGGCAAGAAGCTGTTGTATTATTAACTGCAATAGCCGGTCGCATGACAGCCATGGGAAGCCGACGGGTAAAGAGATCGTTTTTTTTATCGGATTACGTCGTTGAAGAGAAATTTTTTAAGCCATGTTTCCGAAGTAAGAGCCGACGGATGGTCTGGATATACCAAATATAACGTCCCAGAACACTCCAGCTCACATGTTAGTCTGCTCCAAGCATTCCCACAAAGGTCGGAGTTTTGTAGTAGTTAATACGTCATTTTTCTTAACATAATTGGTGATATAGGTTACAAGCAAGTCTGGCGCTGAACAGAAATTGTGGCGCTATGCTCCTTTATTTATTGTGCATAAATAGTGAATTGTCCTGACACAATATTGTGTTTCGCTTCTGTTATTACCTTGGTACATTTACAAAAACATATACTTTTATTCACAGGATAAAACAGTTGTTTTGTATCACTAATTGTCCAGTACGATTACAACATACAATATTATTGTCACTGCTACATTTCTGTGATGCTACCAGAAATTATTTCCACTACTAATTACCGTTGAGCTCAAAGGTTATATTAATAAACGGTTAACGAATGTGTATCTATGACGACGATTTGTGAAACTGGTAAACTTATGATATGTACGATGGTCTTTCGTTCTACACGGTGCATTTCAAGGTCCTACACCCATCCGTCGGTAAACTGTACCTGGGCTTGTTGCAGTGACCTGAAGTTACTAAACTTCATGAGTGTATGCACTCACTCCAAGAACCGTATAATTATAAATCTGAGCGTGGTGAAAGTTGGGCAGCACGCTAACGTCTTTTGTCCCTCTGTGTGCTCGTAAGGGTCTGACCCTTTCACTCCTTTGATTTTTTCCTTGTATCTTTTCTTTGTCTTTTCATCGAGTCTGTCTTTGTACGGACCGGCATTGTTCTCCTTTTGTTTTGTACATTCCTTTTTTGTGCGGCAAAGAAAAAACAAGAAGGTATTGGAACCGGAGAATGAACGTTTTGCGGTGCTGCAAATGCTTGCATTTGATGCGGTACTTGATTGTTTTGCCACGAGTTCCCGGCATGCAATGCGCGAAAATCACGTGATTGCTAAAAAAGGTGGAGGGTGCATCCGGCCTCCTCGGCTGTAATTGGTCCAGCCCAGAGTCGATCATGATCATACCTAAAAAAAAAAAAAAAAAAAAAAAAAAATCCATCGGCCCATAAAAACAAAAAATCGCCAGCGGCCCACCGGGCAAATGCCCGGTATGCCCGATGGCCAGTCCAGCTATGCCTGGGATTCAGTTCAGTCTTGCACTTGGTGTACTCACTGATGGCACACACCCTCTCCGTGTACCTCTTCTCTTCTGATTTTGACAGATTCTCCAGTTTCTGCTGATTTTCAGTTTGTTCCGAGTACAGGTTCTTTATAACGCTGAGGTCTTTTTGGTCAATGTTCAGAGCTAATAATAACTTTATCAGATGTTCGTAACTTATGATTAGTGATGTGCGATACCACTGATTTCCTTTCCGATCCGATACCAAGTAATATTCAGGGTGGTATCGACGATACTGATCCGATATGATACTTTGTACAAAAATTTTATTTATTGTATCTCAAATTATAGCATCATAATGATTACAGGACATCAGATTACTTGTTCTTATCACTTAATAATGCAGAGTTCATCATATAGAAATAAAAAAAACTGAAGTTGTGCTATCCGACCACCTTGCCTGCCTGCAGCACTAAAGGACTCAGTGAGAGACGTCTGTCTCGCCCTAGCAGCACCTGTCCCTCTCCTCCTCTTCAGTTCGCCTCAACATACGCTCGTCATATTCTGTGATATGATTTACTCTGAGGTGTTTGACAAGGTTAGTGATGTTGCCACAACCATACATGCCAACCCTCCCGATTTTTCCGGGAGAATCCCGAATTTCAGTGCCCCTCCCGAAAATCTCCCGGAGCCACCATTCTCCCGAATTTCTCCCGATTTTCCATCCGGACAACAAAATTGAAAAACCATATCGCAGAATTCATAGCGGGCCCAGCCAATTCCAGTTTCCAACAATGGCGGCAGCTACTTAGTTTTAATATTACTCTTATTTCTCTTTCTGGGTCGCAAAAAAACGTTTAACATATTTTCAGGTGAGAATGTAGCTGTGTAAACTTCAAATATCTGAGCCGACCGACACATCGTTTTCAAACCCCCGTTACTCGGGTTAAACATGATATATAAGTCACTTTGATAACTTCAAAATGTTATCGTTTGGCTTTTTCAGTGTTTTATTTGTTCGTGAGTAAATCGGTTTGGCTGAGATTAAAGTTATTAGATTAGATTAAATTATATGTAACTTTATTAATCCCTCGGTAGGGTTACTCTGGGGTTTTCACACAGCTGAATAAAGGTCAAACAGAAAACTGATTAAATAGAAGTGTGAGACGGTCGACAGTTTATGCCAGTGCCCGCTTATATTTTAGATAGCAACGAGCAGACGGCAGAGTTTCACTCCACTGAGAGAGCTCGTGACGTACTACCCGGCTTTCTTTAGACCACGAAGGCCGGGTCCTCAGGTGGAAGCAGCCTCTGAATTTGGACACCCCCGCTGTTTCCGGGCCGGCCAATAATAACGGTGATATTTAACGTATTTTATCCGATAAATAAACACTGTAATTTATTTATCACCCCCCCCCCAACAGCCTTTTTGAATGTCTCCCTAATTCTGAGGTCTCAAGGTTGGCAAGTATGGCCACAACACCTCACTTTTTTGCCACATGTATCGCAAACCACGTCTCGGCTGTTTGTGGAGGTAAAATAAGTCCGCACATGACTCCAATTACGCTCAGCCAGTGTTGTGAGTGCGCACGCCAGCGGCTGAGAGACATTTATACAGCCGTATTTCGCACATGACTATGAAAGGGGGAAGAGGAAGTAGTTCCTTTGAATGTAGACAATCCGAATGATAGTTTCTTTCCACTGTGTTCCTGTTAATAATTACTAAAATATCGATATTTTAATGTGAGAATCGATTCTAGAATATAAATGATTGGTATCGGAGGAATCGGTATTTCAGGATCAATCCGCTCATCACTACTTATGATGTCGAAAGCCTTCATATAATTAATAAAATATGAGTATGGATCTTTCTGAACTTAAATTGCTATCTACAAGGGTTCTAATATGTATATAGTGTTTTTTGTTCCTTTGGTTCTCACAAATCCACATTGTTCTTCTGCCATTTCAGGTTTAATCTATAGTAGTAATTTTGTTACTCTGAATTCATCTCAGTTTTTAAAGCACCAAATCACAGCAACCATTGCCTCAAGGCAGTATTTGACTCAAGAGACTGATGTTACATTCTATTGTTCCGAGTTTCTTTGGGAGTGGGGATCTCAATTCCACACTCTTGTTTGGTGTTATTTATTTGATTGGATTATTGAAGTCTAAAGAAACAAGTCATATTGGAAATTTAACAGTGCCACTATGTCTTGGCACAGGGGCCTGTTGTTGGTTGCTGTGGCAGAAACAGCATCCCACGCTGCCTGCACTTCTGGGGTTGAGGTCATGACTGCAAGAAAACTATTCCATCCTCCCCACTCCCTCCCCACATTATCAAAGTAATCTCTGATAAACCTTGCTCCATGGGGGCAAGCATTGTCATCTTGGAGGACAGAGTTTGGTCCCGGACTAAGGAAGTATGGGATCGCCACTAGTTGCAGAATCTCATCTTGATATCGCTCTGAATTGAGATTGCCTCCATTGAGGACAAGGCTTGTTTGCTTTTTTTTTCTTTTCTTTTTTTCAATGAGGGAAATACAACCCATGCCATTACACTGCCTCCACCAAAAGCTGTTGAAAGAATTAAGTTTTTGTACCAACATTGTCCTGTGAATATAAAAAAACAAAGAAAGAAACCTTTTCACTGCATCAAATGGTGGAAGTGCATAAAAACTTGTTCATTCTCCCTTTCAACCAATAATAAAACATACAGCTGACTATTGTCCTTGACAGTAGGCATAACTCTGCTTGCCTCCAAATTCTTTCAAATCTGAAACACAACTCAATCTCAAGGCTGTGATCATTCTCATTAACAAAGGGATAATTGACATTGTTTACTTTTCAGTAAGCAATGTCAGTGGCAGTCATGTAGATAAAAGGTTTTTCACAAGACTCTCTGCAGTCAGGCCGCAGTCAACATTTAAGCACACCCTGTGATATAATAACATGTAGAGCCAACTTTACCAGTAATAAATTGAAGCAATAATTTTTTTATATAACTACAATCCTCTCACATCATTATCACAATTTTTGCTCTTTCTATATGTATTCTCATTGAGGTTTGCAGGTATCCATTTATTCACAACTCTCTGAAGGTCCTGCCAAGGCATTTTAGAAGGTTGACTTTTGGACTTTAATTGGACAAATACAAAATCTTGATTCTTTTTTTCTGCCATGCTGGAGATCATTGTCCTGTTGCATGCAGTGTTGCCAACTCCTCAGTAAGGAAAATCGCTATTGGTAACATGCTAAATAGAATAGAATAGAATAGAATAGAATTCAACTTTATTGTCATTGCACATGCACAGGTACAGGGCAACAAAATGCAGTTTGCATCCATCCAGAAGTGCTTTAGTGATATAGATATATTACAATATATATTAGCAATAGTATAGATATGTAAGTATATTACAGAAATGGGTCTATTATGGTATGTTATAATGTACACGGTATGAAGTATGTTGTGAATATTCTATAACTAAGTATGTACAGGCTGTAGTGAGTACAAGCTATGTGCAGGCTATGAACAGGATATAAATATGAAAAACTATACAGAATATGAAATAAATAACTTTACAGAAATCTGAGATATACAGCTATACAGAAATGGGAACTATGCAAGTTGTAAACAGTTGTAGGATTAAAGATTATTGAATGTACAGAATGATTATTTACACAGAGCTATACAGTAGTGCAGTTAAGATAAGTGAGGGTGTAGATAGTTTCTACAGAGGCTATATAAAGTGCTAGTGGTTGTGAGTGGTGGTTCACTCCATGTTATTATTGTGTGTTTGAGGGTACAGTTGTCCATTGTGGGGGTGTGTATGTTCAGTCCATGAGTTTAACGTGGGTCAGATGTCAGGAGGCAGAGTTCAGGAGTCTGACAGCTGTGGGGAAGAAGCTGTTCCGGTACCTGGTGGTCTTAGTCCGGAGGCTCCTGTGGCGCCTCCCAGAGGGCAGGAGGGTGAAGAGTCCATGTGATGGGTGACTGGGGTCTTTGATGATTTTCCCAGCCCTTTTCAGACACCGCTTCCTGTAGATGTCTTTTATGGCAGGAAGTGGTGCTCCGGCGATGCGCTGGGCAGTTTTCACGACCCTCTGCAACGCCTTCCGGTCCGAGGCAGAGCAGTTCCCGTACCAGACTGTTATACAGTTGGTCAGGATGCTCTCGATGGTGCAACGATAGAAGTTCACCAGGATGTCTGAGGACAGGTGGTTCTTCCTCAGAGTCCTCAAGAAGAAGAGGCGCTGGTGAGCCTTCTTGACCAGCTTGGAGCAGTTGGTCGTCCAGGTGAGATCCTCGGAGATGTGGACTCCCAGGAACTTGAAGCTGCTCACACGCTCCACAGCCATCCCCTTAATGTGGATGGGTGGATGTGGGTCAGCATTCCTCCTGTAGTCCACGATGAGCTCCTTGGTCTTCTCGGTGTTAAGCAGCAGGTTGTTTGTGTCGCACCACTCAGCCAGACGATCCACCTCCTCCCTGTAGGCGGCCTCATCGTTGTCACTGATGAGGCCAATCACCGTGGTGTCATCTGCAAACTTAATGATGGTGTTGGAACCATCAGCAGGTCTGCAGTCGTGGGTGAAGAGGGAGTAGAGGAAAGGGCTCATCACACAGCCTTGTGGTACACCGGTGTTCATTGTGATGGTAGATGAGCAGTGGTTATCCAGCCGGACATGTTGGGGGCGGTTGGTCAGGAAGTCCAGTAACCATTTGCAGATGAGGGAACTGATGCCCAGGTCTGTCAGTTTCCTGATGAGTTGTGAGGGGTGGATTGTATTGAATGCTGAACTGAAGTCTATAAACAGCATTCTGGCGTAGGTGTTGTTGTTGTCCAGGTGTGAGAGGACAGAGTGCAGTGCGATGGAGACTGCATCCTCTGTGCTCCTGTTCTGGTGGTATGCGAATTGGTGGGGGTCCAGGGTGGGGGGGAGACAGGATTTGAAGTGTGCTAGGACCAGCTGCTCTAAGCACTTAGTGATGATGGGGGTGAGTGCTACTGGGCGGTAGTCATTGAGGCAAGATGGGTTGGAGTTTTTGGGTATCGGGACGATGGAGGTGGATTTGAAGCAGGCCGGTACCACAGCGTGGTAAATGACATCGTCTCATAAAGTGAGTAAAAAACACAATACATTTAGAATATATTTAGAACTACTAATTCAATTTCTTTTAGCAATTATTGTTTTTTTTAAATGTCACAATTCCAAGCCACCTCCTTTATCTGGGCTTGGTACTGGCAAAAGTGACCTGAAATAGGCACTCTGGTAGAGTTACTTTGTGTGTGTGTGTGTGTGTGTGTGTGTGTGTGTGTGTGTGTGTGTGTGTGTGTGTGTGTTTGAGTAGTTTTAAACCTTGTGATCCACAAGAAGTAACAGTAAAAGAAGAACTGACTGTGTGACAGTCAGGGCAGCAACAAGGGCTTCACTCATGCGCAATTCATTTGCTGTTTTGGAGGTGTAGGTGATCAACAATGCTCTGACAGCCAGTGTTGCCAAGTTAGCGACTTTGTCGCTATATTTAGCGAGTTTTCAGACCCCTTAGCGACTTTTTTTCTAAAAAAAGTTGCTACAAAAAGACGTGAAAGCGCCTATCGCTTTTACTCTCAACAAGCAGCGGGTGCTGTAACGCAGTCAGTTCTTCTTTTACTCTTTTACTCTTATGCTGTTTTGTGGATCACAAGGTTTAAAACTACTTATAAACACACACACAAAATAACTCCACCAGAGTGCCTATTTCGGGTCACTTTTGCCGGTCCAAGCCCGGGTAAAGGAACAGGGTTGGAATTGTGACATTAAAAAAAACAATAATTGCTAAAAGAAATTTAATTTGTAGTTCTAAATAAACTCTAAATGCATTTAGGACATTTTTTACTCACTTTATGTCTCTTCCACGATGTTATTTCTCTCTCCAACAACATAGGTTACAATCAGATTAGCATGACCAATTATGCAAATTAGCCGATGACGTCATTTAGCGACTTCTAGTGACTTTTAGGACAACCAATAGCAATTTTCCTTACTGAGGAGTTGGCAACACTGCTGACAGCAGTTGGGGGCGACTGCTGCAGATGACGATCCGTCGCCTGTGAGCGTTTGGCACAGGTGAGGTGCCCATGGCAACACCGCTGCTTGTTGAGAGTAAGAGCGATACGTGCTTTCACGTCAAAAAGTTGTCCTAAGTCTTCCTAATAACGCCAGCAAAAGTCGGCAGATTTGTCACTAGTCGCTTTTTAGACAAAAAGTCGCTAAGGGGGTCTGACTACTCGCTAAATATAGCAACAAAGTCGCTAAGTTGGGAACACTGGTCGCATGAAGGAGCTACCTGATGCCTGTAGAGACTAAGATATGGCTGTTTTTTTTTTTTTTTGTTCTTTTATCTTTGATTATTTCACAGTTTGCACAGCCTTGTGGTGACCACTTCTGAGAAGATTGGTAGCTGTCTTGAGTATTAAAAATCATTTTAATGACTTATTCCTGTAGAGAAAGATGTAAGGATGCATTTAGTTAACCTGGCATTTTGAGTTATTCTGCATTTGGTTCGTTCTTCGTGTTATTATAACGTTTATTTGTCTTTGTGTTGTTCACTCTCCAGGTCCTGCTCGTGTTATTGTGTCTCTTCTCTCTTTTCTATTCCTATGTTTCCCTCCATGTGTTTCATCCAATATCTCCCCCATCTGTCATGTGCATGTTCTCCCCAGGTCATCTCTCTCTCTCTCTCCCTTGAAGTTTCGTCTCCATTAACTGTTTCCGTGTTTCCCTCTTTGTGTCTCCTCCCTTTGTTTCCCCAGCCTGTCATGTTCCCATGTGCGCTTCTTGCTCCTGGCCCTGTGTCATTCCACATGTTTTAGTATGTCTTAGTGTTTCCTGTTTTATTTTGGCAGTCTCTCATCCTGTGTTCTGTGTGTTCTGTTTACTTCAAATGTGTCATTATGTCTAGTCGTCCCAGCTGTGTTCCCAGTGTGTTTCCACTTCTCTCGTCACCCTCATGTGTAGGGGTGGGTTTTAATTATCGATTAAAATCTATTCTAGCTTGGATAACTTAAAATCGATTCATTAAAATCCTGAATTGATTTTTAAATATAATTTTATTTTGCCCGAAACGCCAGAATCTCAGGTTAAACCTCACAAAATTTCAACAACCACCAAACAGCTAAAACAGTAAATGAGAGCAGGTACATGGATTCTGCACAAGGACGTAAACACAAAGCGTGGATCAGAATCAGTGAGATGTGGCTTTCTCACCCGATGGCACGGACACGGTTGGGGCTGAAAACCGACAGCTTTCTGATTCTTATCCGTTGGCAGGAAGCGGCAGAAACGTTAACTTTTATCAAGTGGAAAAAAAGTTAGCTTGTTTATATTATGCTAACATAGCTGTATCGCTAGCGGTCACGTAGCACATCGTTATATACCAGCTAGCCCAACTTCAGTAACCCTACAAACGTCACTGCTTTTTAGTTTTCTGTCTTCATTTATGCTGGAAGTGATAACAGAGCTGTACGTTTTAATTTGTTTCCAAAACCCCGCAGTCAGGACATGCTATATTGTATTTAGATAGAAGCTAGCGAGCTAACTCCCTGCTAACTTCTAACTCCGTTAAATGTCATAAACTCCCCCTGGTTTCTGCTCGGTGGCTGTTGAGTGAGCCCTCATCTGGGACTCTCCTCAGCTCTTACTGGGACAGTGGCGCGGCTGCCCCTCTGTTGGTCTATTCCTTGGTCTCTTGTGTTCTGGGGGCCTCTGGATGTCTGGAGTTTTGATCTCCTCCATACCTGCTTCATACCCTGGAGGACGGGGCTGTGGCTCCCCACACTCCCTAGCAGATCGTTACATGGAGAAACCTTTGGAATGCAAACATGCTGATCCACACAGGTATGCACACAGGTGTACACACGGGTATTCACAGACGCGGACTACAGCTTTCTTGGCTGCTGCCTCAAAGCACATTGTGCGCTGTCTATCTTGCGTGCTGCACAATATCGTTTATTATTTAGTATCTACTGCTATCTACTGCTAGCTAGTTTATTGTGATGGTGCTGTTTTTTTTATTATGTTGCTCTTTGTTGTTTGGCGATCGTGGCTCAAGAGTTGGGAGTTCGCCTTGTAATCGGAAGGTTGCCGGTTCGAGCCCCGGCTTGGACAGTCTCGGTCGTTGTGTCCTTGGGCAAGACACTTCACCCGTTGCCTACTGGTGGTGGTCAGAGGGCCCGGTGGCGCCAGTGTTCGGCAGCCTCGCCTCTGTCAGTGCGCCCCAGGGTGGCTGTGGCTACATTGTAGCTTGCCATCACCAGTGTGTGAATGTGTGTGTGAATGGGTGGATGACAGGTTGTGTAAAGCGCTTGGGGTCCTTAGGGACTAGAAAAGCGCTATACAAATACAGGCCATTTACCATTTCTTTTCTGTTTTTTTTTCTCCATACAGGTGACCCAGGTGTTTTGTTTGTTTTTGTTTTTGTTTCTTCCCCCCCTTCTCACCGTCTCTTCTCCCCTTTGGTTTTCTTTCTTTCTCTCCCTCTCTTTCTTTCTTTCATTCTTTCTCCCTGTCCTATCCCCCAGTCATGTCTGTCCCGTTTGTAGCAACTGAAAATAAAATAAATTCATAATTATAATAAAGGTCAGTCAAATGGACCAATATGGCAAGGCCATGATGATCCACTTGGTAAAATAAATCCGCTTGGCATCTTTCTTCGCCTTAAGACAACAATTCTGATGGCTAAAGATCCAAACGGGACACAAAAAAAAAAGAAGAAAAAAAAATGTCATAAATTCCGTTTTCATGGATGCCTGGATGTTAAACTCAATTGTTACACCTGGTAGAGCAGAACGCTGATCATTTTATTAAAGATGAAAGACTTTAGACAGTTTTTCAACTCTCAGTAATGCCATAGTGATCGTTTGATATATGGACCTGCAGCGGAGTTTAGGCCCAGACACGGCTAGTGACGTCAGACTTAACGACCGGATAGGCTAATTTAAACTTTTTAAAATTATGTAAAATTGCAAAATGCTTAGCTGTGTCTGTAATAAAACCTCTGTAACTTTACTCTGCTTCACTTCAGCAGTATCAGGTAATGTTCAGATGTTGATTAATGACTTTCTTTCGTTTTTGATCTACTGCAGAATATTTTTAAGGTCATCTGCTATAGAATCCCAGGCAAGGAAAATCGTCTTCATGTTTTATCCTCAGTTACTTTGACACAAAGACATCTGCTGTGATGCTTACACTTTTGATAAAGTTTCGCAAATGTCAGCTTTCTTTTTATAGATATAAAAATATAGAAATGTACTGATACGTGATCAAAATTATAATATTTCTGACTGAGACAAAATTTCTCCGATTCAAATAGAATCGAATCGAAACGTGGATCAAATCGATTCGGGACCTTGTGAATCAGAATTGAATCAATTCTAGAAATCAGTGACAATGCCCAGCCCTACTCATGTGTATATATTGTGTGAGCTTCCCTGTGGTGGTCATCAGATTGTCTGTTATTCTTCCAAAATGGCTCGCTTTTGATTAATTCACGTTTCACGCCTCGTTTTGTCTGCATTTGGGTCCTCACCTCTAAATCCAAGAGTCTGCAGCTGTAGACTCAGACAGCATAGTTCAGATGCTGTACTTCTTCACTTTTATTTAAGTAAAGAAATAAAACTCAAAGTATATCCTCTGGAATATGCTGAAAAATATAATGGCAAAAAGTAGCTTTTAAACGGCATTTCTAGCTGCTGATCTGTGCAAAGGTAACGCACTAATGTCTTTATTTATTTTTTTATCATGCTGCTAACTGTACTTTTTACTGTCACAGGCATGACTCTGCTTTGTGCTTTAGTTTTCTGCCTTTTCATCCCTATGCCAATAAGTACAGACAAAGAATACACCAATAGAATTGTCTTTATGTGTTCCCTCCATTTATGTTCAAGCTAGTTTGATATTGAGAAAGCATATTATAATGTAAAATACTCAGTAAATGTTCGCATATGGTATAAAATTAAACTAACCAGTCCTTTTTTTCTTTTTTTCTTTTTTTGAGTAAAAATTAGAGATAGGGAAGCCAAAATTGATAGTCAACTACTAATACCTGAAAAATAACAAACAATAACTGCTTTGTTAGTTCCTTCACAAAAAACACAAATCTAAACCCAATTTCGATACTGCAGTGACTGGTCATCAAGATTTATAGGATTTACATTGTAAACTTAAAGATGTCTAAAAAAGGCCTAGCAGCAAAAATTGCAGACTTACAGTAGGTCCTGGGTCTGTAAGCTGAAAGAAAGTTCTTTCAGTAACTGTGAATCAATAATGATCTAACCTTGCCTGAAGGAGGTCAGTGAAAACTCTGAGTTGAAGAGATTCTCATCTAAAGAGACAAGGGGATGATTCAAACCCTCTGCTTCATTTAATACAAGGGTGATTACTGACACATCTCAGTTTGACCCTTTTCCTTCTATCACACTAATGGAGCAGGTCGCTGTCACCAACCTTCCCTATTTCCACAAAATAATATTATAAGTCAACACTAGATTAACGGATTTTGCACTTTCAATTGAATCTGTCTTTTTTTTTCTTTCTTTTTTTTTTTACTGTGGAGCAATTGTTCTCTTGTTGATAATTAGTTAACACTGGTAAAGCTTAAATGGTCTTTCGGCATGAACAATACAGTGTTATTGACAGAATGAATGACAAAATTGACAGTGACAGGAAAATTAGCAAATTAATTTTCTACTCAAGATTTTCAATGCTGGCTCTGTGTAGCCATTAGTCAAACAGAGTTTCCATCGACACATAGATTGACATTGAGTAGAGGAAATGTTCCTTCAACAGCGACAGTAATAAATGTGCGCTCACTGAAGCACAGTGTTATTCAGCTCCACTGCCTGGTTGTTTTATAAAAGGCATCTGTTTTTATTTATGCTCTGACATTATAGACATTTAAAATGGGATGAAGCGAGTGCTTAAATATCCAAACCGCCATCTCCATAATCTCCAGCTCAGTAGGCTCCACTGGACTGAGAGAATGAAAATTACAGCCTGTCAGGCATCAATGACATAGAGGAATGTGAAAATAGTGGACTTTTAACACCCACCTTTTCATCTTATATGCCCACAAAAACATTATTGATGGTCCATTTACCATTATGTCAAATAAGGTCACTCCCCCTTAGTTACATCAACTAGGAAATTGAACCTACATTTTCTTAGATGAGGATGAAACTGCATGATAATTAAGGTAGAAGATTAATTGAGCTGGAATGCCTTAATTTAAGCAGAAGTAAAATGCAGGTGTGCGTGCTCCAAATGTACACATTAAAAAGCATGGTAAAGCATAAGTTTCATGTTATGATGCTTTTTGCACTGCTATTGTCACATAATTCAGTTTTATCCAATTCAGTTTTATTTATATAGCGCCATATCTCAACAACAGTTGTCTCATGGTGCTTTATGTTGTAAGGTGTAGACTCCACAATCATGCAGAAAAACCCCAACAATCAAATGATCCCCTATGAGCAAGCACTTGGCGACAGTGGGAAGGAAAAACTCCCTTTTAACAGGAAGAAACCTCAACCTAACCAGTCTCAGGGAGGGGAAACCATCTGTTGCAACCAGTTGGAGGTTGGTTGGTAAGGAAAAAACAAGTAAACACAAGGTTCCATTCATATTCTGTATTTTACATATATCTACCGTATTTCCCGGACTACAAAGCGCACCTAAATATTAGCCGCACAAGCTAAAATCAGGGGAAAATCCTGTTTTGTACATACATTAGCCGCACCTGACCAAAAGCCGCAGGTGTTTCAATGTTGACTTATCATATGTAAGAGAATATGCACAAAGGGAATTGTCAGGAAAGAGATGGCTGTTTGGAGACATCACTTTTATTAATATTTTGAAAAACAAGTTATGGGTACATATTTGCACATGTAGTACATAACAGTAGCCTACAGCACACCAGAAAAATAGATTCGGACTACCTTTTAGGCTCAGGTGCAGTGACACAGCTTTAACAAGAAGAAAAGTCAGTCATTCACCACCATCGTTCTCTTCTTCCTGCGCACTAAAACCACCAAAGTCCTCTTCTCCAGTGTCGGATACAAACAGGCTCAGGATGGCTTCGTCATCCACTCTTCTTCTCTCCTTCGTTGTCACTTTCAAAACCAAAGAAATCCTCATTGTCAGTGTCAGAGTCGAACACCCTCAGAAGGGCCGTGGCGGTGTCCTCCTCTCCATCATGCAGCAGTCCAGCCCTTCAAAATCCGTTGGTGATCGTGGATGTTTTCACACTTTTCCACGCTGTCAGAATCCACCGGTGGAGTTGGGCATAACTTGCTTTTTGGGCATAACTTGCAAGTTTATCGCCGCTCATCATCCACGCCTCCCGCTGAATGCGTAGCGCTACTTTGAAGTTTGTTTTTCGCGCTACTTCGTACGGCACTACGTTGCCTGGCGGACGGACATGTGACTAACATACCACTCTTGAACCCCGATCCTTCCGCCAGGCAACGTAGTGCCGTACAACAGCGGAACACACAAAACAAATCGTCTTACGATATGACAAAAATCATGGACAATCCATAGAAAAGCCGCACCTGACTAAAAGCCGCAGGGTTCAAAGCTTGTGCAAAAAGTAGCGGCTTATAGCCCGACATTTACGGTAAATGTCAGTGTAACATATCCCATAGAACAGACCACATATCCCCCTTTTGTGGTTCGCTAGTTAACAAAATAGTTACTCTTGGGATTATAAACTAGTGCCCCTGGCTGAGCTGAATTTAACATGACTGAAATGAACAACAAAAAATAATGAACTAAGTGTTAAAGAATTAAATATTCCCTTTTTACTGTTGCTTAACCACATTCAGGTATGTTAAAATGAGTCTGTGATACAATTCTAAAGGTCTGTGAGCTTGAGGGTCCTGCGCAGTATCTTTGCTGTTGCTAGTACATAGATCTCAGATGTTGTTCCTGGGATCTGCTGGAGCCACTCACTTAGCTTGGGATTACCACTAAGACCACTGTTACCTTCAATCTCCTCACCCTCTCAAGTTCTTCTCGCAGCCCTTGGTACTTCTCCAGCTTCTCATGTTCCTCCTTCCTGATGTTGCTAATATTCACTGTAGCTATATTTATTACTGCAGCCATCTAACGCTGCTTGTCCACCACTACTGTGCCTGGTCAGTTAGCCATCACAAGGTTGTCTGTTTTTACCTCCAAAAAAATCCGTAACCCCCCCCCCCCCCCCCCCCCCCCAAAAAAAAAAAAACAAAAAACAAAAAACAGAAATCAGAGTTCCAAACATGAACCCAGTAATGAGTAGCTCCACCGATATTGTTGCAGCATGTTTGATGCAAGCGTTTCCAATGGGTGAGTGGGAACATTTTTCCAAGTGGTGGAGACGGCTGCACGACTGTTGTCCATTTTTGTAAACTTTCCTTGCCATCCATCCCCAAAGGTTCTCAATTTGATTTAGATCAGGGGAACATGCAGGATGATCCAAAAGAGTGATGTTATTCTACTGGAAGAAGTCCCTTGTTCTGAAGGCATTGTGTACTGTAGCGTTGTCCTGTTGAAAAACCCAGTTGTTACCACACAGATTAGGGCCCTCAGTCATGAGGGATGCTCTCTGCAACATCTGGATATAGCCAGCGGCCGTTTGATGCACCTGCACATCCTGAAGCTCCAATGATCCACTGAAGGAAAAAGCACCCCAGACCTTTATGGCGCCCCCTCCACTGTGGCATGTAGAAAACATCTCAGGTAGGATCTGCTTGTCATGCCAGTAATGTTTGAAACCATCACGACCATCAATGTTACATTCCTTTTTTCCTCCGAGAATAACACTTTCTTCCACCTTTCAATGTCCCATGTTTTTCAATGTCCCAACTGACCGTTTGGACTCTCTTGCAAAGTCCAAACGGTCAGTTCTGTGGTGTTCAAGGAGACGAGGCCTTTAAAGACGTTTTTTGTTTTTGAAGCCCTTTGGTCGCAGATGCCGTCTGATGGTTATGGGGCTACAGTCAAAACCAGTAACGGCCTTAATTTGGGTCAAGGATCGTTCAGCATCTTGACAGATAGTGTATTGGATCCTCCAGCTCAGTGCTGGTGAAATTTTTTGGGGTCTTCCACTTGACTTTTTTGTTCCATAACCCTCAGGATCATATAAGAAATTCCAAATGACTGTCTTACTGCATCCCACCTCAGCAGCGATAGCTCACTGCGAGAGACCCTGGTTATGCAGTTTAACAACCTGACCAGGTTCAAAAAGGGGACTTTTTTTTGCCTTCCCCATCAGAATGTCATGACAATGTGACTACCTGACAGAAAATGACAATGAATTAAATTTTTTTAAAACAGATTTGGCCTAAACTTTTGATCAGCTATAGAACAGCCTATAAAACAGCCTGTTTCAGTTTAAGCATTGTTTTCAATAAATTGCATGCTCAAAAAAATGTTGTCCCACTCCCATTTCTTCTTTTTGCATGTTGAAGCTCTACTTGGGACCTTGTTAAGATCCAACCGTGCAAAACTGTTGATTGGGACATTTTAGGGGTGGGATAGGTCACCTCAATTTAATCGCACTTTGCGTTCCAAGCAAAAGGGAACTTTTGTCAATACACCATTTCCTGGTATACTGATTACACCAATGCACACATCGGAGCTACAAAGAATCAGAAGAAAGTGCTTCGCTAGGACTGATAAGAGGCAAGTTTAATTTCAAAAGACTACCCGACGTAAGCCTTGATAAAAGTGTGGTTTTTTGCAAACTGTGCAGAAGAAGTCTGCATACCACCGAAGGACTTCAACCTTACGGTATCATCTAAATGCAAAACATTGGACAAACTTACAAATTCTCTTGCAAAATGGATTGCTCTGGACTGTAGGCCACTATCAGAAGATAGTGGGTTAGAAAATGTGCTACAGTTAGCACATGTGATCCAACTTTCCAACTGAAAGACTATTTCAAGTAAAATTCAACAGCTTTATGACACTCAAAAGCAAGAAAAATTGGATATATTACAGACAACCCTGCTAATATGGAGGAACTACACCAGGAGCAAGCAAGACTGGGGCAACAGAGCCCCTCATCAGGATGTTTCCACACGGTGGAATTCAATGCTGGATATTGCTGCTAAAGAATCAAGAGGCTGTTTTTGCTGCTTTACACAAACAAAAGCACAAGGTACAAGGTCATTTTAACTCCATCAGAGCTGGTAAAACTCCAAATGTTGGTGACTGTCCTTGAGCCATGCAGGTAGATAAAAATTTTTTTAACTTGTTGTTACTGTTCCTTCAACAAGCTCTATAGTTGACAGTTATTGTGTATATTAATAATTACTTTCTTGAACTGTCTACTGCAGGTTTGTGACTGAGCCTCTTGGAAGTGAGAAATATGTCTCATGTTCAGTGGTTTTACCTGCTTTCTTCCACCTGCATCACACCATGGAGGTCTCCGATGATCAAACTCAAACTACAAGGACCTATCCCACCGTGTAGCTACACTCAACCATCTGTGGCTCAGGATAGCTACTGTGCTTGACCCACGCTTTAAGGATTTAAAGTGTCTTGCAAGGGGACAGCGAAAAGAGGTTTGGACCAGCCTTGAGGCCCTGCTACAGGAACAGTGTAAAGATGCCACCACAAAGGAACCAGCAAAGACAAAGAGCTTCCTCCTCTCTTCAGACTCTGATTCAGATGAGGAAGCCCTGTGTAACAGGGTCCTGAGTTTATACAGAGTAGAATCCACCATCAGCAAGACAGACTACCCGCTGCAGTGGTGGTCCAGTTGAACAGGGACCCACCCACAGCTGTCTGTCCTGGCCCGCAAGTACTGAAATTAGTCCTGCCACTTCTGCACTTTATGTTGAAATTTTTATTTTTATTATTTTTATTATTTAAAGACAATATCACTTTTAAAATGTACTTAAAATAGCACTTTATTTTTAGGTCTGCCCAATTTGGCCAGGGATATTATTTTTGTTTCTCTGTTAATCGAGATTAATTAATTACAAAGCCTCTAATTAATTAGTTTTTTTTTTCGAGTAGGACACAAGTGTAAAGTAACTTTAAACATTTTTATATATGTTAGATTCTTCAAAATAGCCACCCTTTGCTATGATTACTGCTTTGCACACTCTTAGGTCAGGCGACTGTGGAGGCCATGCCATCTTATGCAGCACTCCATCACGCTCCTTGGTCAAATAGCCCTTACACAGCTTGAATGTGTGTTTGCGGTCATTGTCCTATTGAAAAATGAATGATGGTCCAACTAAACGCTAGCAGGATGGGATGGCATGTCGCTGCAAAATGCTGTGGTAGTCATGCTGGTTCAGTGTGCTTTGAGTTATAAAAAAATCCCCAATAGTGTCACCAGCCAAGCACCCCCACACCTTCACACCTCCTCATCCATGCTTCACTGTGGGAACCATGCATATAGAGACCATCCTTTCACCTTTTATGCGGTTCACAAAGACGTAGCAGGTTGAACCAATTTTGGTTTCAAGTTTGATGATATCAAATATATCAAACATGTTTTGCATTTTGTGTTTGAGAAAATCTTTGTTCAATCAATTTCTGGCATTTACATATAGTCAACTGATGAACTGTTCATTAGCGCATATATCTAAACAACAAATCACATGGCAGTAACTCATTGCATTTAGGTAAATAAACATGGGAAAGATAACCTGCTGAAGTTCAAACCAAGTATCATAATGAAGAAGAATGGGAATTTAAGTGAATTTGTTGGATGACTTGTTCTTGGTGCCACGTGGGCTTGCCTGAGTATTTCATAAACTTCACTGTAGTCAAATGGCCTCACCAGTTAGCAGGTCAATTCAATGGAGCACCTTAGGGATCTGGTGGAATGGGAGTTTTATGTTTTCTTTTTTAATTTGTAGGTAACAAATCTACAAAAACTGAGTGATGTCATCATGTCACTTATGTTTCCTTTATCTTGTTGTCATGAAGAATTAAAGTAACTCTGAAGTCAAAATGGTTCTAACAGGGGTGCTAGTAAATCTTACCTAATAGTGTTTAATTTATTTTTAATTCATGAGATCATTAATTTTCTCAAAAAGATTAATGAGAGAAGAAAAAAGTAAATAAATGAGGAAAAAAGGAGAAAAGAAAGATAATAAATGTTGCCAATGCTTGTTCATGTTTCAGTGAAACGCACTCTTAAACAAGGGTGTCTGTTCACTGAAATTGTAAGCCTTTTATTTTGAAACAGTAACAGCAACACTGTAACAGAACATTCCAAGGGACCATTTCAGGAAACTGTGTTCACCATAGCAAAAATTATAACATCAGAAAAATATTAGGTATTTTATGCGATATTGTATTCTGTTTGTTGTTCTGCTTACAGTTTTATTTCAAAGCATTATCACTATAGATGAAATAAGTACCTGGGTTTGAGGAGTGATGTGCTTGTATCCCAACACTAAAAGAAGTACAATTAACGCACACTTACCAAATTAAATTGTTAAATGAACCTTTTCTTGTTCAATTAAAGTTTTTTGTCTTTTAAATTTATATATAATATGTCCAAGTTTGGATAATGCTGCTGAGGTTTGGTCTCACGCTGATAATGAATCTAATTACTGTCGTAGAATTATTAAGGAATTAGCTGAAAGGAAGCAAGAAATTAGTTAAAAAGTAAGACTGATGAATTGCCTGCCAACCGATAACCTACAGCCTTTATACACAACAGCAACAGTTAGTTACGCAAGTATCTTCGACACCATGAAGAACCTGGTCTGAAGCAGACAAATTTACCTACATTGTTATGACGCAGTGCAGCATTGTGCTTTGGAGAGCTAAATTTAGCTGATAGCTGCTGGGATGGATTACTGAGAGGCTTGAAGGCGACGTGATATCTGGGAGGGAAATTACTTGAGCTTAATGAAGTACATAAGTCATTCCTCACATGCTGCCCACTATATAGCACACTCTCTCAATCTGAGGACAGTTTAGAGGGCACTACACATACTTGTAGAGGGTAATAGTTCATTTTCCTTGCAAGCTCCTCCATTGAGACCTCGTTTCAGCTTGACCCAGTTTGTGGAAGGAAAATTATGACTCAATCATTGCATTTAATAGCAATCCAATCATATATAGTATTAAAATATTTAATTCTGAGGTGGTGAGAGAAATACTCAGACATTGAACATAATAACACAAAATATGTATAATATGAATAATGCTACATTTAAGTAAACTTAATTAAAAGTAGGAATAGCATTACACAACTCTTCTAGATTTTATTTTATTTTTTTAGATGTACCAGTGTTTAAGCAGGTTTTTACTGTTTAGACAGTAACTAGGTTAACCTATTTTATATGAGAGTTGATCAGTCTTGTTCATATAGCACGAAAAAACCAAGAATATCTTCATTATTCTGATATCTACTCAGATATATTTATTTTTAGGGATTATTTTTTTAAATCACTGCAACAGTCATAGCAACGTATTTTATATTGTAAGGTAATGTTCTAACAATATTGGAGAGAATCTCAATGATCCCCCGTAAGTACAGTTCTTGGCTGGTACGTAGTTATGTTCCAAGTGTTTTTCCGTGTTTTACAACCACTGGCTGTTTTTTGGTGAAGTAAGGCGATGCAAGCAGTGAATCGTTCCCCAACTTCCCGTAGCGTTGAATGTTTCGAAATCCTTTTCAAAAAAGCGTTTGTATCATCAAAGGCATCTCTGAGAAGCTAAACCCACAAAGGTTTTATCAGAGCACCAAAGAGGGTTAGTGTAGTTTTTCATAGGGTTAACCGTTTCCAAATGGTTGGGGTGGTAGATTGGAAGTGAAGGGCGTGCTCCTGGGCGAGAGAGGGGAGAGTGGATGAGAGAGCGGCCCTAATGCGGCATCTCATTACAACCTCTGTCAGGATCCCTCTATTCTACCATCAGCTCCCTTTAACTTGGTAAGAGCCCAACTGTCGTTTCGAGTGAGTGTGCCGCCAAAGAGGCATTTACAAATAAATGAAAAATGTCACATTTGATTTCACTCCTCTCGGACTGCGGCGCCTCAGCTTTGTCACAAACTGTCTTTGTTGTTCTGGTCTCTTGCAGGTCCAGCTCCCGGTCGCCGAAGATAGATTCTGGCAGGCTCAGGCCCTCTACTTCTCTCCCAGGGTAAGCTCGCAGACAATGACCTTCCCGTAATGTTGCTGAAACACTGATTCCTCCTTTTTTTCAGCTCTGCTTCTCTCATCCTTGTCCTTGAATGGCATGCGAGCGAGCAGGAAGTTGGAGCTGGTTTGCTATGACCGGGAAAATAAAGAGCTGGTAAAATGGCGTGGCATGTCGTTTAGGGAGAGTCAGCATGGTATCGTCTTTAACCCTTGGCTTTGTGGTTCGCCTGGGATGCCCTCGCTATTGCTGCTGCCGCCACCACAAAGGCGAGGAATTAAAGACACACTACACCTTTTTTTTTGATCGCGTACGTTTGCTGAGAATATTTATTTCTTTAAATTTTGCCGAAAATTGTCGTTTGCTTTTTAGGGTTTCGGAATTGGGATATTTCTGCATTTTATTTATGACGCTTTACGGTGGCTTTTTTGTATTTATTGAAAGATTTTATTCCTACGCTGAACCGTATGTATTATTATTATTATCATTATTATTATTATTATTATTATTATTATATGTCCGCACTGGCAATAACAAAGTCTATGATCATTATTATCAAAAACTCTACAAAATTACTGCGTTTCTATGAAGTTCCGAAACACGAAATGCAAAAATGTTTCGCTGAATACTACGAAGAATGACAAATATTCTATCAAAATAAGCACAACGTCCTGTTTGCATCAGTGAATTTAATTTAGATTTCAAAATGACTGAATTCAAATCCCGAACGTTTACATTCTATAGTTCATTTAAACTCCTATTTTTTTCTATTGCATTCATTCATTTACTGTGCAGTCCAAGTGAAATATGAAGCCATTTTAGTTCCCCCATAGTGTTCTCCTTTTTTTTTTTTTTTTTTTTTCCTTTAATCGCTTCAAGGCATGATTAATCTCATGGACTGAATTCTTACGCAGGTTCAAGGCTTTCATGTAAGCTTCATGACACAGTAATCTGATTTTAGACACAAGCAACTGAGGTACAATGGTGTGTACTTTTCTATTTATAGAAATCTAAACGTATCCCACAATCCCTACTACAGATTTCAGTCAACAACACATCCTCAGCATGCTAAATGCATCCACACAATATTGACATCAAACGCTGGCACTTCTTTAAAGCTCATTCGTCTGATGTAAAACAGCATATACGTATTGTTTGATGTTTCAGTGACGTATTACAAGGATCCATCAGCTCGCAGCGCTGAAGCAGCCAAATGCACGTTTTGTTGTGTAATATCATCATAACAAATGCCTTTTTCATTCATGATCACTTCCTTTTAGCCTGCGTTTGCAGTTGCCTCAAAGGAAACAAGCTGGACGTTACAGCCGCTTCAGATTTCACGTCATGTCGTGACACAGTCATATCCTGAATACTTGTCTAAAGAATGTATATATCTATGCTTTTACAAGATGTCCTAAGGCTATATTTTTACCGTCTTCTGTTTGTGCTCACAGATCTTTGAACAATTATTGGACAAGAAGTGCACTGTAGAGAAAACACTTTTACTCACCTGCTGCTGTCCTTAAGCGTCGCAGTACTGCAATTGGTGTGTGCTCCTCAGTGAAGTGTTATTTGTAGCTTGTTGGGTTTTTTATGGGGTACAAATGCCCCATGCAGGCTTTCTGGAATGGGCTGTTAAGCCTCTTTAGTAACACTTTAAAGAGTGTATGTAGTGGGTGGGATGTCGTAAGGAAGGGGGTATGGACAGCCTGTTAGAAGATCCTGAAGGCAGGACGCCTCTGCATTTAAAAGCTGTTAATGATGCATGTCGCTCACTGAGGAATCAGTGGACCGCAGCCACCATGTTTCTCAGACTAAACGTACGTGTGTGTGTGTGTGTGTGTGTGTGTGTCTGAGTAGGACACCTGTTGTGCTGTCTGTAGCAGACCTTCCCTTTGGGAATCAGGATGAATAACAACAAGCAAAGTCTACTGCTAAATAGAAGCAAACCAGTGTAGTTACTCCATTATTGAAGTAGCTAAGTTCAAGAGTTGTTGATGGGGAAGTTTGTTATGGCTTCAGATCTTGATCTTATGGAAGATGCTTATTTGCAATTTAGTAGCAAGTGGCTCTGCTGTTTTGCATTTCTGTTATCTGTTTGCGTGCAAGAAGTGTAAATGGAGCTGCCTTTAGCTAACCAATCAGAATTGTCCAAATTGTAGAAATAATGTGAAACCTGAACACATGTCGTCTGAAGGCTTACTAGAACTGGCTATTCATA
This sequence comes from Rhamphochromis sp. 'chilingali', assembly GCF_963969265.1. Classification (NCBI taxonomy): domain Eukaryota; kingdom Metazoa; phylum Chordata; class Actinopteri; order Cichliformes; family Cichlidae; genus Rhamphochromis; species Rhamphochromis sp. 'chilingali'. Next base: position 30,589,618 of record NC_137931.1, read on the forward strand.
ATATCCTGTGCTTAACTGTTGCTGTTGTTCACAAAGATAAAAAAAAGACCTTGGGAGCCTGGATAGAGAAAGGATTATCTTTCAATAGACTTCAGGGGGAATGTGATTAGAAAATATGCACTTTAACAGTGAATTCATGTTTGCAATCATACTCTAATTATGATTTTTTTTTAATTGCATATGTAAGGTTTTTTCACCTGACAGATGAAAGAAGTGAATCATTTAACGGGTTAACAGTTAAACAGGTTTAAAGAATAGGATTTGGAAAATTAATACTTTTGGTGGCTTCAAAAGAAAAGAGTAATTTACAGCTTATATTACAAACACATACCCCTGGATGTTCACAGAAGACAATACTGACCAATGATAACAGGATTTCTTCACAGAACATTCAGCCAGAGGAGTGTGGCCATGGCTTAGGAGGTAGTGGGTCTGTTAATAGGATCTCCCAATCATGAACAACCCTCACTAAATTGAGATAATCTGTAGGGTTAAAATCTTACCATGTACAATCAGGTTGTGGATGTGACCACTTCTATAAAAACAGCTGTTACCTCTTGCTAGCTGTCAAGCTTGGTGGTAATGAAATGGTATTGCTGCTTAACGTGGTTCTAAAAGTTGTCTAACCTTGAGGAGCACTTAGTTTTTCAAAGGACTGCAAATACTTTTTTTACATGACTGTTATGTGTATACACTTTCCCTGATATAATTGTTTAGACAATTCAGACTGTCCTGGAAATGAGAATCACATGCAAATCCCATTAAAACAAGAGCTGAATTTGCAGGGTGCAAAATATTTGGATAGTATGCTGCTGCCAGCATTGTCATCTTTGTTGATAAAGAAAGATTTGGTAAAAGACACAGTTAATGAGTGTCAGTACAGTACAACATGGTCTGTGTCCTCTGTGTTGACAAAGACCTTGGTCAGTTGCACTCAGCTGGAGGTGTGTGTGTCTAGCTGTCTGTCCGTGCATGTGTGTTTGTGTTTGGCATATGAATGATGAGTTCTATTCACTCAAGGTGACTTTTGAGGAGTCATCCATTTCTCCAATCACTGCCTCCTATTACTTGCTCCAGTGCACCACTTAGGCTACACACAAGCAATCATGGGCTGTTATCTGACTTTAAAGTATACTTCATCCTATACTGCAGACAGACTACATGTAAGGTTATAAAATGTATAAGGGTGTTTGGACCAGAACTGGTGCTTATTTTATATAATCTCTTAATTTATTAACTTCAGAAATTTTAGATAAAGGGTTTCTAAACTGATTGAACAACAGAACTACAACAGCATGGCAGTTACTACAAATGAGCTTATTAAGGGATGTTTTCATTTTTATTCAGCATGTGGATTGATTTAATTATCGACTTGTTTGACAAAGTGTTACATGATCTTTTGTGTCTGCTCCCAGAGGGTTTACGATGACTGGCCCACTGCTGTACACTGATCTACACTGGTCCACTCTGTGCTTCTTATCATTGCTGTTGCTAGCCTCACTGCTAATGTTAACTGAGTCCTTGTGAGATTTATAGTTGCCTGTGCTGTAGAAGAAGAGGAGTATATGGATATTTAGCTCTCTATAAAAAGGTGTAAAGATTAAATGGCACAACTTTTAAAAAGTTATTGCAGCAGTGGCTGGTGGTAAAGTTAAAGAGTGGAGGAAGATGTGTGTGTGTTTAGGTGGGGGTGGAGCAATCCTCTTTGCCTGTGTCAATTTCTACAGTCATTGGTGTCAATGCATGATACTGCATTACACAGTAGCTGTGAACACAGTGGCTTTTGCTGATGAATGGACTTGGCGCTTCAAAGTTTCTATCTCCAAGGGGTATTTTGTCATTTTTCATTGAGGTGTTGTTTAGTGGATTTTGTATCTGAAGTCTTCATATAAAGTACATATACAAGGGTTTTAGCTATCTACTGAGCTAGGAAGAAGCTCTTTCATCAAAGGTAATGGGAGTAGTCTTCACCAGTTCTTACTCAATCCAACACCATTTCAAAACAATGAAAACAAGTTGACTCAGGCAAGTACACTGTTAACCCTTGTATGGTGTTCGGGTCTGTGAGACCCGTGTTCAGTTTTTTTCAAAAGAAAAATTAAACAATTAATTTTTTTTTCACGTGTAAATGTGTTGTGTCTTTCCACTCACTCCACTTGATTATAACTGATTTATTTATAACATTTTATATAAAAGAAAAACGAGAAGCACATTAATTCATAAATGTGATCTAACAAAGGTAAAGGGAAAAAATCAACCATGTTTGCTGTTCATATGTCTTGTAATTGGGATGAAGTAAACATCTGTTGAGTAATTTAACATAAAATTGCTTGATAGTGTTAATTTGGAAAGCCAAAACTCTAGCGGGTCCACCAGACCCATGAACACTGGCTGAGTAACAAAAATACGAACACCACACAAGGGTTAATGGTAGCAGCTTTCAAAGCACATTAGCTGGGAACATCACTAAATGCATTAAATGAATGCCTATTTAAATTCCAAGTGCATGTGCTCATAATCATTAAGTATCTTGCTACTATACACCAACTCTTTTTCTGTTTGCTTACCCAGGAACTCCTACACATTCAGGAGCTGATCAATCAAACCTGGCACCCAGGTACAGCTAAAGGTTTTTATTTATATTGCTTGCAAACATGCAACCACCTCCCAATGACCTAAAATGACCGATTTGTAGCATTTATGCACCTGCAATACCTTATGAATGTGATTTTCATTTTATAAAAATAATATTTAATTTATCAAATTTACCATATTTCTCATTTAATATCTACCACCCCATGTTTTTTCTTAGTGTGATTTATCAGTTTGCCAGCAGTACAAACAGAACAAACAAAACTGTAGCTTAGGCATGTCCTGGTTCAGATTAATGACTGACTCCTGGCATTATTTAGTTGAGGGTTTTTTTTAGTGGTGTCAGCGTTAATCTTGTTAAAATGACGTTAACGCCATAACCTCATTACGCCTTAACGAGCTAACCCCGCTACGGCTTTGACGCCGTGCAGCCCCACGCACAGGGCGATCCGCGTTAAATCGCTAACGGAGATTTGCCACCTTAATGCGGTTATGGTGTTAACGTCAGATTAACACTGACAGCACTAGGTTTTTTTTTTTTTGGTTTTTTTTTTAATGGGAAATTGTTTCATATTACGAGTGGGGCATTTACAGGTATGTTTCACTGACTTTACTTACAGACTGTAATTTTACACAGGGAGTATGTGCAGATGATGATGATGATGATGTGTGATGAAATTGGAGGAGGTAGAATATGTGATAGCCACCACAGTGACTCTACTTCTTCACTGCAGTATTTTTACACACAAAAATAAAAAGTAATATTATACTCGATCCTACTGAAAATCTTAAATTCTATTTCATGTTTAACTTGTATTGATAGTGATTTTGTCAGGTATCCTTGTTAAAAAGGTGAAAAGTACACACATATTCATGCCTGAAAGTGAGGAAAACAAACTTTTCTGTTATCATCCTGCATTCCTCTTCTGTGAACTCCACAGCTGACCATGAGTGTTAGCAGCATACAAGCCGACCCTCTTGTCTATGCTGGAAGAGGAATGCATGAGGAATGTGACAGGGTGATGACAAAATACTGAGTGTCTGGGTGCTTCTAGGACTATCCAGTCTTGTCTTATCTCAAAATACTGGAATAATTAGGTCTGACCTCAAACTAATGGTTTAAGACAAAATTATGATTTACAGTCGTTCTGGCTTTCTTACTACAGAGTAAAATCTGCCTTGCAAATACTGTGCATGGTTTATTGTACATTTGTGGCTTCAAAAAGGATTGATGGAAGTAAATCATTCTTAAAATGTTACAAGCCAGGATGTTAATATTATCCTGGCTTGTAATAATAAACAGACTGTGATTAAAGGTAATAGATAACGTATTGTATTTATATACTGTGAGTTTCTAAAAGTGTTTGTCAGATACCCAAATCACTTCGTCTGGCTCTATGCAAGGAGTCCCATTTCTACTCTGAGCCCCTTACAAATGGCCAATCTCGCCACCTTATCTTTAAGACTGATCCCCTATCGCCTCTCCTTGGGTGGTGGGCCTGCAGGCCCATGGCAGTTTGGAGCACACACCCTAAATCACATGTAGCATGACAGAATACAATATTCTATAGTTGCCTGGTGCCTTCGTTTACATTCTTTAGTTTTACCAAGAGCCTGATTCACTTAATTGAGGTGGAAAAACAGTGACAGTGTTTAATGGTGTCGGGTGTAATACAAATTTTAAAAATTATTTGGAACTGCTAAGAATTGCTGATATTATTAGGATATATGATGTTAATATTCTAAGAATTGAAAATTGTTTTGGCATTTATGGACTGTTATCATTTCCACATTGTGTTGTTTGATTTTTAATTGTTTTGACTTCTGTCTTGTTATAAGTAACATGCAGAAGTTCACAAAAAATTCTGAACAATAGTGCAGTATATCACTGGACAAAAAAATTTGGGGATTTTGATTTTAAATCCAATATAAAAATTAAAATGACAGATTAGTGGCTATTTCCTGTTACTTCATTACTCACCTGAGAAAATAATTTATTGCACACGTTTTGTGTTACTCTTTAAATTGACCTGAAAAATACAGTAAAACAATTATGAGTTAACAATAAAAACCTGAGGCTACAGTCCCATGTACAAATCCATATCTCAATCCTAGGACACACATACGATGTTTTAGTTTTTTATGTATAAAGATGAAAAGATAAACCCAAACCCACCAAATCAGTGGCTTGCAGCACAATCACATAGAAAGAAAAAGGGATGTTTTAAGTTGGGGTTATCTCTTGTCTACAGATAATGGATCAATCTTTATAATGCAATTAATGATACAATTGAAATTGTAACCTAATCACAGAATTTTGTGCAGTAATTGAGTAATTTACTTTTTTCAGTTACACAGTAATATGATTACAATAATTCATTGCTTTAGAATTTGTTACAACCAGTGCTGGTTTTGGCAGTTTCACAACTGCATTTCATATTTAACACAATTCCAATTCATACAATCTCAGAATTTGTAAAAATGTGAATAGTTTAGATGGAGTAACCAATCAGAATTGGTACATACTCGAATTTGGGGGATTTTCCCAAAACTTTGAGGTCAAAATAAAATTTTCTGTTATCTGGCTCGAGTTAAGAACTTTAGGTCTTAGAACTCATCCTGTAGAGTATCATTAAAACTAGAAGCAGTCATAAAACCTAGAATGATTCGACTTTGCCTGCTATCCACTACAAGGCACCTCCCTCCTCCCTGCTAAAAATTTCCATTCTTACTCGCATGTGTGTGTGTTTGCAGTGTCACCACTAACCTCGACATAGCGCAACGAGGAAACATCAAATTGTATTTGCAGCTGTATCTATGATCATTCACAGGGTTTTGTACTGTAAATCTGTGCCAAAGGGGTCAGTCTGTCAGCTGGGTGCTGTATAACATCTCCAAGCATCTGATATAAGTATTTGCTTCAAAATAACTACAACTATAAACTGTAGTATTATGGCATTGTGAGCTGTTTGCTGGCCACAACAACACAATCATCACTCACCACCTACCCCAGCTTCACAGATTTGGCTCTTTGAGACTTTGTCCTCTTCTGATGTTCAAATGGTTAAATTTTAAGAAGTGCACAAAAATAGGCATGCTGGAAGTCAGACACAAGGAAACGACCTTGACAGGGATATAAGCCAAATTTAACCCTGGAGAACCCATGGGGTCCCTAGAAAACCAATGGGGTCGGCTCTGACCCCATGGGTTCTCCAGGGTTAAATCATGTTTGTTTTTCACTCTTAATAATTAAGATGGTCCACATGGTACACATACAGATATTGTGTGTGTGTGTGTGTGTGTGTGTGTGTGTGTGTGTGTGTGTGTGTGTGTGTGTGTGTGTGTGTGGAACATGGGAAATTTTCATCATGTCTAGTGTGACTAAATTGCATAAATATGCTAAGAGAGTTAATCCCATACAGCTTATGACAAAATTTAATCCGAAGTGATTGATGGCCCTAATCACGACCTTTTGACCTCCCCCCCTCCCCCCCGGAAGTGTGTAATGAGCGTGACGAATCGCATCCGGAGAAGGGGGGTGAACCCCGGAAGCGCGCCATCTGTTGCTAAGCGTGTCGAATTGCATCCTGAGAAGGGGGGTGAACCCCGGAAGCGCGCCATCTGTTGCTAAGCGTGTCGAATTGCATCCTGAGAAGGGGGGAAACCTCCGGAAGAGCGCCATCTGTTGTTGGGAAAAAAAGTTTTTAGTGGGAGGGACTGCAGCGGGGGAGGTGAATAAAAAGCAGAGAGGAGGAGTCCGTCACAATTTCTAAGTCACAGACACACAAGATGGAATCTTTCATTCTGCAGCCCAGCAGCGTTCCTGTGTCCGATGAGATCTGCTCTCCCAAAGAAGAAGGCTTTGAATATGACATATTCAAATACAGCATATTTACTATGGAAGGCCTCGATCCGGACCTTATGACCCTACCGGAAATACTCCGGAAGTGTCTAGTCATTTTCAGACCTGATGCGTCATGTTCCCTAAGCACAGCGGTGATGCAGCAGATGATTCTGTGATGTATAGAGAGACAGAGCGGATGTAATTTTACTTTCTTAAGCTGCACCGGCGTTTGTAATGGAAATAAAGAGTGACTTCCTGTAGAGATTTCAATAGTATTTTATTTTCCTATAATACAGACGCTGTAAAAAACCTTTAAGATACACCATAGCTTGTGATGAAAAGAAGAACTTTCTATCCGCTTGTAACCTACAGGCTGTCTATGTGTAAAAAACGAATAACTATCCCTTACTGAATACTACTTTTCCTTTTGAGAGACTGAAAAACAAACCATAATTGCAGCGACAGGCGATCTTGTTTCACACACACACACACACACACACACACACACACACACACACACACACACACACACACACACACACACACACACACACACCGCGGGTCAAGGAGGAGTTTTTTTCTTCAATACTTTAACAATAAGTTTTCTCAATAGATAGAAAATGATGACGCTGAGGAGTCAACATCCGATATTATCATTGCTTGTAACCCGGTAAATAATTTCGTACATCTCCCCATAAAACAAGTCTTAGTGGAAAAAAGCTCATATTCGAATAAGTTTATTAAAGCACCCCCCTCTGTGGGGAAAGAGTCAACCATGAGGCGAGTTTTGTCAACAGCAAGAACAAGGTCAGACAACTGTTGCCCATTTGGTAAAACAAATACCCATCTCAAAGTCATATTTTACCGTTGCAGAATGTGGAAAACAGACGGCGTTCGCAAGAAGGCAATCAAAAAAAAAAACAACCCTCTCTAACTATTGGTATTGTCAAGAGAAAGATGCGAAAAACAGATGCTTCGCTAGACTAGGATAAAATGAGAGAAGAAACGGGAGGGGAGTCGATATCTGCTCAGCCCCTACTGTGACAGTTCTACCAATCGCGAGGAAGAATCCGTGAATATTATGTCAGCATTCCGTTCAAACAACGCCGCCGATCACACACACACACACACACACACACACACACACACACACACACACACACACACACACACACACACACACACACACACCCGCGGGTCAAGGAGGAGTGAGACGGCAGAATAGTTTTTTTCTTCATTACTTTTACAATGGGATTTCTCAATAGATAGAAAATGATGACGCTGAGGAGTCAACATCCGATATTATCATTGCTTGTAACCCGGTAAATAATTTCGTACATCTCCCCATAAAACAAGTCTTAGTGGAAAAAAGCTCATATTCGAATAAGTTTATTCCCCTCTGTGGGAAAGAGTTTTTTTCTCAGAGTCAACCATGAGGCGAGTTTTGTCAACAGCAAGAACAACTGTTGCCCATAAAGTAAAACAAATATCCGCCTCTAAGTCGTATTTTACCGTTGCAGAATGTGGAAAACAGACAGCCCTCACAGGAGGCACCATAGTTAAAATATTTAAATTTCAACTAAATTTGTAGTAATGATCGGATTTCCTCACTTATCTACACCACACTCCTTGTCCTTGATTTCTTATCGTTTCTTATCGTTCCTCTGTCCCTTAATAGAAACCACATATATAGAAACTATCCTCCCTTTCAGTTGTCTTTTGCACTTCCATATCGCAAAGCAGTTACTGTAGGTTATTTTCTGCTTATGCATTAATGTAATTAATTAACTTATTTATCCTTAAGTAAGGTAATGACTTGAGTTCTAATGCTTTTTGTCTCTTGAGTTAGCTGTCAATGTGGGATTTTTTTCCCCTTTTGTCCAGTTAAAGCTGCCTTTCATTCTTCAACACAGCTTAAACTCTAATAGGTAAGCTTTCTTGTAATTTCTTAGTTCTGCAGGCTTCTTGAAAGACATCCGAGACTCTTCTTTGGATGCTGGCTGCCTTTTGTTTTGTTTTCTGTCAAGATGATCCCACACTGCTTCGATTATCTTGAGGTTCGAACCCTGGAGAGATCAATCCATGACTGATGCGTTGTTTCATCCAGGCATACTTTGACTACATTGGCAGTATGTTTGCGATCATTGTCGTACTGAAAAATGAAGTTGAAGCCAATCAGACACTACGTGGTATTACATGGTCGATCAAAATCTGGTGGAACTTTTCTACATTCATAATTTGATTAATTTGGATAAGAGCTCCAACAACACTGGCTGAAATCCAGCCTCAAAGCACGGTAGAGTATCCACGCTGTATTAAAGACGGCTATAGACATTCACTGTTGTATCTCTCTTCGGACCTCTTCCATGCATATTTCAAATTTGGATTCATTACTCCATAAGACATATTACAGCTGATTTCTTTTTCCAGTCAATTTCTTGTGTAATTTGGCACACCTCAGCCTTATTTTTCTCTGTTCTCCTTCCTTAAGAATGGCTTATTAACAGCCACCCTTCCAACTCAGATAACTTTTGATGAGGTTTCATGAAATGTTTACAGCACTTGAGTTACTCGCCACGGCCATCCTAAATGCTAAAAACACTAAACTTTAATTCTAAATTACGTAATTAACGTTAACCAGAAAAAACAAGCCAAAGTCGAAATGTTGCTGAGCTGACCTGTGGTATGCTATGTCTTCTAAAGCACGTATAATGTAAACAGAACTGGTCTTTGCACAGAAGCCTGTGGAGCTTCATAATTAACCTCAGTGTGTGAAGAGGACTCTCCATTTAATAATAGCTGTAATAAAATGTTATGGCCGACGGTGTTAAACGCTGCACTTGGGTCTAGCAGGGAAGATTTCAACTTTTCAATATGAATGAAGGCTGAAAACTGATTAGATTAATGTCTGATGATCTTTTCTGTGCTTCTTCAAGTTTGTAACACCAAACATATTAAAGGATGATGTAAGGCTCACAGGAAGAGTTTAATTAGACACACATTTACTATTTTTCTTTATACTCTTTCTTTCTTGACATGTTTAATATGATTACTATCAGAGGAGAAAATGAACCTTGTGTAGTCTAAAAACTTTTTTATTTAATCAAACTGTAATGTTGTTGAACTCTGACGGACGTGTCTTTTAATCTTGTCAACAAATCCTTAATCATCTAAATCTGCCATTTATCATCTTGTAAAATGTTCCCTCTGCTTCTGTTGCACATCTCCCCCCGGACACTCTCTGCTTCACCAGCCCTGTGCAGGTGGTCCAACCCCTGCCTGCCTCCTTAAACTGGGGTGTTTAAATCTCTTTACCTCTGTTGTGAACTTCACACAAAGTTTGTGGTAACAAAATCAAACTGACGAGGATCTCGTTTGAAAAACACACACACTCACGAGACAAAATAAAAACAGACTGCTCAAAGCAAAAGCAGAGCCCTCACAGCTGGTAGTACAAACACAGTGACAACATGCGTATTAGATACGCTCAGTGCCAAAAGCATAAATATGAAAAAATGTGATCACCAAGAATATCCTAAAAATGGCATTGAGGTGGGTGTTACAGTAAAGAAAAAAAAAAAGTAGCCAAATTTTCATCGGAAAATGTTGAATTTTAGTAAAAACAATGCTCTGTAGTTTGATACTGTCGTTACAGACAAAGCAGATGTTTAAAGCCTTTGGACGCACATTTGAAATGCACTCATTCTCCTTATCAGCTGGAAACATTAAAGCCGTAAAATGACTTTTTCAAACGGATAAAAACTATTGAACAGCAGCAATGTTGAGCCTGTTCCAAAATTTGAATGTACATGTGTTGAAGGTGCGGGTCTTGTTGAATTATTAAACATACTTTCTTTAATTTTTCGAGCCACAAAAACAACAACTTTTAATTTTCTTCTGCTTGAGTCTCGGCCTCGGGTAGCTCTACTTATCATTGCTCAGTCAGTCGTCTGTTTGTGCTACTTTTTTTCAAGGAGCAGTGGATTATTGGTAAGGGTGACTTTATGTGTTTAGCTACTTAAGTGGAAGTACTGTGGAAAGTTTTACCTTACATACATAGATCTACCAGTACAGCTTCTGAGGTAACTGTTTACAAAATGTTATAATCTATTCAAAGGTTCTTTGCAATTTTACATTGATAAACATTATCCTTAACACATTTGGCCCACATAAAGTACTATGGCCATCACACTGTCATTTAGAATTGTTTAAATAACTCGTGTCTTAAGTCCTTCCATCAAACAGAAAATTAAAAAAAAAAAAAACATGGTTCACTTTTATATCACAAAATGTTAGAAATATAAGCCGTTCATAACAACCTGAAAGGTTGGGAGTTTAAAATGCAAACCGATGGAAGCAGAAGTAGAAGACTATAATGTCTCAGAGCACACGGTGTCTATTAATGTGTAGACATGTATAAATAAGAGCTTAATAAAGATGCTTAATTTCTTAAGAAATAAACAGGTGGAGTGATCTTTATCAAAAGTGGATGTTGCATCTGTGGCTAAACCACTGTACCCAAAAAAACTTTAAAAATCTACTGTGTGTGAGGCTGTGTAAGTAAAGCTTGCCCTTCACACCTGCGTGTAATAAACCATTTGTTGGGGGTTGTGGATTTGGCACCTCAGCATTGTGAAAGTGGGGAAACATGTTTCTGGCTGTGCATAAGATTCCTCCTTACAACTTAGAATCTCAGTTCTAAATGAAATTCAGATGTTTTTTTTAAGTATGGCTAATGTATTAATTGACTTCTAAGGCACACACACACACACACACACACACACACACACACACACACACACACACACACACACACACACACACACACACACACACAAGAACAACACAGAGAAGAAGAAGAGGGGGTCGTTTTACTACACATCATAAAAACGCAATCATTCATCTTCCAACTGTATCTTTCTGTTCTGGCTTTAGAGTCATAGGTTGTTTACTGAGCCGTACTTTGGGAGTCATACTGTTGTGATACTGAGGAGAAAAGGGTAAGGTTTGATAGACTAAACCCTTACACACATAACTTGAAAAACCTAAAGAGTGTGTGAGACTGCTAGCTGTGTTGTTCAGCATTAAACTCATCTACAAATGTGTTAGTAAAGAGCGACTTGTACTTCTGTCCCATTAAGCAACGGTTTAACAAATTTCACTGCAAACTATAAAAGGAATCTGGATTTAAATAGAACATAGTAGTGATGGATTAAGTGCAGGAAACACTAGTATAAGGTGTCTATTGAACAAATCTCCTTCAGCGTTCAAAATGACCAAAGTGAGGCCTACAGGCGTTTCTCTCAGTTGGTTGTGTTCAGGGAAAAAGCAGCTAAATACACTGAGATTGCTCCCCATTGTTAGTGAGTTAACTCTGGATATCTGTAGGTTTTGTCAAACTTGGAGTGAACAAAAGCAGAAAAACAGTAAAAGATGCAGACAGTGAAAGTCTGGTTTATTTCATGAACACAATGAAACATTTTACAGTCCACAGAGCAAAGTAGCATACACGATAAATAGATACACATAACATGAGAAGTAAAACTCGTCGTCTTACCACATGTTATATTCTGTAAACTTAAAATAACCACAGAAATTAGAGTTTAGTGTTTTAAAGTCGTTATTAAAAACATGAGTCAACATTACTGAAGTGACGCTTTAACGATGCGTCTTATCACCGTGTTTATGATGATAAAACATGTCCTCTCGTTAGTAGATGTCAGCGCTGTCACTTGTCATGAAAATGTCCAGAGCCAGGGTTCCTCTTTAATCACCATTGATCATTAATAGGGTCACAAAAGATTTGTCACATTATCCCCATAAACAAAATTGCTTTTATAGAAATCATTGTGATACAAATATTTAGATTCTTGATTCACAATGTGCACGAACTCAAAATCTTTAGAGGTTCATATTTATAAAGTATCGCAAATAATACATTTATACCATTGTATGAGCTACACTTCTTGTAAAAACTGATTGAAAAAAGCTCCTGTCGTGACCTTCCTTCTGTGAGGACACACACACACACACACAGAGAGAGAGAGAGAGAGGGGGAAGATCATTAGGATTGGAGGCGTTTTTGGATTTTCACTTATTGTTGGCTTTACAGTCACATAAAATTCATTCCAATTTTTTTGCCTTTGCTTCAATTAAGGTGTTTCTTTAAATCTACAGCAGCTTCCTTTTCAAAAAGTTTACTGACATAGTAAGGAAGTAGCTAGGGAACTCAGTAAGTATGAGCAACAACAGCTTAGGGACTGTTTCTACAATAAAGAGGAATTCATCATCATCTGCAGTTCATCAAAAAAAAAAAAAGTGCCATTAAAAACAATTCAGCAGATCCTCAAAGTATGGATACAATCTGTTTTCAGCTATAGAGGTACGCTTCATGTACTTATCAACATGCAGTTTAGAGGCTTGCATTAGAGTGCTTTGGTACTTGAGCCTCTTTTATTTAGCACGGTTATACCATTGTGTATTTAGCTATATAAATATGCTCAAGAGTCTATTGTATGTTTGTCATGCAATTAAAAATTCAAAAATATAATTTTTAAATCAGTAACTTTGCAAATTTAGCGCGGACCCTCACCCCTCCCTCCGGCTCCCACGGCCCCGCTGTCACCGTAAGACTCATACTCTTCCCCCACGTATGCTGCTATTTCCCCGCGCCCCAATAATTCTTGTCCTTTTTCTGTTGCAGCCTCCCACAGTCCCGTTTTCGGCGTTCCTGCGCGACTCATCTCCCGGTCCCTTGGTTTCTCGAGTTTCACGCGTGTTTTCCTTCTACCCTCCCGGGACACCTTCAGTTAAAATAAAGTTTATTTTCTCGTACTCCTGTGTGTGTGTTGGCTCTGCTTCTGGGTCCAGCTTGTGCGCTGAACTTTGGTTCATGACACTAATAGTTTTAAATAGAGCACCACAAACAACAGGTATTCCTTTAGAAATAAACTTTTCTTGTGTTACTTCTAAAAACTACAGATTCTTAACTCTGCAACAGTTAGACAGAGTTGGTTACAGTTAGGCCCTCAACAGTCAGCAAAACAAGTCATAAAACAATAAAAGAGGCTGCCTTATCAAGAGCATCCCAGCACTGTAGTTCCATTACAATCAGTTTCCTTTATTTTATCTTATCATGTCAGAGGCCAACTGAAACCAAGTCCACCTATATAAAAACACCCCATCAGACACACAGTAGTTTCCTCAGCACTTCACAACTGCCGCAAGGTATAGCGTTTTAACTTTTTTTTTTCGGATCCCAGACACAGCGGTGTGAGGTAGTTAGCACACAGTTTGGACGTGTAGAAAACATTGCTTGTTTGGAACACATCAGCAGAGAGGTAGAGTTCATAGCTGTTCATAAGAGTTTAATTTAATCAAACCTCATTTTACGGATCTAAGTGGCTCCTCATTCCGAAAATTCAGATATTTAAATAAAATGGTGAATTGGCTAGTGATGAGGAGCCACTTAGATCCGTAAAATGAGGTTTGATTAAATTAAACTCTTATGAACAGCTATGAACTCTACCTCTCTGCTGATGTGTTCCAAACAAGCAATGTTTTCTACACGTCCAAACTGTGTGCTAACTACCTCACACCGCTGTGTCTGGGATCCGAAAAAAAAAAGTTAAAACGCTATACCTTGCGGCAGTTGTGAAGTGCTGAGGAAACTACTGTGTGTCTGATGGGGTGTTTTTATATAGGTGGACTTGGTTTCAGTTGGCCTCTGACATGATAAGATAAAATAAAGGAAACTGATTGTAATGGAACTACAGTGCTGGGATGCTCTTGATAAGGCAGCCTCTTTTATTGTTTTATGACTTGTTTTGCTGACTGTTGAGGGCCTAACTGTAACCAACTCTGTCTAACTGTTGCAGAGTTAAGAATCTGTAGTTTTTAGAAGTAACACAAGAAAAGTTTATTTCTAAAGGAATACCTGTTGTTTGTGGTGCTCTATTTAAAACTATTAGTGTCATGAACCAAAGTTCAGCGCACAAGCTGGACCCAGAAGCAGAGCCAACACACACACAGGAGTACGAGAAAATAAACTTTATTTTAACTGAAGGTGTCCCGGGAGGGTAGAAGGAAAACACGCGTGAAACTCGAGAAACCAAGGGACCGGGAGATGAGTCGCGCAGGAACGCCGAAAACGGGACTGTGGGAGGCTGCAACAGAAAAAGGACAAGAATTATTGGGGCGCGGGGAAATAGCAGCATACGTGGGGGAAGAGTATGAGTCTTACGGTGACAGCGGGGCCGTGGGAGCCGGAGGGAGGGGTGAGGGTCCGCGCTAAATTTGCAAAGTTACTGATTTAAAAATTATATTTTTGAATTTTTAATTGCATGACAAACATACAATAGACTCTTGAGCATATTTATATAGCTAAATACACAATGGTATAACCGTGCTAAATAAAAGAGGCTCAAGTACCAAAGCACTCTAATGCAAGCCTCTAAACTGCATGTTGATAAGTACATGAAGCGTACCTCTATAGCTGAAAACAGATTGTATCCATACTTTGAGGATCTGCTGAATTGTTTTTAATGGCACTTTTTTTTTTTTTGATGAACTGCAGATGATGATGAATTCCTCTTTATTGTAGAAACAGTCCCTAAGCTGTTGTTGCTCATACTTACTGAGTTCCCTAGCTACTTCCTGACTATGTCAGTAAACTTTTTGAAAAGGAAGCTGCTGTAGATTTAAAGAAACACCTTAATTGAAGCAAAGGCAAAAAAATTGGAATGAATTTTATGTGACTGTAAAGCCAACAATAAGTGAAAATCCAAAAACGCCTCCAATCCTAATGATCTTCCCCCTCTCTCTCTCTCTCTCTGTGTGTGTGTGTGTGTGTCCTCACAGAAGGAAGGTCACGACAGGAGCTTTTTTCAATCAGTTTTTACAAGAAGTGTAGCTCATACAATGGCATAAATGTATTATTTGCGATACTTTATAAATATGAACCTCTAAAGATTTTGAGTTCGTGCACATTGTGAATCAAGAATCTAAATATTTGTATCACAATGATTTCTATAAAAGCAATTTTGTTTATGGGGATAATGTGACAAATCTTTTGTGACCCTATTAATGATCAATGGTGATTAAAGAGGAACCCTGGCTCTGGACATTTTCATGACAAGTGACAGCGCTGACATCTACTAACGAGAGGACATGTTTTATCATCATAAACACGGTGATAAGACGCATCGTTAAAGCGTCACTTCAGTAATGTTGACTCATGTTTTTAATAACGACTTTAAAACACTAAACTCTAATTTCTGTGGTTATTTTAAGTTTACAGAATATAACATGTGGTAAGACGACGAGTTTTACTTCTCATGTTATGTGTATCTATTTATCGTGTATGCTACTTTGCTCTGTGGACTGTAAAATGTTTCATTGTGTTCATGAAATAAACCAGACTTTCACTGTCTGCATCTTTTACTGTTTTTCTGCTTTTGTTCACTCCAAGTTTGACAAAACCTACAGATATCCAGAGTTAACTCACTAACAATGGGGAGCAATCTCAGTGTATTTAGCTGCTTTTTCCCTGAACACAACCAACTGAGAGAAACGCCTGTAGGCCTCACTTTGGTCATTTTGAACGCTGAAGGAGATTTGTTCAATAGACACCTTATACTAGTGTTTCCTGCACTTAATCCATCACTACTATGTTCTATTTAAATCCAGATTCCTTTTATAGTTTGCAGTGAAATTTGTTAAACCGTTGCTTAATGGGACAGAAGTACAAGTCGCTCTTTACTAACACATTTGTAGATGAGTTTAATGCTGAACAACACAGCTAGCAGTCTCACACACTCTTTAGGTTTTTCAAGTTATGTGTGTAAGGGTTTAGTCTATCAAACCTTACCCTTTTCTCCTCAGTATCACAACAGTATGACTCCCAAAGTACGGCTCAGTAAACAACCTATGACTCTAAAGCCAGAACAGAAAGATACAGTTGGAAGATGAATGATTGCGTTTTTATGATGTGTAGTAAAACGACCCCCTCTTCTTCTTCTCTGTGTTGTTCTTGTGTGTGTGTGTGTGTGTGTGTGTGTGTGTGTGTGTGTGTGTGTGTGTGTGTGTGTGTGTGTGTGCCTTAGAAGTCAATTAATACATTAGCCATACTTAAAAAAAACATCTGAATTTCATTTAGAACTGAGATTCTAAGTTGTAAGGAGGAATCTTATGCACAGCCAGAAACATGTTTCCCCACTTTCACAATGCTGAGGTGCCAAATCCACAACCCCCAACAAATGGTTTATTACACGCAGGTGTGAAGGGCAAGCTTTACTTACACAGCCTCACACACAGTAGATTTTTAAAGTTTTTTTGGGTACAGTGGTTTAGCCACAGATGCAACATCCACTTTTGATAAAGATCACTCCACCTGTTTATTTCTTAAGAAATTAAGCATCTTTATTAAGCTCTTATTTATACATGTCTACACATTAATAGACACCGTGTGCTCTGAGACATTATAGTCTTCTACTTCTGCTTCCATCGGTTTGCATTTTAAACTCCCAACCTTTCAGGTTGTTATGAACGGCTTATATTTCTAACATTTTGTGATATAAAAGTGAACCATGTTTTTTTTTTTTTTAATTTTCTGTTTGATGGAAGGACTTAAGACACGAGTTATTTAAACAATTCTAAATGACAGTGTGATGGCCATAGTACTTTATGTGGGCCAAATGTGTTAAGGATAATGTTTATCAATGTAAAATTGCAAAGAACCTTTGAATAGATTATAACATTTTGTAAACAGTTACCTCAGAAGCTGTACTGGTAGATCTATGTATGTAAGGTAAAACTTTCCACAGTACTTCCACTTAAGTAGCTAAACACATAAAGTCACCCTTACCAATAATCCACTGCTCCTTGAAAAAAAGTAGCACAAACAGACGACTGACTGAGCAATGATAAGTAGAGCTACCCGAGGCCGAGACTCAAGCAGAAGAAAATTAAAAGTTGTTGTTTTTGTGGCTCGAAAAATTAAAGAAAGTATGTTTAATAATTCAACAAGACCCGCACCTTCAACACATGTACATTCAAATTTTGGAACAGGCTCAACATTGCTGCTGTTCAATAGTTTTTATCCGTTTGAAAAAGTCATTTTACGGCTTTAATGTTTCCAGCTGATAAGGAGAATGAGTGCATTTCAAATGTGCGTCCAAAGGCTTTAAACATCTGCTTTGTCTGTAACGACAGTATCAAACTACAGAGCATTGTTTTTACTAAAATTCAACATTTTCCGATGAAAATTTGGCTACTTTTTTTTTTTCTTTACTGTAACACCCACCTCAATGCCATTTTTAGGATATTCTTGGTGATCACATTTTTTCATATTTATGCTTTTGGCACTGAGCGTATCTAATACGCATGTTGTCACTGTGTTTGTACTACCAGCTGTGAGGGCTCTGCTTTTGCTTTGAGCAGTCTGTTTTTATTTTGTCTCGTGAGTGTGTGTGTTTTTCAAACGAGATCCTCGTCAGTTTGATTTTGTTACCACAAACTTTGTGTGAAGTTCACAACAGAGGTAAAGAGATTTAAACACCCCAGTTTAAGGAGGCAGGCAGGGGTTGGACCACCTGCACAGGGCTGGTGAAGCAGAGAGTGTCCGGGGGGAGATGTGCAACAGAAGCAGAGGGAACATTTTACAAGATGATAAATGGCAGATTTAGATGATTAAGGATTTGTTGACAAGATTAAAAGACACGTCCGTCAGAGTTCAACAACATTACAGTTTGATTAAATAAAAAAGTTTTTAGACTACACAAGGTTCATTTTCTCCTCTGATAGTAATCATATTAAACATGTCAAGAAAGAAAGAGTATAAAGAAAAATAGTAAATGTGTGTCTAATTAAACTCTTCCTGTGAGCCTTACATCATCCTTTAATATGTTTGGTGTTACAAACTTGAAGAAGCACAGAAAAGATCATCAGACATTAATCTAATCAGTTTTCAGCCTTCATTCATATTGAAAAGTTGAAATCTTCCCTGCTAGACCCAAGTGCAGCGTTTAACACCGTCGGCCATAACATTTTATTACAGCTATTATTAAATGGAGAGTCCTCTTCACACACTGAGGTTAATTATGAAGCTCCACAGGCTTCTGTGCAAAGACCAGTTCTGTTTACATTATACGTGCTTTAGAAGACATAGCATACCACAGGTCAGCTCAGCAACATTTCGACTTTGGCTTGTTTTTTCTGGTTAACGTTAATTACGTAATTTAGAATTAAAGTTTAGTGTTTTTAGCATTTAGGATGGCCGTGGCGAGTAACTCAAGTGCTGTAAACATTTCATGAAACCTCATCAAAAGTTATCTGAGTTGGAAGGGTGGCTGTTAATAAGCCATTCTTAAGGAAGGAGAACAGAGAAAAATAAGGCTGAGGTGTGCCAAATTACACAAGAAATTGACTGGAAAAAGAAATCAGCTGTAATATGTCTTATGGAGTAATGAATCCAAATTTGAAATATGCATGGAAGAGGTCCGAAGAGAGATACAACAGTGAATGTCTATAGCCGTCTTTAATACAGCGTGGATACTCTACCGTGCTTTGAGGCTGGATTTCAGCCAGTGTTGTTGGAGCTCTTATCCAAATTAATCAAATTATGAATGTAGAAAAGTTCCACCAGATTTTGATCGACCATGTAATACCACGTAGTGTCTGATTGGCTTCAACTTCATTTTTCAGTACGACAATGATCGCAAACATACTGCCAATGTAGTCAAAGTATGCCTGGATGAAACAACGCATCAGTCATGGATTGATCTCTCCAGGGTTCGAACCTCAAGATAATCGAAGCAGTGTGGGATCATCTTGACAGAAAACAAAACAAAAGGCAGCCAGCATCCAAAGAAGAGTCTCGGATGTCTTTCAAGAAGCCTGCAGAACTAAGAAATTACAAGAAAGCTTACCTATTAGAGTTTAAGCTGTGTTGAAGAATGAAAGGCAGCTTTAACTGGACAAAAGGGGAAAAAAATCCCACATTGACAGCTAACTCAAGAGACAAAAAGCATTAGAACTCAAGTCATTACCTTACTTAAGGATAAATAAGTTAATTAATTACATTAATGCATAAGCAGAAAATAACCTACAGTAACTGCTTTGCGATATGGAAGTGCAAAAGACAACTGAAAGGGAGGATAGTTTCTATATATGTGGTTTCTATTAAGGGACAGAGGAACGATAAGAAACGATAAGAAATCAAGGACAAGGAGTGTGGTGTAGATAAGTGAGGAAATCCGATCATTACTACAAATTTAGTTGAAATTTAAATATTTTAACTATGGTGCCTCCTGTGAGGGCTGTCTGTTTTCCACATTCTGCAACGGTAAAATACGACTTAGAGGCGGATATTTGTTTTACTTTATGGGCAACAGTTGTTCTTGCTGTTGACAAAACTCGCCTCATGGTTGACTCTGAGAAAAAAACTCTTTCCCACAGAGGGGAATAAACTTATTCGAATATGAGCTTTTTTCCACTAAGACTTGTTTTATGGGGAGATGTACGAAATTATTTACCGGGTTACAAGCAATGATAATATCGGATGTTGACTCCTCAGCGTCATCATTTTCTATCTATTGAGAAATCCCATTGTAAAAGTAATGAAGAAAAAAACTATTCTGCCGTCTCACTCCTCCTTGACCCGCGGGGTGTGTGTGTGTGTGTGTGTGTGTGTGTGTGTGTGTGTGTGTGTGTGTGTGTGTGTGTGTGTGTGATCGGCGGCGTTGTTTGAACGGAATGCTGACATAATATTCACGGATTCTTCCTCGCGATTGGTAGAACTGTCACAGTAGGGGCTGAGCAGATATCGACTCCCCTCCCGTTTCTTCTCTCATTTTATCCTAGTCTAGCGAAGCATCTGTTTTTCGCATCTTTCTCTTGACAATACCAATAGTTAGAGAGGGTTGTTTTTTTTTTTGATTGCCTTCTTGCGAACGCCGTCTGTTTTCCACATTCTGCAACGGTAAAATATGACTTTGAGATGGGTATTTGTTTTACCAAATGGGCAACAGTTGTCTGACCTTGTTCTTGCTGTTGACAAAACTCGCCTCATGGTTGACTCTTTCCCCACAGAGGGGGGTGCTTTAATAAACTTATTCGAATATGAGCTTTTTTCCACTAAGACTTGTTTTATGGGGAGATGTACGAAATTATTTACCGGGTTACAAGCAAT
Source organism: Rhamphochromis sp. 'chilingali' (assembly GCF_963969265.1). Lineage (NCBI taxonomy): Eukaryota > Metazoa > Chordata > Actinopteri > Cichliformes > Cichlidae > Rhamphochromis > Rhamphochromis sp. 'chilingali'. Next base: position 30,610,242 of record NC_137931.1, read on the forward strand.
GATAATATCGGATGTTGACTCCTCAGCGTCATCATTTTCTATCTATTGAGAAAACTTATTGTTAAAGTATTGAAGAAAAAAACTCCTCCTTGACCCGCGGTGTGTGTGTGTGTGTGTGTGTGTGTGTGTGTGTGTGTGTGTGTGTGTGTGTGTGTGTGTGTGTGTGTGTGTGTGTGTGAAACAAGATCGCCTGTCGCTGCAATTATGGTTTGTTTTTCAGTCTCTCAAAAGGAAAAGTAGTATTCAGTAAGGGATAGTTATTCGTTTTTTACACATAGACAGCCTGTAGGTTACAAGCGGATAGAAAGTTCTTCTTTTCATCACAAGCTATGGTGTATCTTAAAGGTTTTTTACAGCGTCTGTATTATAGGAAAATAAAATACTATTGAAATCTCTACAGGAAGTCACTCTTTATTTCCATTACAAACGCCGGTGCAGCTTAAGAAAGTAAAATTACATCCGCTCTGTCTCTCTATACATCACAGAATCATCTGCTGCATCACCGCTGTGCTTAGGGAACATGACGCATCAGGTCTGAAAATGACTAGACACTTCCGGAGTATTTCCGGTAGGGTCATAAGGTCCGGATCGAGGCCTTCCATAGTAAATATGCTGTATTTGAATATGTCATATTCAAAGCCTTCTTCTTTGGGAGAGCAGATCTCATCGGACACAGGAACGCTGCTGGGCTGCAGAATGAAAGATTCCATCTTGTGTGTCTGTGACTTAGAAATTGTGACGGACTCCTCCTCTCTGCTTTTTATTCACCTCCCCCGCTGCAGTCCCTCCCACTAAAAACTTTTTTTCCCAACAACAGATGGCGCTCTTCCGGAGGTTTCCCCCCTTCTCAGGATGCAATTCGACACGCTTAGCAACAGATGGCGCGCTTCCGGGGTTCACCCCCCTTCTCAGGATGCAATTCGACACGCTTAGCAACAGATGGCGCGCTTCCGGGGTTCACCCCCCTTCTCCGGATGCGATTCGTCACGCTCATTACACACTTCCGGGGGGGAGGGGGGGAGGTCAAAAGGTCGTGATTAGGGCCATCAATCACTTCGGATTAAATTTTGTCATAAGCTGTATGGGATTAACTCTCTATGCTAGATGCACAGATCAATTTTGCAGAGGAACAATGGTAATGGCTTGATAAGATGGCTATGTGAGCCTGTTGAAAATTTAGTTTCCAGCTGCTGGAGACAGTAGGGGTTGGGAATGCTGATTTCATCCAGTGTTAGATGAGCCAGTTATTTAGTTCACGGGTCCTGAAAGTCAGGTGAAGGTCACACATAACTGACAAATAGAGGAGCCAGTGAGCTGGCACATGGTTAGTGATGTAATCAACATAAAACCAGTGCTATAGCTAAAAGTGCACATCCAACAAAGGGCAATACCACAACAATGTGTGTTCGGTCTGAGCTTCTTGAATCCACTAACACGATACTCTGTGCCATCATCAACCACAGAAATGTGGTCAATACAGTCAGCTGAATGACCTTTCAAATATAAATAGAATCTGACTGATTCATTGCAATTGTAAGGGATGCTTTGTCAATATATTTTCAGCAAGAATTATAATGTATTCATCCAATCATCATCAAGAATGATATTGCCTCTTTTATCCGGGTAATTAAAAAACATCTACAAAATGCAAAGGATGCAAATTTTGTGGTGTCCTTTAAACATTTGACTACAAACGTATTGCAGTTGCAGCAAAAACCCCCACCTCCACTTAGACAACCTGGACCTTTGGAATCAGATTTGAAAGGCCCCTCATTAATAGACCTAATAGTTTTGCACAAGGCCACTTTTTTCAACTGGATGTGAAATGATATTAAATGGACTATGAAACAAGTTAATTTGTAGTGACAAACATCAGTGCAGAAATTTATGGTAACTATAGTACTAGTCAGGTTAACTAACCTGTTTAGCAGAACAGCACTGGGGAAAACAGGAAGTAGGCAGAGACTGGAGCTATATCTAGTTTTGTAAATATGCTTTCTCATACTTGAAACATTTTTATTTAAAATGCTGTTATTATCAGATGCTCTTTGACCCTATTTTTGATAAGCGAATCCTGCTTTGTAGGCACATACAGCCATTGCTGGAATATCAACTTCTCCTGCAGGCTTTGTAGCACTGAATTAGGCTTTCCATCATCTGGAGAGACGTGCATGTGTAGCTGCATTTGTAGAGCCACCAGCAGCAGCACCCTTTCACTGAAAGACTTGTCACTGAACAAAGTTGGTAGTCAAGGGTTATATTTCACATTATATGTGGATATAAAACCAAGAGCAGGGTCAGAAGTTGTTACAGTATTTTAATTTGAAGAACAAAATTGCAACCTAACATGCAAGTATTACTTATTGTAATGTTTATGAGAATTTTCTTTTCCTCACGATCAGCTTTCACTGTGTTTAAGGAAGCCATACTTCAGTGAGCTTTATGTATTAGATTCTGTATTGGACATAAAAGCAATTTCTGTCTCCAAAATGGTTAGGAATAGTCAAGAAAGCATTCTTTGTCCCCATGTATGAAGCGCCCATGTAGAAATGCACTAATCTCCTTCCCGAAAGGTTAGCCCTGCATTTTAATTGTCTCTGACATTTCCCACTTAAACTGCACACAGGGACAGGCCATGCAGGTTTCACGGGCAGTGTGGAGGCTTGTAAATGTCTTTTGACAAAGTCCTTACATTTTAGTGTCTTTCTCATGGCTCTGTCAGTTTACTGAAAGAATTGGTCAATGAATTTTATCTTTGTGTATTGAATTAGGCTTTTTTAAAGTGTCTGGTGTTATTGCATAGATATCTTTAAACAGTTTTTTCCTGTCTTCTGGTTTGATCTGTGTACCTTCTGCATGTCACACCCATCCAATTGCTTGTTGGGCTCTTCAAGCACCCTTTCCTTCCTGTGCTCTCATTCTCTTTCTCTATCAGTTTCCCCTTTCTACCTATTCTCTTATCGACCTTATCACATCCTGCAATGATACATAACTCAGCAGCACACCTGTGATCCGTGACAGCTGAGCCCCTGGCCTGGTGCAGTGCTGTCACTCAGCTAGCTAACTGCCATTAAACAGCATGACCCTGCCGCCCCATTAGGCTTGAGTCAGATGGGAGTGTCAAAATATTCCCCCATGCACCTTGCTGTTTGGCACTACTGTGTAGATGTGGTCTGGGTGGAATTAGCTGTGAGCTCAAGAGCCTTTTTAGTTTACAGTTACACTTGCAGTTACACTTATAATAATTTATATAATGTGTGTTTGTGTGGATGTATGTTTCTATGTATATTGTTTTTCACTGCCTCCCTATTATTCACTATTGGCTACCCCTTATATTTAAAAGACTAGAAAAGCTAGTAGATCTTCACCAAAAACTAATAACTATAGTCATAAACAACGCCAAAAATAATGTAACATTTTAGAAATAAATGTTTTAATAAATAAATGCTTCTAAAATCCATAGATTCAGTTCAGGTACATTTGCATTGTGGCATCCAGTCAAGTCATTTCATGGACGTCACATAAATTTGTGCCTGCTATGAAAGTTGCTTCGTGTCCTGTTTGCACACATCATTAAAATGCTGCAAGTTTTAAACGAGTTTGTATAATTTCTGCAAATTAAGTCTGTGTCAGTGTGCATTTCTATCACCTAGTTTATGCATATGTAAAAGGATGTGATAGATTAGATAATTTTGAACCAGCACATTTTATTGCTGCAGCCCACATGAGACGGCTTTTACATTTTCTTCTTTCATAATGACTGACCTTGACTCTTCACTAAGTAAGCTTCTAAAAAAAAAGAAAGAGGGAATGGAAAAATATTAAATCCACTTTCAGGGGATGCCAGTTTAGCTCAGTGCGTTGAGTGGGCGACCACATGCCATACGGCTGAGAGCGACCGGCCTGGGCTCGAGTCCGACCAGCGGCCCCATTTGCTACATGTCTCCCCCTCTCTCTCTTTCCCTCTGCTTTCCTGTCAGTCTTCACTGCCTCTATCAAATAAACCTGTCATGGTCCTGAGTCTGACTAGTCAGTGTTTTGTGTTTCCTTATATTTTTCTAGGTGCTTGTTTATTCTGTTTTATCCTTTAAGGTTTGCCATTTGTTAGGGTTTTGTTCTGTGCCTGCCTTCTCCCACTTCTGTGTTCCCTGTGTCTGTCTATGGTGTCACACAGTCTGCTTGTGAATCTGTCTGTTTAGCTCAGTGTCTTGTCGAGTTCTCTGTGTCTGCGAGTTTCCTGTTTTATTCTGAAAGTATCTTTCTCATGTGAGTGTTCAGTTTACGTTGCCCCTGTCCCGTCAGCTCTGATTTCTCCCGGGTGTGTTGCCCTCCTGTCTCTCATCCCCTTGATTACTGCTGTGTGTATTTAAGCCCTGCGTGTTCTCCTGCCTGTTGCTGATTCGTCTGCGTTCATGTCCTCCGTCTCCCTGAGTGATTTCCCTTCATCTGTCTGCGTCTCTGTTCCTCACCATGTACGGTTATCACTTCAGGTTTGCTTTTTAGTTTTCCAAGTTTGGGTTCTCCGTTCTGTTTCTCGCCTCCCCTGCCTTGTGTATTTGTTCCACCTCCCTTAATAAATTCTCCTCACTTCAGAAGTACCTGCGTTTTGGGTCCTTAAATAATTCCACACGGCTCGCCTCGACAGCCGTGACAAAACTTTAAAAAGGCTACAAAAAACATATTTCGGGGGTTTCTGTCTGATTGGCAAGCAGAGACATAAATACCATGTCACATTTGACCTCTGACCTCTCCTGAAAATAAACCAATATAGAGCCATTTCTTACTGCCATTGTTTGTATTTGCCACATACATGCAAATAGAGAATGACATTCCCATTATCATTATTATTACTATTATTATTATTACATAATAAGCCTGAGTTATTCATGTCCAGTTATTTACAAACCAGTATATATCACTATCTATTGTCTATTACTTAATTCTGCATAATGTCTTTCTAATCAGTGTAAACATCTGTCATGGTACCGCTTATATGAATTTTACTGTAGTGTAACTTATTAATCTGTCTTTAAAAAGAACAAAGAAAAAAATGAATATATAGAAAACAAAATAATATTACTTTAATAATAAATGCTGACCAAACAGTGAGCTGCCTTGGTTTGCACTCTTATATTGCTTCTTGTTCATTATGTTATCTTTATTTCTTTCTTTCTTTTTAATCTCAAAGTTGAATTTGTTGGCCTTTTTTGTGTCTTAATATTTGACATTTGGGTTTTCTTAATACACATTCATAACGAGCATATTACTAACACGCCTGTAAAGGTAATACAGTAAGATATACATATGACCTCATGCTATGATTCCATGCCCTGTGCCCTTTTTCTCAAATATTGTTTTAATAGTAACAGCTACTAAAACAGCAGCAGTGACAGCGTGTTAGTTAACCAGAGGTTGCTCAGTTTGCTCCTATTTGTTCATAGCTGTATTTATGTAGTGTAACATTTATTATGAATATGCAAATTAGCTGTTCCACATTCATTATTACCAATTACTCTCTTACTTGGAGGTAATTAGCACTGATGATGATATGCTACCCTTTACTGTCACCTTGTGTTGTGGTGAACGAGGTTGATGAAATAAGTGGGCTATGATATAATATTGCTATGCTAATGTAAATTTAGTTTGCAAAATAGCAGCACCACCTAATACACATGACTTCAGCAGGAGTTATTCTGTGAGAGTCCTTGTTCCACAGATGCAGGGCAGTTCATTTAACTGAGGTCACATCATGTTTGCACACTGTTGGTGAAAGACCTCATCCTTAAGGTGTAAGCAGAAATCCTGTGGTTATATTAAAAAAAGTAAAATAAATGGTTAAAGCAAGTAAACTTTCATTTTCTGTGAAACTGCATGTAAAGATGACCATGACCAGGATATTTTGCTTTTACTTAAAATAGTATGTTAATGGTATGTTTTCCTACAGTAGTTTGAGTCTTGTGCTAATTAAGGCTGATTCTGACTTCCTTTGAACTGGATGCATAGAAATTAAATTCTGTGAATTTTAGGTCAAAGTGTTTTTTGTTTGTTTTTAAATATGTTGAATAGGTCCTTAAATTAGCAAAGCTCAATAGGGATCTAAACTTTCTAAATTTCATTAAAAAATTAAATTGATGGGGAGGAAGAGACGCTTGATAGAGAAAAATGAGAAGAAGACAAGCTGCCTTTTGAGATCTGCAGAATGCAAAGCAGGGCTTCCACCAGGAAAGTTGTTTGACCCAGCACTGCAGGGGGCTTAACTGAGCACTATCCAGCTGCAATACATCATTCTTTTTGACAAACTCAGTACAGCAGAGCTGTGTAGGTGCTGCTTTCAATGCATCAGACACTGCTGCTGATGTAAGTAGAGAGACAGATGATCAGCTAATGGGTAAACATTATGATTTCACAGAATGTAGCATTTTTTTATTTTATTTTTTACTACTTTTTAAGTTCTTAATGCCTCTAATCACTTTTGCCGACTCTTTTTCTGCTAAATTGGTAATAGTAGTACTATAGTTTTGTTTTTTTGTTTTTTGAAGACACTCACCACCTTATTTTTGGGAACTGACACACATCTTGCGGGGAGGTGTGTCAGGTTGTCCATCTGGAGGAAAAAAATCTGCCAAACCAAACATGTACAGCTGCCTGGTGTAAAATGTATTAGTAGTAGTAATAACATATGCAACTTAGCCTGGTTAAAAAGCACAAAAATCTTCACATTATAAAATCCCTAATCTTAAAATAACAGCTATTGCCAGATTAGTAATTCAACTGAAAACATGCACACATTGCCCTTAATTTATAATACCTGTACCTGTAGTATATAACTTTAAGACAGTGTATTTAGAGTCTGAAAGCAAAAGGAACCTTTTTAACCTTTTCTAGCAGGGTCTAAAACATCTGTTTAAGAAGGTGTCTAAGAATCTCTTGAATTCACCTCACTTTTGTGGAACAAATCCTTGGTTCCCTTTAATTTTACTGGTTTAAAATTTAAGTGTTCGGGCTGACACTAGAGCCTCGTACAGTGTTCAGCTGTCTAATGCTTAGTACACAGTGCACAAAGGACAGATGATGATGTGTAAAAAGTACAGTAAGAGGCAACATACAAGATAATGGATAGAGAGGAAGAAGCACTAATTACCTCTGTCTCTCTTCCACAGCATGTCTTTATCCTGTTTTCCTTCTCTCACCCCAACCGGTCGCAGCAGATGGCCGCCCCTCCCTGAGCCTGGTTCTGCCAGAGGTTTCTTCCTGTTAAAAGGGAGTTTTTCCTTCCCACTGTCGCCAAAGTGCTCATAGGGGGCCATATGATTGTTGGGTTTTTCTCTGTATCTATTATTGTACGATCTACTGTACAATATAAAGCGCCTTGCGGCAACTGTTGTTGTGATTTAAATTGAATTGAAATTGAATATATGGTTTTGTGTCTAAATTAGCAGCAGTATGAGTAGATGTGTGGCTCCAAAGCTTTAAATTCTTAATGGCAATGAAGGACACTTTGTATTTGCATCACAAGTTTCGTAGTATCCCGAGTTTGGACTATCATGGGGTCGAGACTAATGGCATAGGTCAGCGGTCCCCAACTTTTTTTGCACCACGGACCGGTTTATGCCCGACAATAATCAAATAAAATAAAATAAAATCACTTTTATTGTCACATCACATGTGCAGGTACATTGGTGCAGCACATGTGAGTGAAATTCTTGTGTGCGAGCTTCACAAGCAACAGAGTTGTGCAAAATACAATAATGTAAACAAGCGATATACAAGAATGGCTACATCTGAAACTAATAAATATATGTACAATATATAATAGTATATGCATTTCTGGATGTGTATACTAAATATTTTCTACGTGTGTGTGTGTGTGTGTGTTTACACATATTTTACAAGTTAAATAGAGTAAACAATAAATAAAATATATAAAAATATACAGAGTTGAGACATGTGCAAAACAGTGGCATTACTGTACAGTATGGAGTGCATAATGTTGAAGTTCCAGTAGTGAAGGTGAGGTGTCTATGACGTGTTCAGCAGTCTGATGGCCTGATGGAAGAAGCTGTCTCTCAGTCTGCTGGTTCGGGACTGGATGCTGCAGAACCTCCTTCCTGAGGGAAGTAGTCTGAACAGTTTATGGCTGGGGTGACTGGAGTCCTTGATGATCCTCCCCGCTTTCCTCAGGCAGCGCTTCCTGTAGATGTCTTGGAGGGAGGGAAGCTCACCTCCAATTATCCGTTCAGAGCACCGCACTACTCTCTGGAGAGCTTTGCAGTTGTAGGCGGTGCTGTTGCCATACCAGGTGGTGATGCATCCAGTGAGGATGCTCTCAATGGCACAGTGATAGAAGGTCCTGAGGATGCGGGGGCTCATGCCGAATCTTTTCAGTCTCCTGAGAAAGAAGAGGCGCTGCTGCGCCTTCTTCACTGTTTTGTTTGTGTATACTGACCATGTAAGATCCTCAGCCAGATGTACACCAAGAAACCGGAAGCTGCTCACTCTCTCCACAGCAGCGCCGTTGATGGTGATGGGGGTGTGTACTTCTCTGCACCTCCGGAAGTCCACTATCAACTCCTTTCTCTTTGCGACGTTGAGGGTGAGATGGTTGTCTTGACACCAGTGGGTCAGGGCGCTGACCTCCTCCCTGTAAGCCGTCTCATCACCATTGATGATAAGACCCACCACTGTAGTGTCGTCCGCAAACTTCACAAACTTCACAATGATGTTGGAGTTGTTAGTGGCCGTGCAGTCGTAGGTGTAGAGTACAGGAGAGGGCTCAGTACACACCCCTGTGGAGCACCAGTGTTCAGTGTGATGGGGGATGAGGTGATGCTGCCCAGTCTGACCACTTGGCGTCTGTCAGACAGGAAGCTAAGGATCCAGCTGCAGAGGGAGCTGCTCAGTCCTAGATCCTGCAGTTTCCTGTCCAGCTTTGAGGGAACGATGGTATTGAATGCTGAGCTGTAATCTACAAACAGCATTCTCACATACGTGTCTCTCTTCTCCAGATGTGACAGGGCAGTATGTAGTGTCAGGGCTATGGCATCATCAGTGGACCTGTTGTGGCGGTATGCGAACTGTAGAGGGTCCAGTGAGTCGGGTAGTGCAGAGCAGATGAAGTCCCTGACCAGCTTCTCGAAGCATTTGCTTACGATGGGGGTCAGGGCTACAGGTCGCCAGTCGTTCAGTGAGGAGATGGTGGAGGATTTGGGTACAGGGACGATGGTGGCCATTTTGAAGCAGGCTGGGATTACAGACAGAGAGAGGGAAAGGTTGAAGATGTGTGTGAACACTCCAGCCAGCTGATCCGCGCATGACTTGAGGACACGGCCGGGAATCCCGTCCGGACCAGTAGCTTTGCGCGCGTTCACCTTCCTGAAGCACTTCCGCACATCCTCCTCAGACACAGTGTGCGCACTGATGTCATCCGCGGTGCGCACACTGTCCGGTCTCATGGTGTTCGCTGTATCAAATCTAGCGTAGAATACGTTTAGATCCTCACACAGAGAGGCCGTGGTCTGCGGTGTGCTGGTTTTCCCTCTAAAGTCTGTGATCGTGTTTAGTCCCTGCCACATACTCCGAGGGTTGTCAAACTGTTGCTCCACCCTGTCCCTGTACTCACGTTTGGCTGCTTTGATCGTCTTCCGGAGTTGGTAATGTGCGTGTTTGTAGTCCGATGTGTTCGCGGAGGCAAAGGCGGTGCTCCGTGCCGCGCGAACATCTCCGTTAATCCAGGGTTTTTGATTTGGGAAGGATTTAACTGTTCTGGATGGGACGACATCTTCCACGCATTTCCTGATAAATCCGCAGACTGAGTCTGTGTACTCATCAATGTCCCTAGCAGCCACGTGAAACATTTCCCAGTCCGCGTGATCAAAACAGTCCCGCAGCGCAGACTCCGATTGGTCGGTCCAACGGTGCACCGCCCTCCGGGTTGGAGCTTCCTGTTTCAGCTTCTGTCTGTAGGCGGGCAGGGGCAGGAGCAGGATGGAGCGGTGATCTGATTGGCCGAATGGGGCGCGGGGGAGGGCTTTGTACGCATCCCGGAAAGAGGTGTAGCAGTGGTCAAGTAGCCGGTCTCCACGAGTGTTGAAATGGATGTGTTGGTGGAGTTTTGGTGAGACTTTCTTCAGGTTTCCCTTATTGAAGTCCCCGGTCGTGATAAACGCTGCCTCTGGATGTGGGGTTTCCTCACTGCTAATCGCGCTGTACAGTTCCCTGAGTGCTCGGTCAGTGTCGGCTTGTGGGGGAATGTAAACAGCCGTAATAATCACGGCTGTAAATTCCCTCGGTAGCCAGAATGGCCGGCACTTAATCATCAGGTACACCAGGTCCGGTGAGCAGAAGGATTTGACCGGGTGCACGTTCGCATAATCACACCAGCTGTTGTTGATCATGCAACATACACCACCGCCTCTGCTGCATAATCACACCAGCTGTTGTTGATCATGCAACATACACCACCGCCTCTGCTTTTCCCAGTAAGATCCTGTGACCTGTCCGCGCGATTCACGGAGAACCCCGGTAGTTGTATTGCGAAGTCCGGTACCTTGTCCGATAGCCAGGTTTCTGTGAGGCAGATCACGCAGCAGTCCCGCATCTCTCGCTGGAATGAGATCCGTGCCCGAAGCTCGCACAGCTTGTTCTCCAGAGACTGCACATTAGCCAGTAATAAACTGGGTGACGCTGGTCTGTTAGTGCGCCGTCTCAGTCGAACCAGAACGCCAGATCTTCTCCCTCTGCGTTGGCGTTTGCGGCCTCCAGGGCCAGAGAACAAAGGCGTCTCAGGTGAGATGAATGGGGGGTCTGCAAACGGAGCGTCCGTGTTGCAAAACTTGAACTCCGGAAAGTTATAAGAAAGACCGTCTTTTATGTCCAGTAAGGTTTGTCGGTCGTACACAAGGAGACATGTGCTACTTGCGAAAAAATGAAGAAAAAATGAAGGAAAAGTAAAATTAAACACAGAAAAAAGCTGTTGCTTGGGGGAGCTCGCGACGAGGCTGCCATACTCGGCACCATCTTGAATATTTTCATGGACCAGCCTTTAAGGTGTCGCGGATAAATACAACAAAATAAAACTAGTACCGGTACCGAAAAAAAGAAAATTTTTTCATAACACACGTGAAAAGACCAAGGAAAACCGAGTACACGATAAAAACAATAACAAAATAACCCTGAAAACTATACATTTCACACCTGAGCCTCAACTCTCGCGGCCCGGTACCAAACGACTCACGGACCGGTACCGGTCCGAGGCCCGGGGGTTGGGGACCGCTGGCATAGGTAACAAATAAACTGTTGAAGATACTTGGCACTGATTAGATCTGAAAGAAAATTACAAAAATGACTTTTCCGTTTCCATTTTGGCCAAGAAAAGCATCAGTTTCACAAAGCTCAGTCAAAATGTCACCTGAAAGTCATATGGCCTGAAAGCTCAAGTTGCTATATCACAGTGGCTTTGTGGTAGAGGTAGAACCCAAAAGCAGGGCTCAGAAACTCAAGGAGTAAACTAATAGGTGGTTTTAATTAAACTAAAATCACATGCAAGTAACAAAACTAGAAAATTCAAACCTTTGACAAAATAAGGAAAACATATTGCAAGGGAGGACACAACCATGAGGGAAAACGTGACAGAGAACAGAAGGAAATGCAGACAATAGGTATGTCCCAATTCATAGGAGGCATCCTTCGGAGGACCCGGCCTTCACGGTCTATGTGGGCTGGGTCCTTCGAAGACCGAGAAGGCTGGAAGTGCGAGGCTGTGAAATGGGACGATCTAGCCTTCAGATTTGCATCACCAGCTGTCTCGGTGGAGTTCAATAAACTCAGCCGTTTGCTCCTCACTCGCTAATATATAACACGACACTGGAGTAAATTCTCGACCATCTCACACTTCTGTTTAATCAGTTTTCTGTAGAACTTTAATCTCAGCCAAACAGATTTACTCACGAACAAATAAAACACTGAAAAAAGCCAAACAATAACATTTTTAAGATAATAAGTAATTTCTATATCATGTTTAACCTGAGTAGCAAAAGACCGCAGGGGTCTGAAAACGATCTGCAGGGAGTCCGGTATTCTCGTCGGCTCTAGTGAGGCTCGACCTCCCAGTTTGCTATCAAGCTGGTGGGTAACAGACATCTCCAACAATGTCGGAGCACTTTTGCAAATATGTGATGTCTTCATAAATCAAGCAGATACACAGCTACATTCCCACCTAAAATATGTTAAAAGTTTATTTTGTGAACCTGAAAGAGTAATATTACAACTAGGTAGCTGCCCCCATTGTTGGAAACTGGAATTGGCTGGGCCGTGCTATGAATTCTGGGATAGGTTGGGCCTTGAAGGATATACCCGACCCATCCTTTAAATTTGGGGGAAATGAAGGACTCATTTGTCGGCCGAATTGGGACCGCCTTCGTCGCCTGGCTGTGACGTAATCGGCCTTCAAATGCAGCCTCAGGAGGATGCTGCCCCTGAATTGTGACTTACCTAATATATACACAAGGAGCATAATGAGGGAACAGGCTACAGGGTGGAACACAGCTGACACTAATCTGACTGATGAGCCAGAGGAAGCAAAACTGATCATAATACACATGAAACAGACGACTATCAAAATAAAACAGGAAATGCAAACCCTGAAACCATGACTAAGAAACCTGGATGGGAGAAAACAGACACACATGACTGGGAAGGCAGAAAGACAAGGAGAAAAGACTCAGGAAAACAGACCCAAGACCACAATAATATAAATAGAATAATCCTTTACCAAATTTCCCCTTGTGGGACAATTAAAGTACTCACTATTCAATAACAGCTGAGCAAAAGTAAAAACAGTACAAAAATGAACCAGTTGCAGAAACTATTCCAATAAGGAGAGATGATAAGAAGGAATTGAACATGATTTATTTATATTATTGGCTAACAATGTATTGCTGTATGTTTTAGAAGCCGTTAGAGTGATGTGCAGAACTTTAGCTGCTTCTCAGTTTTGCAGGTTATCTTTTAAGCATCAGAAGTAATTCCTTTTATCCCAGCAGCAGATATCGAGCAGCCATTACCCAAATCAAGCAATAGGAAGTAAGAAAAGTACTTATTTATTTTTAATTACACGAACAGGGCACAGTGTATTATGATACTGTTAAAGGGATTAGGAATATCACTGATACCCTCAATATATCTTTTTCTGCCAAGTCATTAACACATCTCTCTGCTGATAACATTATAAGCTCCAAAATATAAAGTGGAATTTACTTAATATATTTTTCTCTGTTAAATGGGGTGAACATGTAGCCATGTATGGAAGAAGTTTGTATTATATTAATTATCAAATTTTAGAAATAGACAACTTTTCATCAACAGGTGTGCTAGAATCCCACCAGGGATTGCATGGCTGTGCCCTGTTCGTGTAATTAAAAATAAATAAGTACATTTCTTTCTTCCTATTGCTTGATTTGGGTAATGGCTGCTCGATATCTGCTGCTGGGATAAAAGGAATGTGCCATAGTTACTCTCAACCATTTAATCCAGTGCTTGTGATTCCACCAGATGTGCAGCAAAGTGTTTCAGGAACATCCTAGAAGCTGCTCTCTGACCTGCATTCCTAAAAATGCATGACTAATCTATTTTTAACAGAAGCTGAATCGGCTCAGAGCCGATTTGAAAGGCGGGGACTTGGATACAGTAATGGCATATAGACTCTGGTCAGTTTTCAGAATAAGAGACCCAGTGCAGGCTACATGGTTGGGGGGAGGGGGCAAAAACATAAACATCTCTCTTTTGGCTGTCATAAAACTGTACAGTGGTACCGTTCCTGCCATCTATTTTCTAGGATCACAGAAAGGCTTAACACAATAAGGACAAGTTGTACAGTACACCCTGAACAGGGTGCACTTTCTCAAGAAAGGCACACAGAGATGGACAACCATTCAGTCTTTTTCAAACCCATGGCTAATTTATAATCTGTAAACTGTTTTTTCATGGTGGAAGGAAGCTGACATACCCTGATGAAACTCATACAGACATAGGGGGTACATAGGAATAACATGCAAACTCTACACAGCCCCAGCAAGCCCGTGCTGTGAGGCAACAATGACAAGCACCAGTGTATAATTGTACAGGTAATAGTGAATCCATAAATACATCCATTTACCAAAAACTGTTTGATGGCTCAAGTCAATAAATTTAGGCTCTGTTGTGGTTGCTGGTAATCATAGTCACTAACTCCAATACAGACGTTATCTAAAAGCCTCCTAAAGTCAAAGCCTCTAGCTCTATCATTCTATCATTGTTGAAATAATTAGAACCAGATTAGACCAATATAGCCACCTTTCTTTGCAAGGACACTCAAAAGCCTGCCATCCATGGATTCTGTCAGTGTTTTGATCTGTTCACCATCAACATTGCGTGCAGCAGCAACCACAGCCTCCCAGACACTGTTCAGAGAGGTGTACTGTTTTCCCTCCTTGTAAATCTCACATTTGATGATGGACCACAGGTTCTCAATGGGGTTCAGATCAGGTGAACAAGGTGGCCATGTCATTAGTTTTTCTTCTTTTATACCCTTTCTTGCCAGCCACGCTGTGGAGTACTTGGACGTGTGAGGGAGCATTGTCCTGCATGAAAATCATGTTTTTCTTGAAGGATGCAGACTTCTTCCTGTACCACTGCTTGAAGAAGGTGTCTTCCAGAAACTGGCAGTAGGACTGGGAGTTGAGCTTGACTCCATCCTCAACCCGAAAAGGCCCCACAAGCTCATCTTTGATGATACCAGCCCAAACCAGTACTCCACCTCCGCCTTGCTGGCGTCTGAGTCGGACTGGAGCTCTCTGCCCTTTACCAATCCAGCCACGGGCCCATCCATCTGGCCCATCAAGACTCACTCTCATTTCATCAGTCCATAAAACCTTAGAAAAATCAGTCTTGAGATATTTCTTGGCCCAGTCTTGACGTTTCAGCTTGTAAAGTAAAAGTAAAGTAAAGTGTAAAGTGTGCATGTTAGTCCCCATAGGGAAATAGTTCCCTATGGGGAACTATGTGTGTCTTGTTCAGTGGTGGTCGTCTTTCAGCCTTTCTTACCTTGGCCATGTCTCTGAGTATTGCACACCTTGTGCTTTTGGGCACTCCAGTGATGTTGCAGCTCTGAAATATGGCCAAACTGGTGGCAAGTGGCATCTTGGCAGCTGCACGCTTGACATTTCTCAGTTCATGGGCAGTTATTTTGCGCCTTGGTTTTTCCACATGCTTCTTGCAACCCTGTTGACTATTTTGAATGAAACGCTTGATTGTTCGATTATCACGCTTCAGAAGCTTTGCAATT
Source organism: Rhamphochromis sp. 'chilingali' (assembly GCF_963969265.1). Classification (NCBI taxonomy): domain Eukaryota; kingdom Metazoa; phylum Chordata; class Actinopteri; order Cichliformes; family Cichlidae; genus Rhamphochromis; species Rhamphochromis sp. 'chilingali'. Next base: position 30,625,561 of record NC_137931.1, read on the forward strand.
TTGAGACTGCTGCATCCCTCTGCAAGATATCTCACTATTTTTGACTTTTCTGAGCCTGTCAAGTCCTTCTTTTGACCCATTTTGCCAAAGGAAAGGACGTTGCCTAATAATTATGCACACCTGATATTGGGTGTTGATGTCATTAGACCACACCCCTTCTCATTACAGAGATGCACATCACCTAATATGCTTAATTGGTAGTAGGCTTTTGAGCCTATACAGCTTGGAGTAAGACAACATGCATGAAGAGGATGATGTGGACAAAATACTCATTTGCCTAATAATTCTGCACTCCCTGTATATGAATGACTAACTTCGTATTGTGGCTGCATTATCTCAGTTGTTCTCCTGGCTGAAGTTTGGTCCTTTTACAGCATCCTGCCATGCGATTACATTTGTTCCTGACCACCGAGAACACTCACGCTAACTTTTATCGAGTGGAAAAAAAGTTAGCTTGTTTATATTATGCTAACATAGCTGTGTCGCTAGCGGTCACGTAGCACATCATTATATACCAGCTAGCCCAACTTCAGTAACCCTACAAAGGTCACTGCTGTTTAGTTTTCTGTCTTCATTTATGTTGGACGTGATAACAGAGCTGTACGTTTGAATTTGTTTCCAAAACCCCGCAGTCAGGACATGCTATATTGTATTTAGATAGAAGCTAGTGAGCTAACTTCCTGCTAACTTCTAAATGTCATAAATTCCGTTTTCATGGATGCCTGGATGTTAAACTCAATTGTTACACCTGGTAGAGCAGAACGCTGATCATTTTATTAAAGATGAAAGACTTTAGACAGTTTTTCAACTCTCAGTAATGCCATAGTGATCATTTGATATATGGACCTGCAGCGGAGTTTAGGTACAGACGTCAGACTTAATGACCGGATTGTGAGCTACATCTTAAGCTTTGTTTTATATTCATGCTTATCTAAGCATCAATCTTTTGTATAAATTTACTTCATTGTCAGAGTGGCTTGAATAAACATCCTTTTATGCATCCTTGTGTAAGAAGTCAACTGCCCTTCAAGGAAAACATGATTTCCCCATTCTTGTCTATTTATCTTTACTCTGAAACACAGCAATGCACGTCTCAAGCGATGAAAGTCTCCCATGAGTAAAATATGTCCTAAAATTCCTTTTGGTGCACTGTATCATGCAGATTTAGCCAGTTTAGCAGTAGCTGGCAGCACCGTGATGCTAACTGTGGATATCTTCTGTTCTGTACTGAGAAAGCACGGCATTGCTTTCCACTTTTATGCTGATGACTGTCAGATCTATGTCCCTCTAAAGAAAAAAGGCAGATACCTTACACAGCCATTACTTCAGTGTCTCGATGACATTAAGGCTTGGATGTCTGTTAACTTTTTAAAATTCAATGATAAAAAGACAGAGGTGATGGTTTTTGGTAGCCCCACTGAGACCCCCAATGTGTATGTAGATTCCCTGGCACAGTATGTTAAGCCAACTGTCACAAACCTGGGGGTCAAAGTGATCTAAAGTTTGATAATCAAATTAAGGCCGTGGTAAAATCTAGCTTCTTTCACCTCAGGCAGCTGGCAAAAATAAAGCCAATTCTTTCACGGCAGCACTTTGAGACAGTGATCCACGCCTTTGTTAGCACTCGGCTGGATTACTGTAATGCACTTTATATAGGGGTCAGTGCATTATATATTAGTCATCTACAGAGGGTGCAAAATGCCGCAGCTCGTCTTTTAACTGGCACTCGAAAGTTTGAGCACATTTCCCCTGTTTTAGCTTCACTTCACTGGCTGCCCATTTCTTTTAGGATTCATTTTAAAATTCTTTTATTTACTTTTAAAGCTCTCCATGGCCTAGCTCCATCTTATCTCTCTGAGCTGCTACAGCCTTATACACCCACCCGCTCTCTCAGGTCAGCTGATCAGCTGCTCCTGAAGATACCCAGGACTGGGCGTAAACTTAGAGGAGATCGTGCTTTTGCTGTAGCAGCTCCCAAACGGTGGAACGAGCTTCCTTTAGAGATTAGACAGGCCACTTCTTTATCTGTTTTTAAGTTACTCTTGAAAACCCACCTCTTTACCTTGGCCTTTGACACCACGTGAGATGTTGGTTTTTTATTTTTATTTTAGTTGTTTTTAGGTGATTCGATGCTGTTTTATCTTGTTTTTGCTTTAACATAGGGCTGTTTTAATTTTATGTCTTATGTGTTTTATTTATTTAATTTGCTGTTTTTTGTTATTCTATTGTTTTAACTTATTTTCTGTACAGCACTTTGTTCCTGTGCTGGGTATTTTAAAGTGCTTTATAAATAAAATTGGATTGGATTGGATTGGATATCTATATGGAATAAAAGAGATTATTAGGCACTAAGAGGATTGGCTGCTGAGAGGTATAATGTGGGACAAGCTTTTTCTCTCAGGGGCCCAGATAGCACACAGGGAGATGATCAATGGTAGAGGTAGAGATAGCACCATTGTTTAGAACAAGATTAGACAGATTAACACCAGTGGCTGTTTCCTCCAGGGCTTCTGTTAGGCGTTATTAAACCCTAAACACTAAAGCATCTCTACGTTCACTGAAGGGTTTTGCTTTAGATACGAGCCCCTCTCTTAAGGTTTTTCTGCTTTTTTTTTCTTTCCCTCCTTACTTTTTTTAAAGTCTGAACATTTTTACCCATGGCGTCTCTTCATTTTTTTCATTATCTGACCCTCTCTAAGCCTACATTTAGCCCAGCTTACCTTCCTCTCTGGAGCACCAAATCCTCTGAAACAAGTTCAGAGCGGAGTAGATGGTTGAGACACACTCTTTAAAAGTGTTGCTAAATGTGCTTTTCCAGTAGCAAACGTATTTTTTAAAGCACTCCAAAGAAAATTGAAAGTGGAAGGGGAGGGATCCTCACCCAACTAAATTGCCGGTGTTATCAGTTGGGCATTCTTTGACAAAAAAGGTGTATGGATTATTATTGTAGATATATCAAGGACTTTTTGTCCCTGCCCAAGCCTACCGATAGCCATCTGTACCCTCACAAGCCTGTCAATGCTGCTATCTGACAAACACACACACACAGTATGATACGCACTAACAAACATACAGAGCAGATGGGAATGATTGCAGAGTGGAATAGAAGATATGTATTTGCTATTTTTGATATCTACTGAGACTGATAAAGAATTTTTGGTACTAAATGTCACATGCAGTATACCGCGCACAGATGAATACACTGATGCTTTTCTACACTTAAATCTCTTTTCCTGCAGGCCCAGCATTTGCTGTTCTTTACTTCCCCAGACCCACTTCTTCACCATATGCCCTAAACATTTTCCACCCCTCTCCAGTCATCTGATTCCCAGCCACATGACACATCTGGCACTATTTGAACTACAGTAATCTCAAATGAATACTTACTATTTGATAGTGTTAGCACTGTCCCGTTGCAAGTCAAGCTCTGCAGTTCCTGAAGTACTGGCCCTCATATTCTCAAGTATGGGCCAAATTTCCTTCCAATTGTTTTTCTTTTTCTTTTAACTAACTCACTGCTATAGGATTGGTAGAAACATACACTTCTGAGCATGCATCAGCTATAGGAGAATCTTTTTTTCTGTTTCTCTATGTCATGTGTAGAAAAATCAAATATAATTAACAGTCTCAATGCACAAAGAAGATAAGAGGTTTTTTGTGAACTATTATGGAACAGACGTCTGGCATTGGCAGGCTAACAGTACATTTGGTGTGCTTACAATTTGAAATACTATAATTTATAAAGATTTTTTTTTTTTTTAATAGAAGATCAGCTCAAATAATTTATTTTTAGGGGACAGCACTTCAAAACACATTACCATGAAGTGGTTGTATTTATCCTGATGTGAAATAGCAGCTACTCTATCACATCTTACATTTTTATGATGGGGCCCCCTTTCATAATCTCAGCTCTGCTCTAATGTGTTGCCCTAATAAGCCTTAAATTGTCATCTTGGTTTGATTTAACTCAGCCATAATGAGAAATCTGCCTTTAGAATGACAGTAGCCATCCATTTATCCTCTCCATCTTTCTTTACATGGCCTCTTAACACCTCCCCCGGACTGTCCAAATTGAAGTTGGAAGAGACAGCGGGGTTGGATTGTGAAATGACAAAAATATATATATTTTCCTAGACAGAATATTGGGTTTTTTATCATTCATATTGTAGACTTATGAAAGGCTAGGAAGATTATTTGAAAAGTTTAATTCAAAGAGTTTTTTGCAATAGATCACTAATGGGTTTGGTAAAATATATTTATGAGTTTTGTGACCGTGTTGACTTGATGGAAGTACAGAGTGAGGGCAAAGTCTAAAGGGATAATTTGCACAAGGAAAAGGTCTTTTGTGCTCACCAAGCATCACTCAATCTCCATTTTCCTCATGTCTCCAAGTGCATGTCAGAGAATGAAAGTAAAATGAAAGCAGACCCATTTCCATTCAGGCTTTGTTTGGTTTGTGACATCTTTGTTAGGCCTTTCTGTTTCAATACGAGTATGCCACAGAGTCTTCCTGTAGAATAGCGCCTCAGAACCTGCTGTATTTCTTAAACCAGAATGCATTACCTGCACTTTACTTTTCTTTTGTTGTGACATGTTACATCTTTGGATGTCATTAAAATAACATTGTAACAATTCCAATTTACTTCTACTTTCTACATCATTGCACATTTCTGAACACAAGTATGTAAATGTGGCATATAGACTTAATAGGAGATGTCCTTTTTTATTAAAAAAAAATTGTTACAACTATTCACAATTAAGTAAAAGTGAATCAGTCTCACCATAATTAAATCTAGCAAAGGATTATGGATTTATAAATGGTAAAAGACAGCAGTATTTCTCCATATTCAACATTTGAGTAGACCAACAAATATATTTAAAAGCATTTTTATTGAAGTTAAAAAACCTCACACTATATTCACTAAAACTAAAATAAATGTGTGAATGTGTCCTGTGAAAGAGTGTGTGGAGAATAGAAAGTATGTGTTTCATATACAGCATGAGCACAGATTTTAGGTCAAAAGAATAGATAAAGTTTCCTTAGTTTCCTTTTTGAATGTTGTAATGCTTAATGTTAAATCAAAGTATATGTGTGTGCTCTGTGTGAGATGGTGATGCAAAAGAGTTTTTATGAAAGATCCTATTTCTGTGTGAAGCATAAAATTAACTTAGCCATAGAACTAACTGTACAGACCCTTAACTATAAACCAGATCACAACAACGTAGACTACCAAGGGCTACCATAGGATTTAGCAGTTGGGGGAACTAATCTCAAGTGTAGTGATGCCACATAAGGAAAGGATTTACACTAGTAGATTTTATATTTTATTTATATTTCACTATAATTGCCATCATCACCTTAAACATCACTAAATTTTATTCTTTGCCAAAAATATTTTCATTCAATCTTGGAATTAAGCTTCAATTGCTTTTACAAGATGTTTCACAAAAACATAATTCAGCAACAAATATATGCTTCCAATATCTGATTTAAAAAGCTGTGAAATTAATTATGACAAGTTGAGTCTAGTTTATCAAATTTCAGGAATGTGTTGAAGGTGCAATAATGTGGGATGTATTTCATTTCTTATTACTGAGCAAGTTTTTCCATGCCATCAGTCTGCAGCACAAAAAAATTTAACTAATTCACCAGTAATTTACATTAATCTTCCTATCACATTCGACTTCTCTTTAACTGAACGCTGTTCTGGCCCACTTAAACTCTTGATAACAGCCTATGAAATGGAAGTGGTTTCTTGGTGTCCTGCTGTGCTGGATGATAAGCCAGTGCTGGAGTAACAGTGTAGTTTTTGACATTTCACACTAAAAGATCAGTTTAAATCACATAAATGAGGGGAAAAAACCAACATCTGTTCCTTGTTGTTCCTCATTGGGATTGAGCAACACCACAATGAAAACCCACTCTGTAGTTGATCTGTCCTTCAACTGTGTCTCCATGATGGAGTGGCTGTAACTCAGGAGTTGGAGCAGTTCATCTGCTAACTGGAAGGTCGGTGGTTTGTTCCCTGTATGATTGGGCCAAGAAGGCATGTTGTAGAAAGTGCTTTGAGTCCCCAAGTAGAGGAAAAAGAAACTACATAAGAATCACTCCAGCCACCATGATCCAACTGAATTATTTTTCTTCTCACATGCTGGCAACTTCAGCTGTGCAACTGACCACTCCTGGACACATTGTGTTTACATCAAACATGCAAGAATCTGTTTCTTTCATGTGTTGAAATCTCCATCTTAATGCATGGTGAATGATATAAGTGTCTCCAGATTCGGAATGGGCATTTTTATGCCTAGTCTTAATCTAATCTGGCAGTGAATTAATTATTTATGACTATGAATTATCTCATCATCAAAACAGGCACTGTCTGACTCTAATGATCAGTGACAGTGTGTGTTTTTCTACACATCACATAGAGAAACTGTAACATAGATTCAATGCGAGTTTATCCAGTCTTTTGGGAATATGGCAGTTGTCCTCCTCAGCCCTGAGCTACACTGAATCTGTCAGGACATTTTAATATTACTTTTGGTGAAAGTACACACTGTGCATACCACACTTGGCAATGTTGGTTGACTAATCAGAGGAATGAAACATCCTGGCTGTGTTATTAGTTTGAAATCTATCTACTTATACTAATATGTGACTCAGTGTGTGTATTAGCTTAGCTGAGGGAAAGAGCTCCACAGCTTGAACAGGTGTAAAAGAAAATGTTAAAGTCCCAGACAATCCTCTAATTCCTGCATCTACCTTGCAATTCAGGTGTGAACACATATGTGATGCGATGGTTTAGTCAGATGACTTGCATTTAACAGAATTTGTGCTCGTCGGTTTTTCTCTCATCTGTGTTCCACTGAATGAGTTAAAGCTGGACAGCCTGTGACTGATGCGCTCATCATATGTCTCACAGTGGTACTCTGATTGATAGCATGTGATTTCTCACAAAGATGCTGAGGAAACTTGTACAGATCCAGGATGCGGTTCTACTTCACACTCTGCCTTGACAGCTGGTACTGCTGTGCAGGAGGAGGACAGCAGGGTTGCATTTCCTCATAAGTGTCACAAAAATCCTTATGTGTCACTTATGACATCTCTCATTGAGTTTCAAATATGAAAATCACAGTATAATAATTGTTTCAGCATGCATCTGAGCCCACACTGACACTATATCACAAAGCAAAATAAATGAATAATAACAATAATTTTTCTCCACCTTTTATTAATATCTTGCAGTGACAAATGATATTGTGAGATAACTTTCCAACTGCAAAGTGTTTCCTCCTGCTGTGAGGTTGTTTTTTTTGGCTTCACTTTTTTGGAACAATCTCAAAAGGGCACAAATTGAAACATTTTTCTATTTTTAGAATACAAAGGCAAAATTAGTTTACAAAAAAAAGCATAGTGGAAGCAAAAGACAAGGACATAAATGACTTTGATAGGGACTGGGTTTTACTAATCTTTATTGAAAATATGAACGAACACAGCTCAATAAGCAGAATATACAGTACTACGCAAAGGTTTTAGGCAGGTGAGAAAAAATGCTGTAAACAAAGAATGTTTTCAAAAATGGAAGTGTCAATCATTTATTTTCATCAATCAACAAAATGCAGTGAAATCTAAATCAGATCAATATTTGGTGTGACCATCCTTTGCCTTCAACACTGTATTAATTCTTCTAGGTACACGTGCAAACAGTTTTTGGAGGAACTTGGCTGGTAGGTTGCTCCAAACATCTTGGAGAACTAACCACAGAACTTCTGTGGATGTAGGCTTCCTCACATCCTTCTGTCTTGTCATATAATCCCAAACACACTCAATGATTGTTGCGATAGGGCAGCGGTCCCCAACCCCCGGGCCTCCGCGAGAGTTGAGGCTCAGGTGTGAAATGGATAGTTTTCAGGGTTTTTATCGATTTCAGCGTTTTGTTATCGTTTTTAATCGTTTACTCTGTTTTCCTTGGTCTTTTCACGTGTGTTATGGATAAATTTTCTTTTTTTCGGTACCGGTACTAGTTTTATTTTGTTGTATTTATCCGCAACACCTTAAAGGCCGGTCCATGAAAATATTGTCGGGCATAAACCGGTCCGTGGCGCAAAAAAGGTTGGGGACCGCTGCGATAGGGCTCTGTTGGGGCCATACGATCACTTCCAGTACTTCTTGTTCTTCTTTACACTGAAGATGGTTCTTAATGACTTTGGCTGTATGTTTGGTGTCGTTGTCCTGCTGCAGATTACATTTGGGGCCAATAAACAATCACTTATATTTCTGAAAGCATTCTTTGTTTACAGCATTTTTCCATACCTGCCTAAAACTTTTGCACAGTACTGTAGTTTGAGTACTTTTGATTTAACAAAACTGTTCAATTAGACTCACAGAGACACTCATTAGCTCACAGAAGAAGGGCAAGAAAACTACTGGACCAGAACAACAGAATTGAGTTTGACAGCATGGCAAAGCGGAAGTGACAAAAGGAATAGAATAGCAGCACAAAAAATGAGTGAGTACAGAACTAACTTAGTGAATTTACAAAAAAGCTTCATAAACACCTGGCAGGGCTCTAGACTAACTTTTTGACATGGGCGCACCGGTACGCCTAACTTTAAAAATTTAGGCGTACCGGCACAAAAGTTAGGCGCACTCAAATTTTTCAACCGCATCGCTTAACACCGCAGTTTTACATGTGCACTTTCTTTGGGGGGGGAAGTCCATACAGACAATATTAATTTCTAAATTATTAACTAACAAACTTGTGCTTAAAGTGCTTTGTCAATATTGTAGAAAATGTTAAACTTAATCATCATCTTGGCCTCCTCTGACGACCTGTTTGCTCCTGTCTGCTGCTGAAAGGCCGTGGGGAGAGGGGACACTTGGGCAGTGCATTTATTGCAGCATATAATGTGTTTCTGGATACACTGTGCTTTTTCAGCATTCAAATATTGATGGCACTGTGTCAGAGCACTGGCTATGAATTTCAGACAGATCAGGCCTTAACTTAACAAAAAAGTTATCAATAGTTCTTTTCATCTTTTCTTATTACCCACAGCTACATCCACTTCTCTCAGGCCTAGGCTGCTCACTAGGGCTGAGTATCATCACTGATTTCTATAATCCATTCAATTCCGGTTCTCAAAGTCCTGATTTGATTCAATTTAGCCTCAGACAGTCAGAAATATTATAATTCTGATCATTTATCAGTACTGACTTCATCAGAATTGTGAACATCACAGCAGAGGCCTTTGTGTGAAAGTAACTGAGAATAAAACACAGGAAAACATGAAGGAGATTTTCCTGGTCTGGCTTTTTATAGCAGATAACCTTAAAAATATTCTGCAATATTCTGCAATTTTGCATAATTTTAAGAAATTTAAATTTCTTCAGTATTGAACAGCAGAAATTAGGCTTTCTTGTCCGAGGTCATTTAAGTGAAAAAAGAAAAAGCGCTGTAAAAAACGCTAGACTGGTGGGTAATAAGCGAATGAATAATGCAGAAAACAGATTTGAGACGGGAAACTGTTCCTGAAGTACAGAGAGAGAGAGAGCTGTGCAGGAAGTGTGATTTTTATCGTGGTGGAAGCAAAACAGCAAAAGTCAGAGGGAATTCATGACGACATTGATCAAATGTGAAGCGCAGTTTGCTGCTTCTTTTGCTGCTGGCTCGGTGAATTTTGGTTGGAGAGAGGCAAAACCTGCAGCTCAGAATCAGCGCAAAAAGACGTAAACACAGCGCGGACCCGAAGAATCGCTAAGCTCCGACAGCGTGTCCGTGTTCGGGCCGTCGAGTGAGAAAGCCGAGAAAGACGAAGCTGATTCTGATGTGTTGGGTCCGCTCCGTGTTTAGGTCTTTGTGTGGAATCCGTTAATGAATTGATATCGCTTTATTCAAGCTACTCACCTCTCTCTTCCACCTGCACTTTCAACTGGACCACGGCCAATCAGAGAGGTCCCGCCCCTGACTATCTCTGATTGGTTTAGTCCACGATAGGGGCATAATGTGTGTCTGTTGTTGACCACACGGAGAGTTAGAGATTTTTTTTTTGTTACCGGAACAGTTGGTCGCACCTGTGCGACCAAATATTTATTTTTAGTCGCACCACTGAAAAATTTGGTCGCATTTGCGACCAAATTGGTCGCACTCTAGAGCCCTGCCTGGAAAAAATCAAACATTGTTGATTGAACACTGTCTCATAGTATATGTGGACAATAAACTAAAAGAATTTAACAGTTAAAGAAACTAAACATTCTACTGTGGTTGTCAGTCACCCAGTCTCCCTTCGATCTGTCTCCACTTCAAATGTTGAAGAGAAAACTAAATGGAGGAGGAAAAAAATGGAAGACATGCAGGAAAGAGACTTGGTAGGAGAAAACGCTTTCTGGTGATGTCCATGGGTTCCAGGCTTCAGGTAGTCATTGTCTCTAGAAAAGTATAAAAATGCACTTGTGTTATTGTCTATATTTTTTAAACATCATTTCTGAAATATGGGGGTTTAAGACTGGTTGTAATTCCTCAACCGTTAATGAATAATTTAGTTTTTCCTCTCAAATTGATGCTCATAATAAGATGAAGCTCATCTTATTATATAAGAGCATGCAGTGTGTAAGAATAAATATTTGGACCTAAATGCATTTCTATGATAGTATTGACATGTAGTGTTCAGTGCAATTGGTGATGAAAATAAAAATGATCATTTACAAGTCTGTAAATTCACCCAGACTATCGCCCAGGTTGTCCTGAAGCCACCTTTATCTGCTATTGCTGTTATCTCATTATCCAACTCTTTTGCTTCTTTTCCATAATAGACCTCAATTTTGCTGTCTTTGAACTAATGCACCATTAGCGACACTGCATTTCAAAGCTGACCCACTCAGGCTTTTAATGTAAGCAGCCATGTTTCCAGATGTTTCCAGCCTTTTTTACTTTGATGCCCCATTCCTGATTATTCTTTTTTCACACAAACACGTTTCCTTTCTCTTTAAAGCATTTCCTTACCTTAATACATTTATTTTCTTTGGGTAGACTGAGGCATGGACTGTTTGAGCTCCACATATTGATTGTTGTGGGGAATTTGATGCCTAGAGACTTGCTGTTCTCCTCTACTCTTCTTTCCTCTCTCTTCCACCCTGGGGGAATTTTAAATGGAAACACATTACTATGAATCACACAGCAGGGAGCTCCATGATTGATAGCATTGCTTACCATTTACTAGTCACTGTCTGGAGATAAGCCCTGAATTTATGGAGTATTGGAAATCCTTGCCGTTGCTACATGACCTATAGAGGTTGTGGGAAAATGCCAGCAGATCAGCAGTTTTTTGGTTTTTTAAATTCTTAACCAACAACCATGCCATGATCAGTCAGGTAAGTCACCTTTCTTACCCATTCTGATTCATTATGTACTTTAAAAGATCACCTCAACTATGTCTACATGCCTTAAATGCACTGGTTTGCTACCATGTGGCCATATTTGTGTTGACGAGCAGTTGAATGGGTGTACCTAACAAAGTTACCAGTCAGTGTATATTTAGTTGAAATGTAAACAGAGCAACCCCAAATGAAAAGAAAATTACAGACCTTAGATTAATATAATAATAATATATTTATGCTGAATCTTTTATATGCTTGTCAAATCAACCTTCAGGTAAATTATCCATTTTCTTCATAGTTCATTTAATACAATATGATAAAATAGATATATGTAATATTCAGAAATGAATAATTAGTCCATCTACTAAGGTGGGCACTATCATAGTTCATTTAAAATCCCTGAAGGCATATATGCAGGAATCCCTAGACTTTGCAGGGTGCAGACAGTAGTTCACCAAAGACTTTTGTTTAAAGAATGTGCTTGCAGACCAGTTTTTCCTGTGCCTCAGATACAATTTGCAGACTAAAACTTTTCTTCTTTAGAAATGGCTAACAGTTATAGATTTTAAACATCAAATGAAAACTGTGTTTGCACAAATAGAGAGCTGTCTGTACTTTTATCCTGCACTCCTTGTGTGTGTATGCTACACAATTCAGCAGTAGCCTAACTCCACTTGAAATAACGCGCGAAGTCAGGATGTAGCGTCCAACTCCTTTTAATTAGTAAGTATTTCCTCATGGAGTAAAACTGAAATACAAATAACATAGCTAAAATTAACCTAGCATCATTAGCACAACAAAATTAGATTCCAATACACATCCATTAGCTTTAGCACACAACTACTAAAGTATTCATCTACAGCAAATATTTTCACAAAATATACATAAAATACAATCCTACAATTCAATACAAATGAAAACTTACAGACGGTGGTGTCGATGGCACAAACAAAAGGCAGATGTCGCTGGATTAAATTTCCCCACATGTGATCCGCTAGGAACTAAACAAACCTGGCTGACATTCTGTCACTTCCCGAAACTGGTTTTCAAAATAAAACGAATTTCAAAATAAAATTAGCTCATTGCAAAGAGCGCCTATATCCGGTTGTTCAGTGATGACGCGACGAATCCTACTTCCGGGTCTAAAGTAGTCTGCGTTTAATATGGCTTTTGTGTTGTTAACATGTTTAATGTTATGTATTTTCTTCTATTTGATCTCAAAAAGCTCCTAAAACAGTCAGTGATCACTGTTGACCTCCCTCGGCTTTTATTACCGCTAATCATTTATTTAAGCTTAGTTTTTAAAACCTTAGGATGTAACTACAGCCCAGCCCATGCAGCAGTATATGAATGACTAACCTCGTATTGTGGATGGATTATCTCAGTTGTTCTCCTGGCTGAAGTTTGGTCCTTTTACAGCATCCTGCCATGCGATTACATTTGTTCCTGACCACCGAGAACACTCACGTTAACTTTTATCGAGTGGAAAAAAAGTTAGCTTGTTTATATTATGCTAACATAGCTGTGTCGCTAGCGGTCACGTAGCACATCATTATATACCAGCTAGCCAAACTTCAGTAACCCTACAAACGTCACTGCTGTTTAGTTTTCTGTCTTCATTTATGCTGGAAGTGATAGCAGAGCTGTACGTTTGAATTTGTTTCCAAAACCCCGCAGTCAGGACATGCTATATTGCAGAGGTGGGACCAAGTCATTGTTTTGCAAGTCTCAAGTAAGTCTCAAGTCTTTATCCTCAAGTCTCAAGTCAAGTCTCAAGTAATGTCAGGCAAGTCAGAGTCGAGTCTCAAGTCACTGGTGTAAAAGTCCAAGTAAAGTCACAAGTCTGAAATTTTGAATTTCAAGTCCTTTCGAGTCTTTAAAAAAAAAAACGAAAAAAAGCATGTTGCAGTTATATGCTAAATGTAAATATTAGACCATGTAATTTTTATATCTGTGTTTTTCTCAACACATGACAAAATAGTGAACTTAGAAAATATACACAAATTGTGAAATTGCACCTCTTTAAAATGCAGCTCAATTAAACCTAGCTCCAAGAATAATTTTCACCGACAGTTCTGAGATAAGCTGCATGTTATTCTTGGATGCGGTTGTAGGACTGGCTTTAAAATCGCATGACAAAAATATCATACACATTAAAAAAAACTGCATCACCAACGTAGCCTGGAAAACATTTGCTAGTTAGATGAAGTCAGCTATCTCATCGTAGCATATTTATATGCATATTTATAATCATACGGTTCTTGGAGTGAGTGCATACACTCATGAAGTTTAGTAACTTCCGGTCACTGCAACAAGCCCAGGTACAGTTTACCGACGGATGGGTGCAGGACCTTGAAATGCACCGTGTAGAAAGTAAAGACCATCGTACGTATCATAAGTTTACCAGTCTCACAAATCGTCGTCATAAATACACATTCGTTAACCGTTTATTAATAGGACCTTTGAGCTCAATGGTAATTAATTAGCAGTGGAAATAATTTCTGGTAGCATCACAGAAATGTAGCAGTGACAATAATATTGTATGCTGTAATCGTACTGGACAATTAGTGATACAAAACAACTGTTTTATCCTGTGAATAAAAGTATATGTTTTTGTCAATGTACCATAATAACAGAGGCGAAACGCAATATTGTGTCAGGACAATTCACTATTTATGCACAATAAACAAAGGAGCATAGCGCGACAATTTCTGTTCAGCGCCAGACTTGCTTGTAACCTATATCACCAATTATGTTAAGAAAAATGACGTATTAACTACAACAGCAGACTGATCTTTGTGGAAATGCTTGGAGCAGACTAACCTGTGAGCTGGAGTGTTCTGGGACGTTATATTTGGTCTTTGAATGGCTGCAATCCAGTCGCCTCTTTGTTACTTCGGAAACATGGCTCGAACAATTTCTCTTCAACGACGTAATCCGATAACAACCGATCTCTTTACTCGTCGGCTTCCCGTGGCTGTCATGCGACCGGCTATTGCAGTTAATAATACAACAGCTTCTTGACATTTTTGTGTTTCTTTTTATCGCTGTATAACTGATTTTAATTGAAAGCCTGCGTGCGCTAGTATCGCTTGCCACGAGTTCCCAGAATCCTTTGCGGTTCTACCCGTGAATGACGTCACATTTTCAATCTCTATATAATATGCATGTTAAATTTTATATTTGGGGTAAAATATCAAGTCTTTTCAAGTAAACCGGTTCAAGTCCAATTCAAGTCCCAAGTCATTGGTGTAAAAGTCCAAGTCAAGTCACAAGTCTTAGAACATTTTTTCAAGTCAAGTCTAAAGTCATAAAATTAATGACTCGAGTCTGACTCGAGTCCAAGTCATGTGACTCGAGTCCACACCTCTGCTATATTGTATTTAGATAGAAGCTAGTGAGCTAACTCCCTGCTAACTTCTAACTCCGTTAAATGTCATAAATTCCGTTTTCATGGATGCCTGGATGTTAAACTCAATTGTTACACCTGGTAGAGCAGAACGCTGATCATTTTATTAAAGATGAAAGACTTTAGACAGTTTTTTAACTCTCAGTAATGCCATAGTGATCGTTTGATATATGGACCTGCAGCGGAGTTTAGACCCAGACACGGCTAGTGACGTCAGACTGAACAACCGGATTGCAATAAAATTAAGAGCGGAACAACTTTAAAGGCACAATGGTTGTTTGTTTTTTACAGAGGGTCTCATTCTTTTATATCATAGAAGCTGCTTACAAATCTTAGACTCCATACATCATGGCCAAGATTTTTTTTTTAACACTGAACAGAAAACTGAAGCATTCAGTTTTAAAACTGGTTTGTGATTTAAAGACTACAAACAGAAGATTGTGGTTTATGTCTCTACTAATACTAACGAAATAGCTGTTTTCGTTTATGTAATTAATTTTTTTTAAAGAGCGCTTGAACACATTAATTTTTATACTTATACAAAAAACTTGCTTAGCTGTTTTTTGTTGTTGTTTTTGCCCTGGCTTTATGTATGTTAGACAAAATAGACTTAGCTTCAGTAGTTTAAATGAGTTTGTGGACCTTAGCTTCTGCAGCTTAAGAAGGACACATTTTTTACAGATTTTATGTGTTAGAAACATTTCTGAGTGCTTGGTTTACACATCTCCATTTTTGGCTGTCAGGGGCAGCTTAGACCTCAGATTTCATACCTCAGCAGCCATAGCCATAGACCAAGGGCTTTGGGTTTTTTAGATTCCTTGCAAGTTTGTGCATCACTCTGAAGAAAGTCTAACCTTACTGCATTTTTGAATTATTTGTTACCAAGCTTGGTTTACCAAACACCACTGCAGTTTGTATAATGGTGTGTTTAGCAAGTAGCCAGGAAGATGACTGATCAAAATCTCATTGCTGCTGCACCCTGAACCATCGAGGCCATTTCATCACATTAATATCCTGCCACACTGTGACCGAATATTTGATCTACACACACTGATAATCAACAAGTCGTTATACATCCACACTGTGCCAGCGCATCACACATGGGGGCTGTTTCTGTGGTGCTGATCCCATTATGGAACATGACTTAATTCTCCTTGACACAAAGCCAATTCAGGGAGTGATTGTCTCACAGGTTCATCCTCTCTCACGCAGCGTGAGGGCAGAAGGGAAGTGGTGGTGAGGAGGTGGGTTGTATTAGGCGCTGAAAGACCACAGCTGAGGGGGAAATAGCTGTCAGGCCTGTGGAGGAAGGAACAGGACACAGTATAGCCCATCACTTGTGCTCCCTGAGAGACTTATTACAGAAGCAGGCCAGGGAGAGAGCTTGTAATTAATTTGGAGGGAACTGATATTGGTTTTGATGCACCAGAGACTGACAACAATGGCTGTCTCCTACATGTACCTGCACTCGTGGCTATATGTGTCTGCATAAAAACAGGAAACCAAGACGAGCAAGGGGAGAAAGGGCTATTTACATGGAATGTCTGCAACAATGCATATTAATGCCTCCTTTAGTCGCCTCATCCTCCTGCAACTCGTATTCTCATCTCTCATCTCTCTCATTCCTCTCTCACTTATCCATCTCTGCAGCAGCTTTGGTTAGATTCTTCCTCTATCATGAGTACGTGTTGTTCAGGGCAGCATTTTTTTTTAAAATAATGAAACTATACTCGGCATGGCAAATTATTAATGTCACAGAAAGGAAATAAGCTTGTTTTCCTTCAGCTCATTCATTTAGAAAGCTCCATGACTGCACCACAGAAGCACAATTACAGCACTAAGGAATCACAGAGATTGAAAGGACCACAGAATTTGCACTCTTAGTCATGCAAATCAGCTGTTAGGTCATATCCGAGGACAAATTCAGCATTATTTTCTAATGACTGAGGAAGAATGGAAAGAAAAATGTGAGTGACATGATCAGAATGGATTTATAATATCTGCTGCCATTATTAAAAGTTTTTATCATATCTTTGGGTATATATATATATATATATATATATATATATATATATATATATATATATATATTGAATATATGCCATAGATTCATTTTTTTTTAATTACATCAGGAACTGGAACTAGATGATAAATCTGTAATTTTTGAAGTTAAAAGAAAACACATGAACAAAAATAAATAAATGGGTTCCATCATTTAGCCCAGTATTAGCTCACAATGACATTGGCGTTATGACAGTTTTGTATGATGGACTGTTACCACCTGCTTCTGGGAAGGAGGGCGATCCATTTGATGGAGCTTCAGAAAAGTAAGATGTATATTGTCATAGTTTTGAGTGAGAAGGACACAATCAAATACACTCAACAAAAATATAAACGCAACACCTTTGTTACTGCTCCCATTCCCCATGGGATGGACGTAGAGACCTAAAATTCATTCCAGATACACAATATAACCATCACTCCCAAACAGTGGTCACAAATTAGTCCAAATGTGTGGTAGTGGGCACATCTGCTATATTGAGATAATCCATCCCACCTCACAGATGTGCCACATCAGGATGCTGATCTGACATCATGAGTAGTGCACAGGTGTACCTCAGACTGCCCACAACAAAAGGCCACCCTGGAATGTGCAGTTTTGTCTCACAGCAAAATGCCACAGATGCCACAAGCAATGAGGGAGCATGCAATTGGCATGCTGACAGCAGGAATGTCAACCAGATCTGTCGCCCATGCATTGAATGTTCATTTCTCAACCATAAGCCGTCTCCACAGGCGTTTCAGAGAATATGGCAGCACATCCAACCGGCCTCACAACCACAGACCTCGTGTAACCACACCAGCCCAGGACCTCCACATCCAGCAGGTTCACCTCCAAGATCGTCTGAGACCAGCCACCCAGACAGCTGCTGGAACAATTGGTTTGCACAACCAAACAATTTCTGCACAAACTGTCAGAAACCGTCTCAGGGACGCTCAACTGCATGCCCGTCGTCCTCATCGGGGTCTTGACCTGACTCCAGCTCGTCGCCGTAACAGACTTGTGTGGGCAAATGCTCACATTCGATGGCGTCTGGCACGTTGGAGAGGTGTGCGCTTCACGGATGAATCATGGTTCACATTGTTCAGGGCAGATGGCAGCTGAGAATGTCCCAGTTCTTGCATGGCCAGCATACTCACCGGACATGTCACCCATTGAGCATGTTCGGGATGTGCTTGACCGGCGTATACGACAGCGTGTACCAGTTCCCACGAATATCCAACAACCTCGCACAGCCATTGACGTGGAGTGGACCAACATTCCACAGGCTACAATTGACAATCTGATAGACTCCATGCGACGATGTGTTGCACTGCATGAGGCAAATGGTGGTCACACCAGATACTGACCGGTTCTGGGTCCCCAGACCCCCAATAGCGCAAAAAACTGCACATTCCAGGGTGGCCTTTTGTTGTGGGCAGTCTGAGGTACACCTGTGCACTACTCATGATGTCAGATCAGCATCCTGATGTGGCACACCTGTGAGGTGGGATGGATTATCTCAATATAGCAGATGTGCCCACTACCACACATTTGGACTGATTTGTGACCACTGTTTGGGAGGGATGGTTATATTGTGTATCTGGAATGAATTTTAGGTCTCTACGTCCATCCCATGGGGAATGGGAGCAGTAACAAAGGTGTTGCGTTTATATTTTTGTTGAGTGTATAATAATTCATACCTTCATGGAAGGTATAATCTCCTGTTTTTATGTGACTTGTGGGGAAATAATGACTCAGATTTATGGTCAGTTTGAGGATGTTTAGGAGTACAGGTGTTTAGCCTTTAGATTTTGGAAATTTGTTGTGCACAAAAGCTCATTTAGGCCTCCGTGACATGTTGGTGATCGTCTGGCAGCCACCGGTCACCAGGGTAAAAATGTATTTTCTGCAACTGATTGGTGAGTTGATGGATTGGGTGAAACTGGTTGCAAAAAGGTAGAAATATTCAACAATAATTGCTTTGTAATTACTTTGGGTGCTAGCAGGTTGCTGCGATCAACAGTTATTTGCATGGAAGACTAACAGGTCTGCAAATGCTCTCAAACTGCTCCCCAAGCAGTAGTCAAACTGTGAAAAGTATTGTCATGTTTAAAATGAAAGTTGTGCTGTGTGAAATGTGTTGGTTGCAGTGGTAATCCACAACTTCCCCTTTGAAGGTAAATGGCCAACTTTCATTTTTTCAAGTTTCACTGCTGCTTGGGGAGTTAATGGTAAGTGTAGTGTAAGTGCAGAAAAGTTGGTGTCTTCCATACAGTCACATTTTCCCCTCCTGATAGGGAGTTGCTGACTAGTCTCTAGGCCTGTGTGACTGGGGTCCATTTTGAGGTGGTGATACAAAATGTTGAAAGTGGTAGAATCCACAGTGCCATTTAAAGATAATTTAAATAGCACAGGTTACCAATTAGACAACATATCAGCAGCATATAGTATACATTATGCATTCTTGTGTTTCTGCTTCCTGATATAATCACTAAGCTTTGTACATCTTTTTGATTTACAGATCTTTGTTTCATTCTGACACTGACTGTGATGCCTTCTGATAGTGCAATCCCCTCATTTCTGACTTACTTCCCTCTCTTTGTTACCATCTGACTTTTTATTAGTGTGTGTGTGTGTGTGTGTGTGTGTGTGTGTGTGTGTGTGTGTGTGTGTGAGTGAGTGAGTGAGTGAGTGAGTGAGTGAGTGAGTGAGTGAGTGAGTGAGTGAGTGAGAGAGAGAGATAAGTTACTTTGTGATTAAATTAGTGGGTTACACCCAACACTGTCAGTAATTCATCACATGGGCAACCTATGTTAGTTTGATGTTATGGAATGAAAAGAAAAATGTAGCATTTGTTTCTAATTAGATTGACCTGATTTCTATTAATTTGACATAGACTGGTCTAGTGAGACAAACCCTCAAACTGTACACTTAACAATTTAATTTCAGTCACAACACTCCTTCTCTGTCTCATTCTTTTCTTTTTTTTAAATGTGCATCTAAGACAGAGCCCATGGTAGTAGTGAAACTAGGTCCTGGGCTTCAAATAGCAGCCCATTGTATCCCAGGGGTCCACAGCTGAGGAAAGGCCAAGAGGAGCAGACATACACACATACATAAACACACACACACACACACACATGCACGCACGCGCGCACACAGACAGACAGCAGGAGTGAGAGATAGAGGGCGAATTGTTTGATGAAAATTAATATTTGTCATTTGGTGCCGCACATAATACCCTGCGGACTCATAAAGTACAGCGCCTATTGTTTGAATCTATTTCTTTTGAAGATACTACAATGTACCTGTGTTTTCAGCACAGTTTGGGGGATGTGGGTATGTGCAGTTCTTGTATATTTGCTTTGATGTACTTCGGAACTGCTGGCTGTTTCCAACTTTGTTCCAGTCCGTTACTGGAACCGTCCATTCATCAGGCTGTGAGGTGTCATGTGTGATAACTTTTGTGTGTTTTTGAGAGAGAGAGAGAGAGAGAGAGAGAGAGTGATTTAATACCCCTGACAATAACTAAAATTGTGTTTTATTGCTATCTTGTTGCTATATATTTGTTATTTACTTTATATTTAAGTCTGTTTTTATTTATTCATGTTCCAAGATCTTTTTGAGGCATTTGAGGCATCTTTTTGAGGCATGGTTTAAAAGAACTAGTAAAGTAAAATAAAAAAAATAAAAATCCCAGGAAATTTGAAGGTACATAACAGCTTTTAAACATTGTTGGTCAGTCTGTATCTTAAGTGCATGACTGATAAAAGCTGTACCAAAGCTCATGATATAATTTTAAAGAAAACAAAATGAAAAAAGTACAAATGTTCTCATTTTATGCATTCGTTTTTCCAACTGTAAAAATCAAATATTATCCCTGTCTTTTTCCCAGCTTTTTAAAGCCGGTGTCTTACTCACAAACAGATGCTTGCAGAGGACCATGGGGTTACATTTAAATCCATTATTACTGTTAAGTGTTATTTTAGTTTATGTAAGGTTAATGTTGTCTTCTTCTTCTTTCAGCTCTTTCTTTTATGAGTCCCCACAGGGGATCATCTGTTTCCCTTTCACTGTGTCCCTGTCACACCAACCCTCTGCATGTCGTCCTTGACTACGTCCGTGCCCCCTCTCCTCCTCATTTGTCTTTGGTCAACAATAGCAGTTTCCACTGGTTTGACAGTTTATTAGAATCACAGTTCTGCTGCCTTAACCCAACAAATGTGTTAAACCAAAAATAAAAGTGCCAGTGAAAAACAAAGTGAAAACAAAGAATAAAACAGTTCAAATGACCCCATAACTTGAGAATGACTCAAGTTCATCAGTTCAACTTTTTTTATCTTTGCTCGCTCCTTCTTTAAAAGAGATTCATGAACTCATCACCTCATACTATTGTGGCCAGTGCAGAACTGTGGGTATGCTCTGTAATGCTAGTGTCACCTGGCATGTTGAAAAAGAATCTATGTTTTATTATGGTTAAGTTTTACATATGTAAATAAATGCAGTTCTTAATTGGGGTCTTTGGAGAATGGGCTGCCACTAGCAGTTGGCAACTGTGTATATTATGCATGTATAACACAGCTGGCAAACACTGTCTTGAATATTCACTTTTCTAGTGTTTAAGTGAGTCCTGCTCTACTGGAATGCCTCCAACATACTTGTCCCATAAAACTTTGGTTTGGCACCTCATAATACAGGACCTCTGGATTGTCAGTATGAATCTAGCCATTGTGCATCAATACTACAGAACAGGTTTCCTGTTGTGAAGGATCAGTGTAAAAAGTCTTCGTTAGCAGCAATGAAGATAGCAGTAAACAATAAAACTGGCAGCTGCCAGTGCAGAAGATGGTCATTCCAAAAAAAAGAGCAGTGAGGGTTAAGTCACAGATTTGTAATACATTTGCTGCTAATGGAACAGATGTCTTGTCTGGCCAGTTGTAGTTTTGCTAACATTATAACAATTTTTCATCCCTCATGTGCTCTCTGACGTATTAGTGTAGCTCATCATCCCATAATACCAACCTACCTCAGTGTCTCCTTGGAGCAGCATGGCAGCATTTTAACACTGGTTACCGTGGAGACCACAGCGGTGCCACTGGCAGAAGCAGCCTCTTGCTCATTCCGGATGACATTCAGAAAAGCCCCTCTAGTGTTTGTATGCACACACACTCTCTTACATGAGCATGCAGCCACACAACAGCACCCCCGTGTGCTATGCAATAATGTTTCCTTGAATACACACAGTCAGAGACATATGCTCTTACAAAAGATCAATGGAATATGGATGACACACACAAACATACAACAGTCAGTCAACTGTCATCTGTTGTAACAGCTTTCAGAGTATGTGACTACAGCTTTCTAATATGCCAGAACTATGGTGACTAACACACGTGTGTGTGTGTGTGTGTGTGCGTGCGTGTGTGTGTGTGTGCATGCGGATTTTTGTATCCAAGTAGATCTTGAGCACTTGGTTATCAAGTGGATATAAAACTAGCAGATGTAAAAGTTTAAAGGGATGTTTTTCTTTTTTTCCTAAAACTACCTGTACGTTTCAATTTACTTTGTAACGCCATATTGCAGTGATTTACACATTTTCCTAACACGCGAAAGGACACCCAAATGCCTCTGGGATTATGTTGGGAGGAGCATCTGTTGTGAAAATTGTCAAGATCAAATATGCAGAGCTATCTGCTGTGGTGACCCCTTTTGAATAGGGGAACAGCTCAGTCTTTACTTTGTTTATACTCAACATCCTTTAAATATACCTATATGAGAACTCATATAGTTATATTTTAAGTTTGATTTTCATTTTGCTTTATTGGTTAATCCAAATAACCTTAATTCATCATGGTTTATAGGATGGGTTGAAGAAAATGGCTGGCAAATACCACTATTTGGTCAAAGTTGCTAGCCTCTGTTGAGAAAATTGTCCTTTGGCACTCTTGCTGCCACAGTTTCAACAATAGTGAGGTGTCATATAAGAGTCCTCCAGTGGGACCTCTTGGTGATGCTTGGATACAATAGGTACTCTACATCGTAATCTTTCAGCTTGGCAAGTTAAAACTGGGGCTGTTGAAAACTGGCACTATGCTTGATATACATAGCTATTACTTTTCATGCCAAAACAATAGCTAAAGGGCAAGTGATGATGATGATCATGATAATAATAAAAATTTATTTTTAAATTTAAATTATTTAAAATAATTTTACATTTAAATTTAAAATAAAAATGAAAACAAAGCAAAAATAGTCCAGTACAATATTGCCAGGGGTGGCACAGCAAGGCCAAAGAACATAGTGTGCATATCACCAATGAGTATCTCAATAATAGCAGCTAATTCATGAATTTGTTTTCTAGTAATAAAACACAGTTTTTGCATGACAAAAATCTAATTTCCATTGCAATATTCATTGTGTCATATGTCATCTAGTTGTCATTTCAATGTTAGATTCAGTTTGTCATGGAAAAAGATGACAAGTGTGGGCTGTTTATAAGAAGGCGTTGGAGGAGTGTGACAGCACTGTCAACATCTCTGTTATGTTTGCACATATCCAATTTGATGCGAATTCTTCGTTTTTATGTTGCTTGATGTTGTGTTCAATGGTTCTTTTTGTTACCTCACAATTTGGATCATGAAGTCATGTTTTTCACTGCTTAACCCAGAAAAAAAACGGCTAAGTGGAGATAAAGCCTGTCCTTGAAAGACCAAACCAGCCCAAGACAGCAGGTAGATACTGGACATGAGATTACATTTTCAGCCAACTGAACAGGCGACTGCAAGTTAGAGGAAAAGCAATGTTAGTAGAAGGAACACGCAAGAGAATTTCACAAGAAAAAAGGAGCCTGATTACCACACAACATGCAATGACAATCTGTCAGAAAAATGGTTGTTTGAGCTGGTCCTTAAAGTGAGGTTTCATATAAGAGTCCTCCAGTGGGACCCACTTGAAGGTCAGAGAGACTGAGATAGAAAGCAAAAAGAAAGAAAACCCTGACAACCCAGTACTATCACATTCATTTACATTAATGACATACTGCATTTGGCTGCCAATAACCAATCATTGGTGATGATTGGTAATTGGTGTAAAAAGAAATTGTTAAGGTATTTTAGTTAACCTTTTTCATGTTTTACAATGAACAATGTCAACTGATGATCATTTTACACTCAACAAAAATATAAACGCAACACCTTTGTTACTGCTCCCATTCCCCATGGGATGGACGTAGAGAGCTAAAATTCATTCCAGATACACAATATAACCATCCCTCCCAAACAGTGGTCACAAATCAGTCCAAATGTGTGGTAGTGGGCACATCTGCTATATTGAGATAATCCATCCCACCTCACAGATGTGCCACATCAGGATGCTGATCTGACATCATGAGTAGTGCACAGGTGTACCTCAGACTGCCCACAACAAAAGGCCACCCTGGAATGTGCAGTTTTGTCTCACAGCAAAATGCCACAGATGCCACAAGCAATGAGGGAGCATGCAATTGGCATGCTGACAGCAGGAATGTCAACCAGATCTGTCGCCCGTGCATTCAATGTTCATTTCTCAACCATAAGCCGTCTCCACAGGCGTTTCAGAGAATATGGCAGCACATCCAACCGGCCTCACAACCGCAGACCTCGTGTAACCACACCAGCCCAGGACCTCCACATCCAGCAGGTTCACCTCCAAGATCGTCTGAGACCAGCCACCCAGACAGCTGCTGGAACAATTGGTTTGCACAACCAAACAATTTCTGCACAAACTGTCAGAAACCATCTCAGGGACGCTCAACTGCATGCCCGTCGTCCTCATCGGGGTCTTGACCTGACTCCAGCTCGTCGCCGTAACAGACTTGTGTGGGCAAATGCTCACATTCGATGGCGTCTGGCACGTTGGAGAGGTGTGCGCTTCACGGATGAATCATGGTTCACATTGTTCAGGGCAGATGGCAGCTGAGAATGTCCCAGTTCTTGCATGGCCAGCATACTCACCGGACATGTCACCCATTGAGCATGTTCGGGATGTGCTTGACCGGCGTATACGACAGCGTGTACCAGTTCCCACGAATATCCAACAACCTCGCACAGCCATTGACGTGGAGTGGACCAACATTCCACAGGCTACAATTGACAATCTGATAGACTCCATGCGACGATGTGTTGCACTGCATGAGGCAAATGGTGGTCACACCAGATACTGACCGGTTCTGGGTCCCCAGACCCCCAATAGCGCAAAAAACTGCACATTCCAGGGTGGCCTTTTGTTGTGGGCAGTCTGAGGTACACCTGTGCACTACTCATGATGTCAGATCAGCATCCTGATGTGGCACACCTGTGAGGTGGGATGGATTATCTCAATATAGCAGATGTGCCCACTACCACACATTTGGACTGATTTGTGACCACTGTTTGGGAGGGATGGTTATATTGTGTATCTGGAATGAATTTTAGGTCTCTACGTCCATCCCATGGGGAATGGGAGCAGTAACAAAGGTGTTGCGTTTATATTTTTGTTGAGTGTACATTTCATCCATGTTAGAAAAATCGCACCAACAGTTGTCACCTTCTTACAAAACGTCTTGCTGATGGTCTTGTATCTCATCCATGTGAAGGTCTCCAGTCTTGTCCCTGATGTTCTTTGACATGTCTTTGGCCTTTCCCGTGGTGGTGTAGAGGTTAGAATGACATAAATTGATTCTTTGGACAGATGTGCTTTATACAATGAGATAAGATCAGCAGTATCTATGATAAGTTGGTTGGTTGGCTTGTTGGTTGGTTGTAATATAGGTGCACAGAAATCTGACCACATTACCACAGTACTGAAGGCACTTCATTGGCCCCCAGTGTAGAGTTACCTCTAAAATTCTTCTATTAGTTCATAAAGCTCTCAGTGGTTTGGCCCCCTGGTATATTTCTGTTTTGCTCACGCTCTACAGTCCAGTCAGACCTCTCAAATCATCAAGCGCAGATTTTTCCCTGTTCCCAGAATCAGATCTTAGTCTGCTGAGGGTGCTGTCCGTTATTGTGGTCCTGTTTTTTGGAACAAGCTTCCTGCTGACTTCACATCAATTACATCTCTCTGAACATTGAAGAACAAACCTGTTGCTTTGTTTTGTTTAATTTGGATGTTGATGTATTTATTTTAATGTTTTGTTTATGATCGGATATTATAGTACATAATATTGAAAATATTAATTAGAAAGAAAAATTTATTAATTCAGTAGCTTTATGATGGGGGTTTAGCAGTGCTGTAAAGTGTAGTGCATCCTTACAATCTGCTGTTGTTTTCTCTGTATTTTATTGTTAGTTAGCTATTACAGTTTGGCCGTTTGCTTTTGGCATTGCCAAAATTTTTGAGCACCATGTCACCAACATAATACCATTGCTGTAACTGGACTTGCAACAACTCAGCAATATCCATCCAAAGTGTTGGGAGACTGCAGGATTTCAGTTCATAGTGCTGAAATCCTGTCATCAGGGTTCTGATAAAGTTCTGTCTACAACAAATTACAAATCGGAATCTTTAACTGTCAATGTTTATTGCATGGGTCCGCCCCAAGTTCCTGAAGACTCTGGACGTTGTAGGGCTGTCCTGGTTGACACGCCTCTACAATGTTGCATGGAAATCAGGGGCAATACCTCTGGACTGGCAGACCAGGGTGGTGGTCCCCATCTTTAAGAAGGGGGACCGGAGGGTGTGTTCCAACTATAGGGTGATCACACTCCTCAGCCTCCCTGGGAAAGTCTATGCCAGCATGCTGAGGCCATGGTTCTCAGCCGGAAAAGGGTGGAGTACCCACACCGGATCGGGGATGAGTTCCTGCCCCAAGTGGAGGAGTTCAAGTACCTGTTCGCGAGTGATGGGACAAGTGAGCCGGAGATCGACAGACGGATTGGTGCGGCGGCTGCAGTGATGCGGACGCTGCACCGGTCCGTCGTGGTGAAGAGGGCGCTGAGTGTAAAAGCGAAGCTCTCAATTTACCGGTTGATCTACGTCCCTACCCTCACCTATGGCCACGAGCTGTGGGTAGTGACCAAAAGAACGAGATCGCGGATACAAGCGGCGGAAATGAGCTTCCTCCGAAGGGTGGCTGGCCTCTCCCTTAGAGATGGGGTGAGAAGTTTGGCCATCCGGGAGGGGCTCAGAGTAGAGCCGCTGCTCCTCCACATCGAAAGGAGCCAGTTGAGGTGGTTCGGGCATCTGACAAGGATGCCTCCTGGGCGCCTCCTGGGGTTGGTGTTCCGGACATGTCCCGGAGGAGGCCCCGGGGCAGACCCAGGACACGCTGGAGAGATTATATCTCTCGGCTGGCCTAGGAACGCCTTGGTGTTCCCCCGGATAAGCTGGAGGAGGTGGCTGGGGAGAGGGAGGTCTGGACTTCTCTGCTTAGGCTGCTGCCCCCGTGACCCGGCCCCGGATAAAGCGGATGAAGATGGATGGATGTTTATTGCATGTGTTTTTGTGAACCTAGGACTGGATCAGATTGCAGATACTGATGTCAGTTACACATAAGACTTGAATATTTTGGAGGAGTCTAGAGATGTGTTCTTTCCATAAGGAAAAGTGTTAAATGTCAGCTCATTTGTGGAGGTAATATTAGTAATACATAGCAATCGGCTACTGTAACGGCCAGCCGTAAGTATTACAGTGGTCTTTCTTTAAAGCAAAAGGCAACTGTAAGAAACTGAAAGGTCAGATTCTAATAAAAATAAAGGTTTATAGCAATGCTACCTTTTTATCTTGTCTCTCTACACTGAGCATAGACCTCAGACAAGATAGCTTCATAATGCATATTTTAATGTGTGTCTCACTTCAGCTTGTGATCTGTCGGTTGGTCGGTCACTCAGAATGGACAGCATCAGGCCCTGATATTTACACTTACTGGCTACAGAAGCTAACTGCGTTCCAAGAACATCTTGCAAAACAAATGAACCAGATGCTAATGGATGAGATGCATTAAGCATAGTTAACTGAAGGCTGGACAGTCCAGATCCCCAAGAATCCAAAAAAGGGACCTGTCCTACCTAATGACCAGATAATAACCTGCCTCAGCACCACATGGAAGCTCCTGTTAGGCATCATATCAGCGCAGATGAACAGGCATATGGCTTAGTATGGTTTGAGTAGGGCCCAGAAGGCAACTGGGAATGAATCCAGAAATGCCTAGAACTATACAAGAAAGGGAGGTCTGGGTGTCCTTGCTTAGGCTAGTGCCCCCACAACCCAGCCCTGGATAAGCAGAAGAAAATGGATGGATGGATAGTTTTTCTTCAGTAACATTATTCGGTTTGTCACATTCTTAAATCCATCCATCCATCCATCCATTCACTTCCGCTTGTCCTTTTCAGGGTCGCGGGGGGCGCTGGAGCCTATCCCAGCTGTCATAGGGCGAGAGGCGGGGTACACCCTGGACAGGTCGCCAGTCTGTCGCAGGGCCAACACACAGGGACAGACAACCATTCGCACTCACATTCACACCTAGTGACAATTTGGATTATCCAATTAACCTATCCCCACAAGCTGCATGTCTTTGGACGGTGGGAGGAAGCCGGAGTACCCGGAGGGAACCCACGCAAGCACGGGGAGAACATGCAAACTCCACACAGAAAGACCCCGGCCTGATGTTGGAATTGAACTCAGGACCTTCTTGCTGTGCGGCAACAGTGCTAACCACCGTGCCACCGTGCTGCCATTCTTAAATACCTATTAAATGTCTAGCGCTAAGAGATTTTTCTACTATTTTGCATGTACTGATCCTATTTGAACTTGAACTGATTAAATGAATGTCTGGCATCTGTTTGCTGTTGGACCATTAGTCAAAACCATAGGCTACAATGGGTGCTGAGACCTGAGATCAGGTGTGCAGCTTGTAACAGCCGTTATGGTGTGGTGTCCCTTTAAGACACCCAAGTCGAGGGTTGATGGTGTCATCAGTGTGTGCCACTGCTCTCTCGCTCTCTCTCTCTGTGATTATGAGGACACGTGCCTTCACGCTCGTGCTTAACGAGGGACGGACTTATGTTTTCTTTTCGAGACCCTTTTTTTGTTTTGTTTGCAGCGCTTGGGTTGTATGAACGCTGGGCATTTTGTTGTTGAGCCGCAGCCGTTCAGCCGGGCTTTTATACGGTTGCTGAAGAATGCGTATTAAAGAACCACCGTGGATTACTGATACCAGTGTGGGTGTGTATCCTTCCGCCTAGCCTGCTAGGTGTTTTGCCGCCTCTTCTCAACCACACAACACAACCCAACGTTACAAGCTTATGGAAAATAATGACTTTACATACAATATTTTATTTATATTTTGTTTTGTGAGCGCTAGTATATTTTTCTTTGTGTACGGGCTTTGAAAAGGTCCCTTGTATGGATATTCATATTATCAGATTAGCATTTTTTTTTTTTTTTTTATCTCCCTTGGAAACATAGAAAAACATTAGGATTAGCTACCAGATACATTGTGTGACAAACTACAGAAATGGTTAGTATGTTTGGTGATGCTCTTTACCTAGTTTAACATTACTCTGTTTATATGCCCATCTCTTCTGCAGTGTTAGGTGTAGGTTTATTCATAGTATACATGAATATTGACTCCTTTGTCACGTGGTGTGAGCAGAATCATCTGCAGCTCAACGTGGCAAAGACCAAGGAACTGATCGTGGACTTCAGGAAGACCAGGAAACACTTGACCCCTGTTTCAATCCAGGGGGTCAGTGTTGACATTGTGGAGGACTATAAATACCTTGGAGTACACATTGACAATAAACTGGACTGGGCTAAAAACACCACAGCACTTTACAGGAAGGGCCAGAGTCGTCTCTATTTTTTGAGGCGACTGAGGTCCTTCAACATCTGCCAGAAAATGCTGAGGATTTTCTATGAGTCTGTTGTGGCCAGTGCGATCCTCTATGCTGTTGCATGCTGGGGGAGCAGGCTGAGGGTCGCAGATGCCAACAGACTTAATAAACTGATCCGTAAGGCCAGCAATGTTGTGGGGATGGAGCTGGACTCCCTCAAGGTGGTGTCGGAGAGGCGGATGCTGTCCAAGATAAAGACAATGTTGGATAACACCTCCCACCCACTCCATGACATGTTGGTCAGTCACAGGAGCTCGTTCAGTGAGAGACTGAGATTACCGAAAAGCACCACTGAACGACACAGGAAATCATTCCTGCCTGTGGCCATCTCCCTGTACAACGCATCCACTTAACACACTGTTTGCTGCTACAGCTACACATGTTTCTTTTCCAACTATTTATTTATAAGTGACTTATGTATGTATGTATGTATATATATGTATATATTGTACTATTCTTAGTTAGCGTATTGTCTGTCTTGTCTTAATGTTGGTTTAAAATGGAGCACTGTAACAAAAAATAATTTCCCCCAGGGATCAATAAAGTATTCTGATTCTGATTCTGATTATATCAAAAGAATGACACCATATCAGACAGCCCTGTGTCAACTGTGAAGACCTTCAAGTTCCTGGGTACAACCATCTCCCAGGACCTGAAGTGGGAGACCAACATCAACTCCATCCTCAAAAAGACCCAGCAGAGGATGTACTTCCTGAGACAACTGGGGAAGTACAGTCTTCCACAGGAGCTGCTGATCCAGTTCTACACTGCGGTCACTGAGTCTCTCCTGTGCTCCTCCATCACAGTCTGGTATGGAGCAGCCACTAAACAGGACAGGAGCAGACTGCAGCGGACTGTGCGGGCAGCAGAAAGGATCATCGGCACGCCCCTGCCCTCCATCCAGGATCTGTACCTCTCAAGAACCAGGAAACGGGCAGGGAAAATCATCACAGACCCCTCACACCCTGCACACAGACTTTTTGATCTGCTGCCCTCTGGCAGACGGTACAGAAGCCTGCAGACCAGGACCACCCGATACAGGAACAGTTTCTTTCCCCTCGCCATCTCCCTTCTTAACAGTTGACCTGTCACACTGCTCCCACTGCCAGACTGCAGCTGCACCTTATGTACATTTTGTAGTATTCATTCCACCTCATTCATTTCTGTATTATATGTATGTAAGTTTAGATTTGTTATTTATAGTTGGTTTACACAGCTTTGTGTATGTATGTGTAATGTGTATATATAGACACGTGTGTGTGTGTGTGTGTGTGTGTGTGTGTGTGTGTGTGTGTGTGTGTGTGTGTGTGTGTGTGTGTGTGATTTACATTGCTGTGCTTGAGAGCCACCATCTACCGGAACCAAATTCCCTGTATGTGTCTGCACATATAGTTGGCCAATAAACACGATTCTGATTCTGATTCTGACAAGAAAAGTGGATGTGTTGAAGGTATAGGCATGGCTGTAGAGTGTCATAATTTTATCATTACTGAGCGAGTATCTCCATGCCATCCCTGGGAGCAACAATAGGCTGCAGCACATGAAACTATAACTAATTTAACAGTAATAAACATTAACCTGCCTATCAGATTTAATTGCTCATTAATGGAAGGTGCGGAAACACTGTTCCAGATCGTTCCGGCCCACTTTAACCCCTGGTTCTACCACTTGAGGTAGTTGATTTTTGATTCTGAGGCTTTTTGCAGATCATTATCCTATTTTAGAAACCGTTCTCTTTTCATCTTCAACTTTCAAGCCTCACATATGCTTCGCTGTTTGCTAGTATTTAATTGAATCTATTTTCCTCTGTATCGGTGGAATTTTGCCCTTCCGCTGGTTCCAGCACAAGTCCAAAGGAGGATCCAACCTCATGCTTAACGAGTGAGGTGTTCTTTTAAAAATGTTCTGCAGCCTTTTTATCTCTAAATATATATTTACTCATAGCATTCTTTGTTTGGCCATAGGAACTGGCCAAAATTTGCATAAAAGTTAATTTTTGTGGTAAGCATGAAGGAATATACATAAATGTATATGTATACTACCAGTCAAAAGTTTGAGCACACCTTCTCATTTATTTTTTTTACTTTATTTTTACTACTTTCCACATTGTAGATACATACTGAAGACATCAAAATGAAGCAAGATATAAGGAATTATGTAGCAAAGAAAAAATTGATATTTTAGATTCCTATAAGTAGCCATCCTTTGCTTTGTTCACAGCACTGCAAACCCTTGGCCTTCTCTCTCTGAGCTTCATGATGTTGCTATGGTCGGCAAACAAAACTATAATTGCTATAACTTTGAATGTGTCCCCAAGAGCAGTCCCAAAAATCAGACATAGGCTACAATGAAACTGGCTCACATGAGGACCGCCTCAGGAAAGGAAGACCAAGAGTCACCTCTGCTGCTGAGGATAAATTTATCCATGTCACCAGCCTCAGAAATCCCAAGTTAACAGCACCTAAGATTAGAGCCCAGATAAAAACCACACAGAGTTCCAGTAGCAGACACATCTCTACATCAACTGTTCACAGGAGACTGTGTGAATCAGGCCTTTATGGTCAAATAGCTGCTAAGAAAACACCACTAAAGAAAAGCAACAAGCAGAAGAGATTTGTTTGGGCCAAGAGACACAAGGAATGGACATTAGACCAGTGGAAATCTGTGCTTTGGTCTGAGTCCAGAGTTGAGAAGGTGAACGGATGGTCTCTACATACATGGTTCCCACTGTGAAGGATGGAGGAGGTGTGATGGTGTGAGGGTGCTTTGGTGACACTGTTGGAGATTTATTCAAAATTGAAGGCAAACTGAACCAGCATGGCTACCACAGCATCCTGCAGTGACATGCCATCCCACCCGGTTTGCGTTTAGTTGGACCATCATTTATTTCTCAACAGGACAATGACCCCAAACACACCTCCAGGCTGGAGAGTGATGGAGTGCTGCACCAGATGGTCTGGCCTCCAAAGTCACCTGACCTAAACCCAATGAAGATGGTTTGGGATCTGATGCAGAATGAAGAGGGCCAATAAATATATGAGCAGATTTTTATACCTTATTTTTACATTCACAATTCTGGTTAAATGGAATTTCTTAACAATATGAACTAAGGGACAAGAAATTTGAAATAATAAAACTGTTGCTTTCACCATAAAATGTTTTCTTGTTTTGTTGCATCTGTTATTTTAAAAGCAGTTGATGAGTGCAAGACATAGAAGTCCTGTTGAGACTATGTTTGAGTAATCAGAGAACTCATAAAACTTCTAAATTTGCCTTAATGATTGTGAAAAGCCATAACTTTATCAACCCCATTAGGGTCAAAGACTGTGGTTTCAAACACTGAGAAACTTCCGAACTTTTGATAATTTTTTAAAAAGCTAAATTGTAAAAAACAAAAATAATACAGTAATCATTCACAAAATGTTGAAAAGAATCTTTCATTTTTAACTTGCCTTTTAGAGGTCAGTTTATCTTCTTCCCACTAAACACAAATTCTACTAGGGGTATCCAAACTTTGTCTTGTGCAATTTTTTCCATGTAATCTAAATCTGGGTTAATCTAAAAGCTCCAGGCATGCGAAGGTTGTGAGCTGCACTGTGGAAGATTGCCTGCATTTAAGAGCTGGTTGTAATATTTTGTCATTTCACATTAAATGGTGTGCTCTAGGATCGAGGTTGCAGTCAAGTCAGATTAATGGCAGGCATGCTCAATAAGCTCAATATCTCCCCACATTATATTTTCTCTTCAAATTTAACACAATCACTGCTGTTATTCTTGGACAGCTTTTGAATATTGAATTTCAAAGCAAAGCTGCTTCCCACTGGCTGAATAGCTAGAATTAAATAAATGGTGTTTCAGCAGTCACATTCCTCTCTGTACTCTCTGATAACACTCCTAATTTAGCATCAAAGTGATTTATCTTTGGTGACCAATCAAACAACATATGTTTTAAATTTAAGTCTGACTTTTCTATTGTAAGATTCGTTTCACAGAACAAACGCAGACATTCCAGAGATGGGGATAAAAGAAAGACAAAAAGTAGGCAATATAACACAAACGGCTGGTCGAAAAGCAGAAAATGTTTGTCACCAACCCTCTACTTTCTGGCACTTATCCAGGCCAGATATGTGGCAGAAATGCACAATCCTCCTGTAACAACTCAACTTTTGATTCAAAGAAAGAGAGGTTCTAGTCCAAACTTCCTCGAGTTGTCAAGTTAATTTTTGTCTTATTATTTCATCATTGTCAAAAGCCAAAGGTGACCAAACCTGTTGTTTGAATGTAGATCACCTTGTAAATTCAACAATTTGTCCCTTGATTCAACTAACTCTTTTACACAAAAGACCAGTACAAAGTCCACATATGCTGTGTTATTGTTTATATAGTACCAATGCACATTTGACTGTTTTATGTTTTATAATACATCTTTTATTTCATATTATTAATGATTGTGTTGTTGTTGTTGTTGTTGTTTTGCCTGTCTGTCATTTGCCTTTACTCCTTTGGACTTCACAAAGTTCCTTCCACTTTACCTTTGAACCTTTATCGTTACCATAAGACAGAGGCTAGGTTTCCCATGATCTACGACTCTGGCTGGAAGTCAAAATAAACCCTTCGCAGCCAAATCCGAGAATTGGAGCAAGGTATCAAAGACTTGAGAACTGATTATAAAATTACACTGCATCTGGATTATTTGAGTGATTATGCATACACTGCAAAAATTTAAGCTTTTCTCATTTCCACAGTTTTGGTCCCAGTAGAACAATAGCATTAGCAACCTCATCAGTTAAGGCAGATTCTGACCAAGATTAATGCTGACCGAGCTGACTGGTTTTCTATTGGCTGCCCAGTACAGTGCTTGACCTACAGGGGGTGTAATTTTCATTGTTTAGGATGAACCAGCAAAGTGCATAATCAGTCACTAGCAATCTATACACAACCCTTATTAGAGTTCTTTTTGCCTACAAAACAAACTAGTTTATAGCAGTCAGACACAAGAAAAACTGCAGGGCCTGAATTCATGAAGGAATTCATGGCTGTGACTAGAAATAACATGGGCTGGTTTTACAGTTTTATTTTATATTTTGTTCAATTATTATTTTTTTATTTTGTTGTTAAAGACCATACATATAGACCATAGCTGGCATGATACACTATTATCATAATCTACTGTAATTTTCCTTAAATATTTTAAGCTAATATAATGTTTGATAATTTTTCTTTCATTCTAAATGTTAAACAAATGCAAAATAGACACATTTTCCTCATGGCATCAGATTTTTTCCCCAGTAATAGTACAGAAAGTACTATGTTCTAATTTCTCTGTCATGAAAAGTGATGGATTTTCATAGAAATTCTCCATGGCAGTTTAATAGTGTCTATATAATAATACCAATACTGTCTGCCTGATGCAGTCTCGGTTCTTTCTTGCTATGCAGCACCAGAACAGATGCTCTATTGTAACTTTCTCCTATTGTCTGAATCTTTCTTTTTTTTCTGACTTTGTGTCTCTTTCCCACTCTCCCTCTCCTCCTCTATGTCCTGTTTCTCTACTTTTCTCTTGTAAGCCTTTAATGGTGATAAGCTGTTCCATGCTGAATGTGTCCCTGTGTCTCCACTCTCCCAGGAGCACTATCACTGAACTCAGTCCTGCACTGTTAACTGATTCACCTCAGATGAACGATTTTGGATACAGTATAGGAATGTGGACTAAGGATACTAGGCAGCAGTGCACAGTTTTGGTTTGGCTGAGATGACTTCTCTTACCAATGATGGACTTGTATGTAATGAGTATCAGGCTTGAAAACATTTGCTGTCTATCATAATGTGGAGCAAAATTTGATAATGCAGACAGACATACAAACACACATGCCAAGAAATAAATCTATCTAAACTGTACCTACTTAGCTGCACAAGTTACATTCTACACTGTGCCACTCTGTGATATTACAGCAGTTTTGTTGTGTCTTTGTTTCAACATTGCATTATATTATTCAAAACAAAGCTCTGACATAGGGCCCAGTTGCAGTTTCCTTGTTTATACAGTGGCTTGCAAAAGTATTCGGCCCCCTTGAGCTTTTCTACATTTTGTCACATTACAGCCACAAACATGAATCAATTTTATTGGAATTCCACGTGAAAGACCAACACAAAGTGGTGTACACGTGAGAAGAACAAAAATCATACATGATTCCAAACATTCTTTACAAATAAATAACTGAAAAGTGGGGTGTGCGTAATTATTCAGCCCCCTGAGTCAATACTTTGTAGAACCACCTTTTGCTGCAATTACAGCTGCCAGTCTTTTAGGGTATGTCTCTACCAGCGTTGCACGTATAGAGACTGAAATCCTTGCCCATTCTTCTTTGCAAAACAGCTCCAGCTCAGTCAGATTATATGGACAGCGTTTGTGAACAGCAGTTTTCAGATCTTGCCACAGATTCTCGATTGGACTTAGATTTGGACTTTGACTGGGCCATTCTAACACATGGATATGTTTTGTTTTAAACCATTCCATTGTTGCCCTGGCTTTATGTTTAGGGTCGTTGTCCTGCTGGAAGGTGAACCTCTGCCCCAGTCTCAAGTCTTTTGCAGACTGCAAGAGGTTTTCTTCCAAGATTGCCCTGTATTTGGCTCCATCCATCTTCCCATCAACTCTGACCAGCTTCCCTGTCCCTGCTGAAG
The DNA here is from genome assembly GCF_963969265.1 of Rhamphochromis sp. 'chilingali'. Classification (NCBI taxonomy): domain Eukaryota; kingdom Metazoa; phylum Chordata; class Actinopteri; order Cichliformes; family Cichlidae; genus Rhamphochromis; species Rhamphochromis sp. 'chilingali'. Next base: position 30,661,923 of record NC_137931.1, read on the forward strand.
AGAAGCACCCCCAGAGCATGATGCTGTCACCACCATACAGTGGGCATGGTGTGTTCAGAGTGATGTGCAGTGTTAGTTTTCTGCCACACATAGCGTTTTGCATTTTGGCCAAAAAGTTCCATTTTGGTCTCATCTGACCAGAGCACCTTCTTCCACATGTTTGCTGTGTCCCCCACCAGTGTTGGTCAAGTTACTTGAAAAAGTAATCAGTAACTAATTACTGATTACTTCCCCCAAAAAGTAATCCCATTACTTTACTGATTACTTATTTTCAAAAGTAATCAATTACTTAGTTACTTAGTTACTTTTTAAAAACACGATTTACAACCTGAATAGGTGATAAAGCGATAGATCTCTCAGCCCAATTCTACTTTTTCTACATAATCCATCATACAAGATGTAATCAAATGGAAAAGTCCCTTTTTAAAACTTTATTAGTTTTAATCTTTTAACTTTTTGCATCAAGCAAAAATGCAATTATATGCAACATTCACTGACTGGAAGAAATTTGTTTAATATTTAAACCTATTTTCTGCACATTCCAGCACATAATTTTTATTTTTTTGTGTTTACACTCAGTCTTTCAAATAGATGCAAGTAAAACACAGCAGAAAATAAATAAAATCAAAGACTAGCGGTCCTTTTGCTTTATTTTCACCTGTAAAGCAGGTGAAAATTTTCCATTACGTGGTAGCGCACTCGGAGCTTGCTTGGAAGTTTAGGGGGTTTTTTTCACTGTAAAAATAAGTTTTCTTCCCACGCACAATGCTAATGGACACTAATGTTTTTGTCACTTTTTATGGAATCAAACTTAAAGTAAGGTCAGTACTTCCACGCTTTAAACGCTGCACGCTCATACTCTCTCCGGTACTCGATATATTATCCATTGTTGATCTGCACACAGCTGTTGTCATGAATGTCGCACTCGCTTATGTCACTGTCATGAGACATTCTCGCAAAAAAATCACGGTTTTAGTAACACAGTAACGCAGCGTTCCTACGGGAAAGTAACGGTAATCTAATTACAGTTTTTGCAATAGTAATCCCTTACTTTACTCGTTACTCGAAAAAAGTAATCGGATTACAGTAACGCGTTACAAATAACGCGTTACTGCCCATCTCTGTCCCCCACATGGCTTGTGGCAAACTGCAAACGGAACTTCTTATGGTTTTTGTTAACCATGGCTTTCTTCTTGCCCTCTTCCATAAAGGCCAACTTTGTGCAGTGCACGACTAATAGTTGTCCTATGGACAGATTCCCTGGCTGTCTTGGTAGGTTTACAGTTGTGCCATACTCCTTCCATTTCTGGAATGTTCCTGGGATGTTCAATGTTGTTTGATGGCAGATACTCCCTTCACCCTGGCCAAAAATGACCAAAGAAAAAGTGGAAAACAGCTAAATATGAGAGGGTTTTGAACAAAGTTTGTGTTTTTTCCATTGTTTAAGCACTGCTTCCAGCCAAGAGTGATACCATATATGCCCTATAGCTGCAGAAAAGGCTAACATTGTTATCTTTTTACAAAAAAAACAGCTAAAGATGAGAGGTTTTAGGACAAAATTTGTGTTCTCCATTCTTTAAGCACCGGTTTGAGCACCGTTTAAGCATCAGCACCGTTTCAAAAGTACCGGTTTGGCACCTGTATCGGATAAAACCTAAACGATACCCATCCCTATCTAGGATGCCCTCTGGACCCAGTGGAGGTGGTGGGTGACAGGAGAATGGTGGCCAAGCTGTCATCCCTGTTGGACAACATCTCCCACCCCATGCAGGAGACTGTTACAGCACTGAGCAGCTCCTTCAGTGGCAGGCTGCGGCACCCACGTGTGGGACTAATAAAGGTTATCTTATCTTATATACATCAGTCTAAGTGGGGTTGACCAGATTTCTCTTCCCCGAGCCTCTGCCTCTACCTCTGGGAAGACACCAAGGGGTTCCTGGGCTAGCCAAGCGACATAACCTCTCCAATGCATCCCAAATCTGCCTTGAGGTATCCTTTCAGAGGTTTCTTCATGTTAACAGGGAGTTTTTCCCTCCTGGTGACGCCAAGTACCTGCTGATAGGGTCTCATCTGATAGTTGTCTAATTGAATTTAATGAACAACAATGTCTGAAAATATTGTTATCTTCTTTTGTGTTATATTTCATTATGAGTTTTTGTCTGTTCTTTGGATCTCTGTACTTTGTAAAATAGTCTGACAGAACAGAGTGAAAACCATGGTTAAGATGGTTGGAGCACTCTCCTCTAGGGAATGAGATGGCAGACGTCAGTGAACAACTCCCACTGTAATTAATCTAAAAAGTGTTTAATCGGCTTGTTAATTAGCAGCACTCGGATTGTAATGGGACTCTTAAAGTCAGGTGCACTAGAAAGGTCAGACAGTTTCACATTTTACTTTAAAATGTAGATGTGTTTAATTAATGCTATCAAGATCTAGTGTATTTGTGATTAGTGAAGTCATTTCTAATAAGGTGAAAGGCCGAAATTATTATTCTATTTACAGACACACACTCAGTGTTTGGTAATTTTACCAGCACACCTCCAAAAATTTAATTACACTATAAGACAGAGTGTCCAATAACTCCTGACTGGTGTGGGGTGTTAAACTGTTTCAAATGACATTAAAATGTAATTCCTGCCAGTAAGACCACAGTGAAAGAGGAGTTTACAGACTAATTTGGTTACATGTCCTTCATGCCTATGGATGGATGAGGCAGGAAAATTAAAGCCTCCCCCACTTTTGGCCCAGTATGTAGTCTTATACTTAGAAAATTATCATCTTCATGCCTAATGGCATATAAGGACAGACAAGCCTCCTCCACTGTTGGCTATTTGTGGATGACTTGGCAGTGTGACCACAACTCATCATCACTCCTTTTTAGCTTAGCTTTTTGTGGACATAAACCAATGTCTGCTTTTATAAATTTAATTTGTGTTGACTTTTGGACTGAAATGTTGACGTCTTGAGACATTCTGGATTGAAGATTGAAGCAGATCTGTTGAATTTTCCCCATGATTTAATTATAAAGTGTAAGTATCTTGTCTAGTGTCATATAAATGAGAAACCAGACTCCTCCGGTCCTGGCAGTTTACAGCATGCTTGGCAGCAGGACTTCTGCTTCTTGTCCATAATAGGTTTTTCCCATTTCTCTCTCTCTTTTTTATAGATCATTTAGCATTTAGTCATTTCTTGCATGTCCTGATATTCTTGATATCCATAAAAAGGCTATATTTATAAAATAAAATTGCAAAAACACCATCTGAATAATTTTGCACTTGGTACCTAGCAACCATCAGTTCTTAGTAGTTGGTGCTCGTTATAGTGGAAAAACACTGGCTATTGTTAAAGGAATGCAATTAAACTGCAATATAAAATATATAATTGCCCAGCTAATGCAATCTACAATATGACAGAAAAAAAGAATGATTAAAATACATTTTAGCATTTGTCTGTGACACCTTGAGGTAGTCCAAAAAAAATTATTGGTGATTATCTTGTAATTTTCCAGGAAGCATCAGTTTAAATGGTAAAAGCTCATCAGAACAACTAAAAGAAAAAAAAAAATATCAAACAACAATGTCAAAATGGCTTTTTTTAAAGAATTAATATTTCACCATATAGTGTGACAGCCTCTTGTCAAGGAACTCAAATCAATTCAGTTTTACTTATATATCATACAATCAAAACAGTGCTGCCTGTAATGCGCAGCAGCACAAAGCGTAGCTGCACAAATAACACTGGCACACTGGAAGAAGTAACCTCTGAACCAAAAATAACTGTATAAAATTCTAAATGTCCCTCAAACTCATTTTAATTAGCATATTTACGTGAAACCCTATTCACAGCACTCAGACTTCCAAGCCATCCAGACTCTCATTTCCTTCTCTTTGCTTATGTTCAGATTCAACTTCTTCCACTTCCACTGCATAAAACATTCAAAACTTGGCTTAAATATAAAAAAAGTATCAACTGCTGTTCATTTAAAATCTCATTAAATTTTTACATTTTAAAAAGTAATATTCCTGCAGCTGGCACACCAGAAAAAATACCATAAAATAATAGAAATTTACCATTAAAATATAGTACTTTTCAATAATAATAAAAACTCCTCCTAAATATTTAAAATACCTGATAGTAGGGTCAAACACAGATGTAATGCAAAATATCAGACTAAAAATTACACAAACATATTGTTACCATTTGCTTTTAGTATGTTCAAGTAAAAATTGAATGTTCAGACTGGACTTCACAGTAAGTCATAGATATAAACTTTGCAGTATTTACACTTCTTAAATTATCCAAGGCCACTTGATCATTTCGTATGAGATTTATGAATACGAGATATGACAACTGTTAAACAGTTAGGGCACACTTATCTACTGCTCTCAGCATTTCATTTTGTTAACAAATAGACCACAATAGAAAATAGTTGCCCCTCTTTCAACACTCTTGGTAATTAATTTGAACTTATGTGCAGTTTATAACAATCCTCTGAGCCAAATGGCTCTTTAGGAGCCATATTAAAAAAAGCAGAATAAAAATTAAAAACATCCATCAGTTAAACCAAGGGTACCTTAAACAATCACATTGAACATGGCAAGTCTCCATGGTGGTTCTTATCTGAAAGTTAACATTTACACACTTTGGTCTTGGTCTGTTAATGCTCTTTGACCTGGTTCTAACTATAAATTGCCATTTTCTTCCCCAGGTTTTTACCTTGTTGTATGCATGCCCTCTTCCACTCAAAGTGGGCACTCCACTCTTTTCCGGCATATCTGTGATTTTATATAAAATTTTTAACTCTATCTTTAGTCTAATTATCTCTAAAAAGTGTTTTTACATTAGACATGGTAATTCAGTCGCAAATGTTTTTAATGTATTGCTGTCAGCTCTTCTGAGAACTCTCCACCTTTTGTCTTGCTAAAACATTGTAGAAGTTTGTACACTGAGTGGCTGTCCTTTGCTGGTAGGTTATTGATTAGTTGCTAATGAAAGGCCTATTAAAGACAAGCATATTGATTCAGAGAGAACCCGATGACAGTTTCACTGCAAAAGGGACACAATGGAAAAAGACATGCAATGCCAAGAGGCCAAAGTATGAGGATTGAATAATGACTGTATATTTTGGTTTAACATTATTTATATATTTCTTTTGATTACTTGTTCTATCCTCTAACTTATATACTGATGACTAACATTCTGCAAAAACAACCTTCTGTAAAGTCATGGTTGCAGTATCATTGGTGTATCATTACTTATCAAAATCATTAGCTCTAACATTAATTACTCAACCCATTACTAAGGAGAACACTGGCCCCAAAGGCTGCTCCAGGATCCATTGGTGAATTATCTTTACCATTTACTATAACTGGTTAAAAAGCATAAAACATAGGTCCAAATGCCCAGGGTCCACAGTTTCATTTCTGGCTGGCTGCACCATATGCTGCTTGTCATTCTTGTACTGTGTTTACTCATATATTAGTTTCTCTCCACTGATTATATCAAATGTGCAAAAACGTATGAAAAAAATATTTGCTCTTGTGCAGAGCTGTAGTGACTACACAAGCATTAAAGTAAGCAGCCATGTGATAGGGTGCGATTAGAGGAACTGTGGTATTATAGGAGAAAGTTAGGACTGGCAGAGAAGTATGAGAGGGTGGTGCAGGACATGAGGACAGTAAGTCTGTGGCATGTGTAACAGGTGTTACAAACGGGTTTCAGTTCAAGCCGATACATCAGGGATCCAGTCTGAGCCTCTTCTTGCAATGTTAGTTAGCTAAAACAAAAAACTAAAAGTAGATGTGAGAAAACATTTTCCTTAGTTTTGGTATTTGTTTGTTTGGTGAAATGTTATGAGTTGCCTGATGAGGCATCAATGTATGAGGTGCCGTAAGGGACATTATTACTGAAACGCTCTCACACACACAACTGAAACGCTCTCACACACACTACTGAAATTTTAGCTCTCACACACACAACTGAAACGCTCTCACACACACTACTGAAAAACCAAGACATTTCAGTTGAACAGGAAGGCGTTTCAGTTAAACAGGAAGGCATTTCAGTTAAACAGGAAGGCATTTCAGTTGAACAGGAAGGCATTTCAGTTAAACAGGAAGGCGTTTCAGTTAAACAGGAAGGCATTTCAGTTGAACAGGAAGGCATTTCAGTTAAACAGGAAGGCATTTCAGTTAAACAGGAAGGCATTTCAGTTGAACAGGAAGGCATTTCAGTTAAACAGGAAGGCGTTTCAGTTAAACAGGAAGGCATTTCAGTTGAACAGGAAGGCATTTCAGTTAAACAGGAAGGCATTTCAGTTGAACAGGAAGGCATTTCAGTTAAACAGGAAGGCATTTCAGTTGAACAGGAAGGTGTTTCAGTTGAACAGGAAGGCATTTCAGTTAAACAGGAAGTTAATTCTTGACAAGGAAACTGAAGGAAAAAGTGTTAGATTTCAAACAAACCACTACACAGATGTCTACTCAGCAACCTGTTAGTTAGGGGTGGGTTTTTATAATCGATTTATTGATTAAAATCGATTCTGGCTTTGGATAACGTGAAATCGATTCATTAAAATCCTGAATCGATTTTTTAATATAAATTTATTTTGCCCGAAATGCCAGAATCTCTGGTGAAACCTCACAAAATTTCAAATTAATATTTAGGGAAATCGAATTTTTTAAGTTGCACCAAATACATTGTGTGATAGGGCATAGAAAAAAAAAGATGTTCTAGGGTTTCATTTTCATCAGTACAAAAAGAACACTGATCCACCTCAAAGCCAAATCTCTTTTTTTAGAAATTCTGCCACAGTATTAGTTTTGTTTAAAGTGTGTTTCTTTAACTTTAGGTAGAATAGGCTATTTCATAAATTTTTTGTATGCTTTATCCAGTGTATATGAAATAACTAAATTAGAACCATGCCATGTAACCATTCTGTTGTAACTATGAAATATTCTGTCTTTGAAGAAACTACTAACAAATTTCTTATTGCATTTTTATCAAACAGCTGACATTGCCCTAGCAATAAATTTGGGAGCACTGATGAGAAATTATTGTATATCATAAAAATTTTAATCAAATGAAGCAGAGGCAGTGGGACCAGTTCACAAAATTTGTTATATTCTCTTTGAGAACAGTTTAGACAATATTTTTCTGAAAGTTCTGTGTAACTTAGAATGACACCTTTATCATCCAACAAATCTGTTATGAATATAATATTTTTGTTCAAACCAGTCACTCTTGAAAATTGATTTTTGATTAAGTGTTATTACCCTATTATTCCATAAGGTTGAATTATGGGGAGAAGTTGTGGGTAAATCTCATTTTCCCAAAAATGCAACGTCTGTTTTGGAAAGTTTGATATCTTTATGGGGATTTTATTTGCCGCAAAATCACATTTCAAAATAAAGTCTAATCCTGTATACTATTTTATTAAACAAGAATCATGGGATGTGGAGCTAAGTAGAGTCTGGCTGTGACAGACAAGATTTTAACCATTTAATTCTAAGGGTGCCAACCATAAATTCTAATTCTGGAGTTTTGATACCACCTTTATTGTATCCCTTCACAAGCTGAGATCTTTCTATGTAATGGGTTTTATTCCTCCACAAAATTTCGAACACATTTCTATGGTTTTCATGGTATTTATCGTTTTTTTATTTTTATATCGTTTACGTGGCGCAAAAAAGGTTGGGGACTGCTGTACTAGCAGGTTGCTGAGTAGACATCCTTGTGGTGTTTTGAAATATACCACTTTTTCCATCAGTTTCCTTGTCAGGAAACAACTTCCTGTTCAGCGGAAATGCCTCTGGTTTCAGTAGTGTGTGTGAGAGCGTTTCAGTTGTGTGTGTGAGAGCGTTTCAGTAGTGTGTGTGAGAGCGTTTCAGTAGTGTGTGTGAGAGCGTTTCAGTAGTGTGTGTGAGAGCTAAAATTTCAGTAGTGTGTGTGAGAGCGTTTCAGTTGTGTGTGTGAGAGCGTTTCAGTAGTGTGTGTGAGAGCGTTTCAGTAGTGTGTGTGAGAGCGTTTCAGTAGTGTGTGTGAGAGCTAAAATTTCAGTAGTGTGTGTGAGAGCGTTTCAGTTGTGTGTGTGAGAGCGTTTCAGTAATAATGTCCCTTTCGGCACCTCATATCAATGGATGTGTTTTTTGAGATTCTAAATGTCTAAGATATTGCAATTCAGCTGCTTTCAAAAAGTTTGTTTTTATTGGAGTACCTATACTATGTTTTTTTTATTTTTAATATTACCTCTGACATATGCCCTTCACACAGTAACTAATAAAAACTAAACTTCAGCTAAAGATTTTCAAACAATAAAAACTAAAGTAAAATAAGAAAATCCACTCTGTAAACTGCAACTAAACTGGAATTAAAACAAAAAGTAAGCTTTTTATAAAAATAAAACCTATTTAGAAAATACAAAACTAGCTCTCTAACTAACTACTAACTACCTCATTGTTTTCAATAGGTTAACGGATGAGGCTGAATTGTAATTTGTAGTTAGTGAAGTTTCTTTCTGCTGAAAGTGCTTGCTCAGAGTGGGTTGTTTGATTGTTAGGGTTTTCTCTGCATTATTGTAGGGTCTTTACCTTATGATGTAAAGCGCTTTGAGCTTTTGTCATTGCTACTATCTAAATAAATCTCAAAATCCTTGTAGAAAACTTTCAGTTTTTACCTTTGATGAAAGATCATTGTGATGATGATAAAGTAGCTGTCTGTGTAATAATGGGGTCATAAAATTCCCTTTCACTATTTATAAATCGCTTTGTTTTGAACCACTTACAGACCAGAACAATGGAGCAACTCTAATCAGTTATTCACAGATGGAATGGCTATGAGACTTTTTTAAAAGAAAAGAAAATTGTCTTTCTAACAAAGCAGACATGAAAGTGTCAATACAGTACATCTGTAATGGTGTAAACCTTTCAGAGCCTACTTGGACTGTCTCCAGTTGCCATTGTTATTGGAGCTCTACAAGCAGTTTCTTTAAGACTGTGCCCATATCCAGTGTCCAACCTTATGGGAGGAGCTCTGAGCTTGTTGTATGACTCACTCTTTACACCGCTTCAGTGAAAGCTATTGCACCACATTTCACAACAATTTATGTTCACGGTGCTTTATGGCATTTACAGTATACTGTTTTGTCTGTAAGATTTTTAAATTTGTATTGATTTATTTTGTTTGCTTCTTTTGCTTTGTTGTAGTGGTAGCAACAACTTCTCATTTTTACAGTGAAAGCAAGTGTGCTTTCAGTACAGTGGCTACTGTGTGTAAGGTGTGTGTCTGTGTCTGATTACAGCAACCAATGTAAAACATAACCGCAGAGGATTACATCATAGAAGCTAAAAAAAGTGCCAATTACACAGAGACACACACACACCCTCTCACACACACACGCACGTTATGCTGGCAACACAGCCAAACAGGTTAGTTGAATGCAGGTAAGAGAGGAGGAAGGACTATGCTAATGTCAGCACTTGGAGAGAGAAAAGCTAGCCTACTGTTAAACAGTTCAACTAAAACACAGCCGGGGTAAATTAACAGGTGTACGGGTGAGCAGTGAGGGCAGACATTTATCGTAGACGGGTAAATAGTCAGAAAGGTGTAGACAAGCAGTCACACAAGTTACCAAGCAGTGTGTTTTTTAGACAGGCAGAGTGTCAGGTAAACAAGCAGCCTGCTCTCCCTGTCTGCTATGGTGTTGTAGCTGGAGAAATACAAGCAGAGGCAGCAACACAGAAAAGAAGCTATTAGAAAGGTCTTTATCCTCTGCTGTCCCCTCTTTGAGACACACAGACTGAGGCTACTCCAAGGCTATTCAACCAACTCGGCTTTGAAAGGTAAATGTGTAGATTCAGTTTGCTTACATCTCAAACACTTGATCTGTACACATGACTGTGTATGCATGCACTTCATCCATGCTTTAATCTATCTGTGTGTTTACATGGAGTTGGTCAGATTCATTTAGTTTAACATGAATCTCTGTTGTTCTGAAACTCCAGTAAATGGTAAACAAGCTAAGAATATCCTGCTCCTTCTTTTTGAGTGGCAATAGGCTAGTTCAGATACATGCATATTGTCAATGTACTCTGTTATGTTTTTGCACTGAAATTAAAATCTACCTAAAATGCAGTGTGAGATTAATGGGAATAGATGTTTCTTAGAGTTGAGCAAGTTACTTCAGTTAAATTTGTTTTTGTTCCTGGGTAACCAAGTGAAGGCCAATGACAATGAGTATGTAGGCACACTGGTTACCATTGTTACAGGCATGGTCCTTTAAGGGTGAAGCCTGATGGGAAATGTATGCGGGTGTGTGTAGCGGAACTGCCTGTCGGGTGTGTGAGGGTGAGCAGAGAAGGAAAAGAAAAGTAACGGTTAACTACAGAAGAGACGAAGAGAAAGTAAATAAAAGGAATATAATAACTCCCTCGGCAGCCAAAGTTGTATCGGCGATGCCCGCTGTGAGTAAACTGTTTCAGCCCACTGTACGCGGTGTTCGTGCCTTGGAGGAGAAATAAAGGTTCGGTAAAGCAGTTTCCTACGCCTCCCTCGATCTTCTTGCTAGCGGAGTTGACCTGTATAGTAAGCTGTTGCCGGCTGCGAGTCAAGTAACTGCCAGAGGTTTCCTTACTACGGTTCGGGGCCGCGGATCTGGCGCGGTAACACTGGGGGCTCTTTTCCGGGATAAAACTCCGCAAAGCGCCGAGAGAGAGGGAGCGAACTTTCTTTTTCTCTTTTCCCTCGGACGACAGAGAAAATGGCGGCTCCGAGAGATGCTGAAGGGGATGGCATGGGAATGTACTTCAGTAAGAGCAGCAACCCATTTTTGCCAGAAACCCCAGAGAGTGGCACAGCTAATGTGGACCGTGCCACTTATGTAAACAATAGAATCCACAGCATCAACCCCTTCATCACGGACATAGAGTTAACGCCAGCGGCGAGCATAGCAGCAGTCTATACGACGGAGTTTGAGGCTGCATGGCATCTCACCCCGCCACCTTCAGCTCACACCAACCCTTTCTTAACACCAATAGCGAAGCAGAATGCAGTGTGCAGTGAGTTTAAGCAGTTGCAGTGCTCAGACTGCGAAGGCCCTGGTAACACTGCATCTACACCGCTCACAGTGGGACAGCATGGCTCGCATGATCACCCACCTCGGATTGTTACATCTCGGCCATGCAGCCAGCCATTCACCGCCATGAACTGTACCTGCAGTGTCCCTAGAAAAACGCAGTTTACTGAGCCAGCGAAGCTACCCATTATGCCGGGTATACCCCAACCTGCGCAGTACAGCTATGAAATGCCAGCTCAGGGCTATTTTTCCCCAACAACTCGCATGGCAATACCAGCACCAGATGGGGGGTGTGGGCTTTGCAAGCATGACCAGGGTCACAGTTCAAAACAAGCCATGCCAGGGCCACGCGGCTGTTTTCCTGGTGTAGTGCAAGACGGGGGTTTTGCAGATTGTAGTGCTGATGGACAGACGAGGGGCAAGGAGAAAATTCCCACATTACAACCAGACCATTTCGATGGGTCAGGGTCATGGAAAGACTTTCTCTATCAGTTCGAGACCTGTGCAAAGGCCAACTGCTGGACGGAGAACACCATGGCTGTCCAACTGAGATTCAGCCTGAGGGGCGCAGCTGGAGCCATAATCCACAAAAACCCCAAATCTGCTCGCTGGAGTTACCAGAGGATTGTGGAGGAGGTGGAGGCTGCCTATGGGCCGTGTTCAGAGCATGCAGCAGCCATTGGCATTGAGCTACGGCAGAGAATCCGGAAACCAGGTGAGGCCCTGCACACCCTCAGAGATGATATATACGAGAAGGTTTCCATTGTGTATGCCAACCGCTCCAAGCTGGAGCAGGACTGCATTGCTGTAGAGATCTTCACTAATGCTTTGGCAGATGCTGAAATGGTCCAGAAATTGTTGGAAGAACAACCACGCACCCTGGCAAGAGCCTATGAAATCGCCTACAGGTTCGAGACAACGAAAAGGGCCGCCAGGGCAGTCACACAGCTTATGCAGCCAGGGCCACGAGTCTCTACAGCACAGGGGACCCGAACAGCTGCATTACGGGAGAGTGTTCATATGCTAAGTTATGAACCACCGGAGAGGGCCCAAAGACCTATCCAGCGTGGGCGCCAAAGCTGGAGCACAACAGGTCAAGCAGGAAGGAGGCTGTTTGCCATAACTGCTCCGGCATAGGACATCTACAGAGGAACTGCCCCTCTCCTCGCTCACCTGCCCAAAAGCCTGTAAAAGCTGCTAGAGGCCCAGCCCCTGACCCAGGCACAGTGTTCCACAACGGAGGCCAAGATGTGATGTGTGTCCAGATAGCAATACAGGGACGGGAAATATGGGCCTTCCTGGATTCTGGTGCACGGCGGAATGTGCTGCCCCTCCACTATTTTAACACCATCCCCGCAGAGTCAAGACCTCAGGTGCAGGCATCCATTGCTCAGACTCTACAAGGCATTGGTCCAGAGGGATTGGCCGTTCTGGGCGAGGTCAACCTGCCTGTACAGGTGGGGAGCGGTGTTGAAAATGTAGACTTTCTTTTGGCCGACATGGCTGAAGGCACTGAAGTTATTCTGGGGCACCCTTTCCTGCAACAATCGTGCGCTTGCTTAGACTACGGCCGCCAAGAGATAACCCTGTTTAATGAAAAGATACCATGTTCTGGCGTGGGCCCTCGACCCCAGGTGCTTGTTGTTAGGGTGGCACGCACTACGGTTTTGGAACCAGGCTGCGAGTATGTGGTCCCCGGGTTTTCCAGCTCCCACTGTGCCGCCCATAGAGACATGATGCTAAGCCCTACAAAGGGCTTTGTGGAGAAGCACCAAGTACTGGTAGCTCACGCAGTTGTGCAACCTAGTAAACCCTCTAGCATCCCAATCAGAGTCTTTAACCCTGGGGCCGCAGCTGTCACCTTAAAGCGTGGTGCCGTGGCAGGGGTTCTTCAGCCCGTGCAGGTCCTGGAGGGGTCGGGGGGTCGCCCACCAAGGGTCCTGGCAGCCCTCGAACTTAATGGTACTCCCCCTGCTTCTGTACCAAGCCATTTGCAGGCCCTTTACGCCGAGAGCAGCCCCGGTTTGACTCACGTTGCCCGCTACGATCTGGCAGGCCTGCTGAGGTCCTACAGTGATGTCTTCTCCACTGGCCCGAATGACCTTGGTCGCACTGGTGTTGTTCAGCATGACATCCTGACCACGCCATGGCCACCAGTTAAGCACCCGCCGCGCAGGATGGCAGGGGACAAACAAATAGCGGCCGACCAGCAAGTACAGCAGAGCTTGGAGGCTGGGCTAGCTCAACCTAGCAATAGTGGCTGGGCTGCTCCAATTGTGATGGTGAAGAAGAAGGACCAGAGTCCCAGACTATGCGTGGACTATAGACCACTAAATGAGCGAACCCTTAAAGACGCTTATCCCCTGCCACGCATCCAGGACACCCTTGACACGCTTTCTACTGCCAAGTACTTCAGTACACTAGACCTGACTTCAGGGTACTGGCAGGTAGAGATGACCCCCAGAGCCCGAAAAGCAGCTGCATTTTGTACCCGTAAGGGATTGTTCGAGTGGAATGTGATGCCGTTTGGACTGTGCAACGCACCGGCCACATTCCAAAGGCTTATGGACAGAGTCCTGGCTGGGCTGCAGTGGGAGACATGCCTAGTGTACCTAGATGACATCATTGTCCTGGGCCAGGATAGCACCCAGATGCTGGAGCGGCTCGAGCAAGTGTTCATCAGATTGCGTGGAGCCAACCTAAAACTGAAGCCATCTAAATGCTGCCTGTTTCGGGAGCAGGTGGCCTATCTGGGCCATATCATCTCTGCTGGAGGTATTTCCACGGACCCCCAGAAAGTCCAGCAGGTGACGGACTGGCCTGCACCGCGGACCGTCACAGAAGTGCGTCAGTTTGTTGGCTTAGCCTCATACTACCGCCGGTTCGTGGAGGACTTTGCCACAGTGGCTAAACCCCTCCACGAACTCACTAAGAAGTATGCCCGTTTTAACTGGACTGCCGAGTGCCAGGGAGCATTCCAGGAATTAAAAAGACGGCTTACGGCAGCCCCTGTCCTGGGTTACCCACTGGACCAGGGTGACTTCTTCCTCGACACTGATGCCAGCAATTGTGGGATTGGAGCGATTCTCTCCCAAGTGCAAGGGGGCGAAGAGCGGGTCTTGGCCTATGGGAGCAGGCGGCTGTCGGCTACCGAACAAAACTATTGTACGACCAGGCAAGAGCTTCTGGCGGTTGTGGCGTTCACTTCCCACTTCAGACAGTACCTGCTGGGTAGGCCGTTCACTGTCCGGACTGACCATAGCAGCCTCCGCTGGCTGACCAGGCTGAGGGAGCCCGAGGGCCAGCTGGCCCGCTGGTTGGAGAAGCTGGCAGAGTATAACTTCCAGGTGCTGCACCGACCTGGGAAAAACCACCAGAATGCGGATGCACTTTCCAGGAGACCCTGCCGCGCTTCATGCCCGTGCACACTCCCAGAGCCCACCATCAACAGCGACCGGTTCGAGCATAAAGGTGTGCAGTGTAACTTAGAGGACTGTGGTACTAGCATGACCCCCCCAGGGCAGCCCCCAGTGGGGGTAGTGGGGCCTGATGGTACCGATGAGAAAAGCCGGGTAGCAGAACCAGAGTGTGCACCCGTAGCAGCAGTGGACTGTTGTTCCAGTAGTAGCCACGACACCTGCCCAAATATCCACCGGGTGGATGAGTCCCATCACACTAGCTTGTTCAGTGGCTGGACCCCAGAACAGCTCTTGGCTAGCCAGAAGAACGATGTGGATATAGGCCCAGTTTGGGAATGGAAGGAAAAAGGGGAAGGTCGGCCCGTCTGGGCCGATGTAGCGGCATGCAGCCCCGCAACCAAAGCCTACTGGGCGCAGTGGAAGAGACTGTACCTAAAAGATGGAGTGCTGGTGAGGAAATTCCACTGTACAGAAAGTAATGTGTTTTTCCCCCAAATCCTTCTGCCTCACGCCTATCGTCACTCCGTAATGCAGCAGATGCACGATGGCCCAGTGGGTGGCCACTTTGGGGCAGAAAGGACCCTGGCACGCTTGAAGAATAGGTACTACTGGTACAACATGAAAGATGATGTGACCCTGTGGTGCCGCACTTGCACCAGTTGTGCTGAAAGGGCGCGGCCCCCAAAAACCCCCCAGGCAGCGATGGGCACGGTACGTGTTGGCGCCCCCATGGAGAGGATTGCAGTCGATCTGATGGGACCGTTGAACGAAACAGAAAGGCATAACCGATTCATATTGGTGGTACAAGACTACTTCAGCAAGTGGGTGGAGGCTTATCCAGTCCCCGATGCACAAGCGCCCACGGTGGCAGGAAAGGTTGTTGCGGAGTGGGTATGTAGATATGGAGCCCCACAGTCTCTGCATAGCGACCAGGGCACCAACTTTGAGTCGGCTGTGTTCCAGGGGATGTGTGAACTGTTCGGAATCAAAAAGACACGCACCACGCCCTTTCATCCACAGTCCGATGGCCAGGTAGAGCGTTTTAATGCTACCCTGCAGAAGGCCTTAGCCACCACCGCGGAGCGCTGCCACTGGGACTGGGATATAATGATCCCCTATGCTGTCATGGCTTATCGGGCAACTAAGCACAGTTCCACAGGATTGACCCCAAACATGATGCTTCTGGGCCGAGAGATAACCGAGCCTATTGACCTGGTCGCAGGTCTGCCGGCCGACGACACCCCCAACTGCACTACACCACAGTATGTGGTGCAACTCAGGGAAAGGCTGGAGCTTTCCCACCAACTGGCACGGGAGGCTCTCGGGAAATCTGTTGAGCGCGCTAAGAAACAGTACGATAAGAATATCTGCCAAGTTCAGTATCCAGTCGGCGCTGCAGTGTGGCATCTGATCAAAGGGACCAAGAGAGTGCGGCACAAGGTTCGCAAGTTTCTGCCTTCCTATGAGGGCCCCTACTTCGTAGTGGGCCTGTTGGATGATTTAGTCTACTGCATTAAAAAGGGGCCCCGAGCAAAGGCTAAAGTGGTTCATCACGACAGACTCAAGCCTTATCACTCAAGAACGCCGCTGGACAACAGCTGGGTCTTCCAAGACTCCGACCAGGCAGCACCCACCGAGGTGCCTCCTCCAGCGCTCGACGAAAGCGATTCTGACATTGATTTCGGCCCCTTCGACTTGTGGGAGACCCCAGCTGGGGCAGATCAACCAGATACTGGTGCTTCCCTGAGAGCTGGCTCTCCGCCACCCGCTCAAGGAGATGGTAGTGGGTTGCCAGCCAGCCCTGTTCAGCCTTACGTGGATGGGGCTGAAGGACCAGAACAGCACCCTTCCTTCAGGTCCACACCCCGTTCCAGACCACAGCGTGTGCGGCGGGCGCCGGACATGCTTGGTGACTGGGTCAGTCACTAGGCTAGTATGTCCTAACTGAGTCGGGGTGTAGGCGGATCGCTGCCCTGCTCAGTAGTTCAAAAAAAAAAAAAAAAAAGAAAAAAAAAAAGAAAAAAAATTGTTCATGTTACATATGTTAAGTGATATGACTGTTGTAAATTGAGTTGTTACAGGGGGCTATTCTTACGTGTACTGTTGGGCTTGTTTGTCTTGCTGTTTCCTGGCAACATGGCTGTCGACGGGCTGCAAGTTATTGTTTGAACTGTTTATACTAATGAGGTAAAGCTGGATATAGGGGTAAACGTTCAGCTGTAGTGCCTTAATGTCTTTCTTTATGAATACTGTCTATGTGAAGGGCGGGATATGGACATTGACTTGCACCCTCCTCAAAGTGAACCCTGTACATCCTATGTTTTCTTGTGCTTAAAATATGGACAGTTGTCTACTTCAAGATTGTTCCATCCTAAGGATCGCCATTTTTGGACTGGGGGCACGACTGCTGTCCCGCATTGAATGCTGTATGTTTCCTTGTTAATGGGGGGTCCATGTGCTGGAATGATGTTAAGGGTTTAATTATCATCCAGAGTGGGGGTAGTGTTACAGGCATGGTCCTTTAAGGGTGAAGCCTGATGCTCACACTGCCAAACCAATTCACCGGACAATTATATCCACGCTCTTTGGTTCTGTCCACCAGTTCAGAAGTTTTGGCGCGAGATATGTGAAGACTTATCGAAGTGTCTGAAATGTAACATTCCAACTTCCCCCTTAGTGTGTTTGTTGGGCAGCTTAGATAATGTCACTTCAGAAAAGAATATCGCCCATATGGTTTTCACTGCCCTATGCATAGCCAAGAAAACAGTCCTCATGAACTGGAAAAATAAAAATAATCTTAATTCTAACCAATATAGAAATTATCTATTAGATTAAATTAGTCTTGATACAGCCTCTGCCACCACATCAGATCAATTGCTCTGGGCTCCTTTGATCAGCTCCATCACCTAGTGGGGGTGGGGGGTCATAGTTTGGTCACTGTTGTGATTGGTGTGGGGGTAGGGACAGGCTTAGGGCGTCGGGGGGTTCCCCGGAGGCATCTTCCTTGGGGGGCTCAACCCGGGGTAGCGGTCATGTCCGGTTAGGGGCTCTGTTGGCTCTCCGGTGACTGTTTCCTCGCGGCTGCGTGCAGCGGGGCTAGGGGAGGGTCTGTGCTGACGGACGTGGGTTACTGACCTGGTAGCCTGGCTGCCCCTGGGTGGGTCCGGGATGGGCGTGAGGTTCTGGGGGCGCTCCGTCTCTGGGCTGGGACCCGGACCGGGCCTCGGGGACTTGGGTCCTGGTTGGTGTGTTGCCGGGGTTGTGGGCGGGTGGGTGCATGGGGGCCCAGCCCTGGAGCAGGGTGCCGCCGGTGCGTCGAGCCACCTGGGGGGCTCTTCAACTGGTGGGGGAGATTGTCACATCTTGCAGGAGCTTTCCTCTCCTCAGGAGCTCCCTCTGCAGGAGGGGGAGATACAGGAGAGGTGGAGGAAGATCTCAGCCTGGGTGTTTATTGTCTTATGTAGTCTGGAAGACGAGTGGATGGTGGGGTGGGTGCAGTTTTCTCTGTGGTGGGGTTGGGTGGACTGTCCCGGGCTCTGTGGGGCCGGGCGGCGCTGCTGCACTGGGCCCGGTCTGGATGGGCCTGGGCCCCCTTTCCCTGGCGGGTCGCGGAGTATGGGGGTGCCTACTGGGGTCAGCGGGGGAGCTGGCCCCAGGGAGGGGTCACTTGCCCCTCCCTTCCTTCCCTCCCCATCTCCAGCTGCCTCCCTCTTCCCGCTCCACCACAACCACCCACACATGCAGGGCCTTGGAGTAGGGGTATGTCACCAGGGTGCAGAGGAGGCTACCCCCCCCTCTGTCCCCTTCTGGCTGCCTCTGCCTCAATTTTATCCCACAACTTAGACATTCACATTACTCACACTCTCATTACACATACATATAGGATCTTGGGGGTGGGCACGATACACGGAGTCCAAAGTACCATCAGGGTGTACACCCCACCCCTGGCATCGTTGCCCACCTCTCAATTTTAAATACACGTAGACATTGAGGGCTAGCAGGAGGGACCATGCGCTTACCTGCTGCTCTCTGGCAGGTAGCTCCAAGCCCTCCTGGGTTTTAAATGCACCTTAGAACACACATGCATCAACATTACAATGAGCGGGTGGAGGGAGGTTCGGAGTCTTCTCTCACCCCCGTTCTCTGCGACCTGCTGGAGCGGGGGGGCTAGGACTAGGAGGAGGAGTTGGCCGTCCGACTGCGGTCTGGAGTGTGGAGCCTTCCTGCTGCTGCGGAGTCGGGGCGGTCTGCCTCCCCCCACCGCAGGGAAAAGGGAAACACCACCTGGGTCTGGGTGCAGTTCCCCCCTCCAGGGGCGGGGGCACCTAGACCCGGTTTGTAGAGTACGCTTGGGGAGTGTGATCGTGTGTACAACGTCTCTTTATGTCTGTCTCCACGTTGGTTGAGTGTGGAGTAAGTGCATATGAGAGCATGAGGGTGGGAATGGATGTTTGTATCTGTGTGTGCCTGTATGTCTGTGTCTATATGTCAGGTTGGGTGTCAGGCGCCACCTCTCTGGGGACATCTCAGGCCCTCCAAGGTTTGGAGGCCTATCTCCCCCTACCACCACTTCCCCTGCCAGTGGCGGACCCCCTCAGACATCGGTGCGTTGGTGGTTCTTTGTGTCCGGGGATGGGCGTCCAGGTACACACCGGCTCACTCCTTGGCGGCCGCTTATCGGGGCTTGGGGCCTGGGGCTCGCTCGGGCCACTTCGGAGGTGGGGTGCCCCCGGCCTCTCGGCCTGGGGCTCGGTCACTCAGGCGCAGCTGGCTGCCGGCGGAGCTCACGGGCGCGTCACTGCAACTCCCCCTGGCTTCTGCTCCGCGGCTGCTGAGTGAGCCCTCATCTGGGACTCTCCTCAGCTCTTTCCGGGACAGTGGCGCAGCTGCCCCTCTGTTGGTCTTCCTTGGTCTCTTGTGTTCTGGGGGCCTCTGGATGTCTGGAGTTTTGATCTCCTCCACACCTGCTTCACGCCCTGGAGGACGGGGCTGTGGCCCCCCCACACCCTCTAGCAGATTATTACATGAAGGAACCTTTTAAAAAAACAAAAAACAAGCGCGTCCATGCTCACAGGTGTACACACGGGTGATCACACCCACAAACTACACCCTTTTTGGCTCCTACCTCAAAGCACACTGTGTTCTGTTGATCTTATGTGCTGCACAATAATGTTTAACATTTAGTATTTACTGTCATATTCCCATATATCATTGTGATGTTGTTTATTCTATTACTCTTGTTCTCTTCTGCTTGCTTTCTTTTTTCTTTCTCAGCAGGTGATCCAGGTGATTGATATATGCATTTTTTTTTCTCTGCCCGTTCTGTTGGTTTTTGTCTTTTGCCCTTCTCCCCCGTCCCTCTTCTCAGCTGTTTCTCTTTCCCTCTTTCTTTCTCCCCTTCTTTCCCCCATTCAAGTCTGTCCCGTATTCATTAAGTGAAAATAAAATAAACAATAAAAGGTGAATCAAATGGACCATTACGGCAAGGCTGGGATGGTCAGTTTGGTAAAGTAAATCCGTTGGGCATCTTTGTTTGCCTTTAGACAACAATTCTGATGGCAAAAGAGCCAAACGGGACAGGCCAAAAAAAAAAAAAAAAAAAAAAAAAAAAAAAAAAAAGGGTGAAGCCTGATGGGAAATGTATGCGGGTGTGTGTAGCGGAACTGCCTGTCGGGTGTGTGAGGGTGAGCAGAGAAGGAAAAGAAAAGTAACGGTTAACTACAGAAGAGACGAAGAGAAACTAAATAATATAATAACTCCCTCGGCAGCCAAAGTTGTATCGGCGATGCCCGCTGTGAGTAAACTGTTTCAGCCCACTGTACGCGGTGTT
Source organism: Rhamphochromis sp. 'chilingali' (assembly GCF_963969265.1). Lineage (NCBI taxonomy): Eukaryota > Metazoa > Chordata > Actinopteri > Cichliformes > Cichlidae > Rhamphochromis > Rhamphochromis sp. 'chilingali'. The sequence continues at coordinate 30,682,243 of NC_137931.1, forward strand.
CGTGCCTTGGAGGAGAAATAAAGGTTCGGTAAAGCAGTTTCCTACGCCTCCCTCGATCTTCTTGCTAGCGGAGTTGACCTGTATAGTAAGCTGTTGCCGGCTGCGAGTCAAGTAACTGCCAGAGGTTTCCTTACTACGGTTCGGGGCCGCGGATCTGGCGCGGTAACACCATTCAAAAATCCTATACCACACCAGGCCAGCCCTGTCTCCCTGTGCTTTATGTATTTGTGTGCCATCTTCTAGAGGATCCCCATCAATCACATTTGTTAACATATGGTCCACACACTGGACCTGCAGCTCAGTGTGCTGCTGTGGTTTTTTCTTACTGTGTTTTGCATGTGTCACAGGCAGTATGTATATACACATAAACACACACACAGCCAAAAGTTGGTATTTAACAGGTGTTGAGGCTCCAGGCATCAAATAGCAGCGCATCCCTGTGTGTGCTGAAGAGATATTCTGGAAGTGATTTACAGCTTTGTAAATCTGAATCACAATTATTCCTTAAATATGAAAGGAGGCGATGGAAATGAATCCTCACAAACAACAATTATGGGAAAGTTGATATTTTTGTTGTTTTAAAATCATTCTTGGTTCATATTGGTTCCTAAAGGTATGTGTAAATAATACTGAAATTTACATATTAACATTACCTTGCAGATTCAGGTTACTCAGGTTATAAATACAATGAAATAAAATTTGGAATAAAAAGTACATTAGATATTAGTTAAACACTGGAACACAATAATCAGGAATAAAAAGAATAAATGAAATAATCAGGATAAAGGTGATCAGTGGACAGTCGTAACTTCTTTACGTTTGAAACAAGTTGGCACTTTTGTACTGTTAATGGAAGAACATAATTAAAAGAACACATTTTAGATGTCACATGTCCAGTTTGTAAGGGCTTGTGTTTGAAATAAAAGTAAAAAAAAATCAAAATCATCAGTAGTTGTAATATTACAGAAATATTGCTGAAATTGTGTTATATCATGAATATATTGTGGGCACCATTAAAACTAGAACCTCCGACTTTCCAAACCCCTTTAGAACCGCTTGAATAAGCTGTTAACATTTGATATATACCTAACAAGTCTAAATCACTGAATAAGTATTGTAGCATAAGAAAAATATTTTAAAGAGGGAAAAAACAGAGAAACGCACGGAACCCATCATTGCTGGTATTTTAAAACTGAGCTCACAGTTGACTACAACAAAATCAGAAACACATTTTTGTTAATTAATCAATGTAAAAACTAGAACTGTGAAAAGTTATCACGCCATACATAACTGTCTTCTCTCCACGAAACTTGAAGTCTCTCTCACGTCAAACGTCTACCCTGCCCCATTCAGTCTGCAAGCCTCTTCAGTTCTCTCAGCTCTGAAATCTGTCAGATTTAGCTGCCCTGCTCAGACTTTCAGGGGAGATTATGAGACCGTGGACCTCGAACATTCAAATGTAATTTATACCAATTTACAAGTGGGCCACATTAGGTTCAATCCACTGAGTCCAGTACACCTAGCTGCGGGCCAGCTAGGTGTACTGGTATTTAGTATTTAGTTTCAGTTAACTAAATACTGAAAAAAATAAAACTAAAGAAAGTCGCACATATTCATGTAAGCCATTTAATACTATGTTATTATACAGCACTTTTCCTATTACACCTATCACCCTGCCGATTTGTCTGCAACAGCTGCGTCACTCTCTGCCTGCACCATTTTTATAGTTTTATATTTGTTTATAGTTCATAATTTTCCCATATTAGATCTTTCTTTATGAACTCAGTTGCTTTGCGGATTAATATTTTTAAAAAGCTCATTTGATTATTAATGCTTTTTTTCTGATGGTGGGCACCGTTAGCAACACTTCCATGCAGATGCCTTGTAACGAGATCGGGAAACCTTCATGTGACTGCTTAATCTGAATACTGAGGTTAGGTTAAGTGAAGCTAGATAATGGCTACCCATCCTAGATATGTTGAGCTTCATAGTGTAGGGTCCAGTTCAGTTATTACAACATAAACTTGATCATTTGTTTGTTCAGTTTTTCCGTTTTGTGTTTTTTCACCCAACAGGTGTGAAACATAAGTAACTTAAGCTTTTGGAAAACTTTTGATGCCTGACTTTTGTGAACTCAACTTCCCACCTTCTGATTTCTTCAGATTGTTTTATCAGTAGCAAAGCTTTCATGTCTTGAACGTCAAGTCTTTGCCTTTTTTTTTAATTCTACAATTTTATCTTAATTTTTCTGTTTCTGCATATCACTTTCAAAATGTTCACTTTATCCAAAAGGCACATGGATATTTTCTTCTTCTTGTTTCGCACATCTTCTTTGATTTCTCCCGAGCTTTCCTTTTTCCTCTGTCCTTTTTTCATCTTAATATCATCTGACATTCCTTACCTGCAAGCAGACGGGGTATCACCTGTCGTCTGTTCGCTTTTTCTTCTGCAACACGATCTGATGCGTCTCTCAAACAACAAAAGGGAACAGAGAAAAAGAAGGGGTGGGCAACAGTGGAGAGGGAGGAGGGAGAGGATGGGAGGCTGGTCTGCGGCTTGGTATCTTAGACAGTCCAGCACTTTCTTTGTTATCTGCTCTCAGTGTGGGAGAAAAGCATCCCACCTTCTATATTATCATCAAGCAATGATAAGGATGGCCCTGGCTACTCTTCTCTCACAAAGGCAAGCTGATGCCTCAAGGCCATGTATGTGTGTGCGTGCGTGTGTCTGTGTGTGTGTCATGGTCCTGGGTCTTTTGACCCAGCGTTTTAAGTTTGAGTTTATTTTGTTCATTAGGTTATCTAAGTTCATTTGGTTATTAGACTCCTTGTGTTTTCTTCCCCTGTATTTAAGCTTCCCCTCACCCTTCGTGTTTCATGCTGCGTGTCTTATGTTATCAAGTTTGTATTATTATGCCTAAGTGTTTCTAGTTATTATTTTCCCCTCGTGTTTCCAACCATGTTAAATCTCCCCTGCTCTTCATGCGTTTCATGTCTGTGTCTTACGTTGTCAAGTTCGGGTTGTCATGTCTATGTCTCATTATGTTTCCTGTTTTATTGTGAAGAGGTCTGGTGTTCTGTGTTCATCATGTTCAGTTTTACTCTCCCACTGTGACGTCATTATGTTCATGTGTGCCAGCTGTTTCCTCATGTGTCTCCACTTCCCCTAATCACCTCCTGTGTATTTAAGTCCTCTGTTTTCAGTGTGTGATTGTCAGGTCGTCTGTTGTCCACGCCATGTTTCCTATGCCATGCTTCCAAGTTTCTTGTCTAGGTTTTTCTTATTGTTTGTTTAGATTTCCCAGTTTAGGTTTGTGTTAATTTTGCTTCAGTTTGCCTTGCCCTTTGTTTGTACCTTTTTTTCCAGCCATATTAAATGGCTCGCTTTTTGTTAACATTCAAGTTTTGTTCCCTGTTCCTTGGAGTCTGCATTTTGGGTCCTTTTTCAATTCATACAGTCTGCCCTCGCCAGACTGTGACAGTGTGTGTCCGTCCATGTATCTGAAACCATGTCATGAAGACTCCAAAAACACCAAGGGATGTCTTATCCTTTTATTCTATATAGAGATAACAGTGTTAGCGTGATTTTGTTGCGACTTTGAGATACTGGCTTTGGCTCACCTCAGTACAATGGAACTCAAAGGCATTGTGGCATTCAAACAGCCCTGAAATTCACTGACTGAAAGTTTCCGTTTCCAAATGTATTTGCATGGTTTCTTAGGATAAACAACCAAAGAAGCGTCTGTACACATGCTTAAAAAGTTTTCATTAGCTCGGCTTTTGTGGAGAATATCTAAACTATGATTAGATTGGCCAGAAGTTGAAACAAGTTTAATCTTTTCAATTTAGCTGGAAAAGTGTTCATTCAGGCGGTTTCTGTAATAGATGCACAGGAAAAGCCTCAAGAGCTGGATGACATATGCAGTATACGCATCCATGTGCAGGAAGCCAGAGAGGATTCAAGGTAATTTTGACTGGTCTGCCACTTAATTGGTGTGTGGGATCTCAGGAAGTTGGTATTGTTGGGCTTTGAAAATATGTGCATATTTATTTTATTGTATTGAAATAGGGTTTTTTTTGTGTTTTTACAGGGGAAAGTTGCACCACACAGTTTACAAAACATCACATTTTTCTTGACATCAAATGCGAAACGTGTCCATATGTCTCCTCATCTTCCAAAGCGACACCAGAAGCAACAAGTTGCATGGTCAGTGGGGGTTGAGAGAGCTTTTAGATCGGTATGCGTGCCCATTAAGTGCCATCAAAGGGGTCCATATTAATGATAATGATGTTGTTGCACTATAGGACATGTTTGTGAAGAAGCATCCTAGCAACATAAATTAAAAATATCCAAACTCCAATCAGTTACAATTGTTACAGTGTTGTGTCAGCAGTGTTTTAAATCAGTAATTTTTCAGTTTTTCAGAGCCAGGAGGCAGAAAGGGATGCATACAGCATATGGTTATTAATGTTTAAAGATTCTGAACATAAAAGCTTAAAATGATTATTTAACAAAACTGCAGTTGTTTCCATGTAAAAATTAAAATCTAAGTTTATGAATAATTATTACTTGGTGCTGTCAAAGAACAGGGCATTTTATATGCATTTCAAAAGGGTGAGCAAGCTAGAGAGAGCTTGGATTGTGCAGCACTACTCTATTTTTCATTTTTGATTGAATTATTTTTCATTAAATTAACTTAAAACTTGAAATGAACCAGTGAAGGAATGTTGGCATGGAACAGAAAAAACAAATGAACATAAAAGATAAAATGCCAAATTCCAAAGTTTGGTTTGTTTTAGTTTTAGGATAGTGTTAAAGGCCTTCTGTGGGGCCTGTTTTATACAGAAAAGTAGAGACAGGAGACATGAGTTGCGTTTGGTCTGCAGGCTGTTCCTCGTCTGTTTTATTAAACAGAATTTCACAGCATTCTTCTCTGTTCATGCAGACACACATTCCTCTTGTAACACCCCCCCCCCCCCCCCCCCCCATCATCCAGCCCATTTGGTTGCCTTGTTTTCTCACAAGTATAAGTTGTGAGTACAAGTATATCAGTCTCCTTATTTACAATGAATCTGCAGCAATTACATTCTGCTGCTGTTCAGCATCAACAACATCTCTGTGCAGCAATGTTAACACTGCAACCAACCTGCTTATATTACCATTGTACATTCTTTATATCTTAACAGATTCAAACATATATTACACTTGTAAACAATAAACAACCATATCCTGCAATTGCCCACAAAACCGTATACATCAGACTGTTTACTTTGAACAAAACAATAAGTAAGATTTGAGTTATGCTGAAAGCATCTTTATCAACTGTAAACCCTCCAGTAATGTCAGGATAAAAGAGGTGTGTCTCGGGGCTACATTTGTCACGAAATAAAACATATGTAATAAGATCAGCTACCTCTTTACACTACAAGTGGAATCGCGGCTTCCATTACAACTGGCGGGAAGGTTAGCTTTTTCTCAGGCTATAAAAACACACTTTCTCACAAAATTTATGGTCTTTAAACTCAGACAGAAAACGGTTTCTTGTCTTTATATGGGCATCGGAGTCAGCTAACTCAAATTACTAACCTGTTTTATACAGAAAAGTAAAGACAGGAGCCATGAGTTGCATTTGGTCTGCAGGCTCTTCCTCGTCTGAGGTGCAAGAGCGTTGCAACGGCCTATCGCACTTACAGCTACTTCCCCCTATTGGCGATACCACATAATTACATTCTTATAACTTCAACTGAAAAGTGCAATATCACAATGCCTTTTACATAACTAAATATTTAAACCCAATTACAATTGTGACCATACACTTGTAGGTGTCACAATAAGACAGACTTGCCGGCCGGCAAGACTATTCTGTGTTGGTAATTTGTTCTAATAGATGTGAGCAGAAGAGAGAGGAAGACATCATACAATGAATTTTGATTATAAAATCTTATTTGGTTTTCATATGTGCCCATTTTCAGTGATATCAACTTTAATAGTAAGGAATTAACTAGGCATATTATTCTTTTCTTTCTCTATTTTTTTCCTTTTCTTTTGCCCCTGATTAAGATAAGATAGAACTTTATTAATCCCTCGGGTGGGTTCCTCTGGGAAATTCGACTTCCAAAAAAAAGCACAGCAACGACCGAAGTTACAGTTACAGAATTGTTATATATATATATACACACACACACACACACACACACACACACACACACACACACACACACACACACACACACACACACACACACACACACAAATACAGAGACAAATATAAATAAAATATACAAAGGGGATAAATAGAATAAATAGGAATAAAAAATAAAAATACAAGTGAATTGCACATTTCAAGTATTGAGTCTATTGCACTGTTGACTATTTACAAAAAGTATTGCACAAGGTATTGTACCGTGAGGTGAAGAGGCACTACAGCTTAGTTGTTCCCCCCTCCTTTGTCCTCCTGATTAGAATCACTTTAACTTTTGAAATATATTTTTGAAATACTTATAAAAATGCATCTACCATTTTCAGATATATGTAACTGCTGGATATATCGTGAAGTGATTTAGACCATATGATCAAAGTCATGCTTCAACTATTTGGTTGTCTGTCTGTTTAGTTACACAATTTTCTGAAATTGTCCCGTATTTGCAGTCAGGTGAAAGCGTTTTTCTTTCTTGCTTTCTTTTTCTGTCTGTCTTTAAACTGTTGCCTTCAACACCGAGCTGCAGGCTAGAAGTAGAAGGAAGCAAATGAGCTCTGAAATACTGACTCCTTGGTAAAACACAGTCGGAATGACCTTTAGTTAACGGACAAATTGAGTTGCCGCCAGGGCACACTTCTGACTGTTGAGTGAACACTGTGAAGGAGTATGCATGTCTATGAATGCTGAAGTCGGCAAGTGCTTGAGATCAAGCTAGGGATGTGTGGGCCATATTTTATTTCAATACTTCCACAATACAACAGGCTCCGGCCCCCTGCGACCCTGAATTGGATAATCGACCGAGTTTTGCTTGATCTGTATTTAAGTAAGATAAACACTGGTAAATATTTAATACTAATGTTAGGGTTGGAGGAAAACCACCTTTATGAAATATATCCTTATAACCAATGTTAATAACCTGTTGGCACACGCAGTTAAGTAATGATTAGGGGCATGCTTATCTTTAATTGTTGGTGATTGTAGAAAAAAAGAAAGAAGTGATTGCTGCAGATGAAGTGTACCTGTCTCTGGGTTTCATTTACATAAAGCCAGAAAAAAGTCAAGGTTTTACATTTTGCAGTTTGTCTGAATCTAAAGGCAAACAAAATCATATATTCGGTCTGCATGCCCTGCTTAGAATCAGTTGTGTTTTACTGTTCCAAGTTACAATAGATCATGAGCAGAGATTACTGCCAAGAGAGAAAACCGCTGTGATTTTGAATGTAGTAACTGGATGTTTCTGTGACACCAACAGGTCGTAACAGGAAGACTTCATTCTTTCCCAAGGATAACTTAATTATCTATTTACATAGACATGGTTCTGCTGGCTCCACAACACACTAAAGCTACTTCATTCAGTGTATTGATATTGTGTAGAGATGGTAAAATTCACTGACAAATATTCATTAAAAAATGAATGTTAATAAAAGTGTATATATCTTTGAATATAGTTTTATTTGTATAGCAAATCCAACTTATAGGTATCGCAACACTACAAAATGCTGGTAAAAAGAGTAATTTTATTATTATTACATATTCAATTCAATTCAATTTTATTTATATAGCGCCAAATCACAACAACAGTCGCAAAAGATTGTGAGCTGTCAGAAGCTGTGTTTTTCTTTTTTTTTTCATTGCTTAACAAATAAAATCAAAACAAAAAAAAACAACAACCTGAGGATAGTGATATATGCAAATATCACAAAAGGGACAACTTTAGGTTTCATTGCACCGCCAAGATCCTTCATCTTTCTTTTTCCTTGTAACTAAATGTAACAAAACTGTTTTGGTTCTAGAAGTTTGTTCTATGCTTTGGAGACAAAAGCTTTTTGTCTATGCTGGGGAGGAGAGCAGTCTCACTACTCCCTGACTGAACCCTAAGAACCAATCTTCCCATTTTTATCATCCTGGGAACTAGGAGTGTGATCCAGTACACTGATGTATTCTCCAGATGAAATGAGATATTTGCAATAACTGTCACAGGTGCCCACTTTACACCTCCGGTGTAGTTCAGGATAAGGACTCTGAAACTTGAACATAACTGAGGCTGGGGAAACTTTAGTTGCAGCATGATTTCTGGAATGCCACGACATACCTCAAGAGCTTGAGTTTGACCAAGTCATCTTTCTGATGTTTTAATTCCTGAGATCAGGCACAAAACTCCCAGATTTGTAATAAACTACCAGGGAAAATTAGTAGGCTTACCATTTCTTTAAATATACTGTTTTTAATAATAATTCTGTAAGTGAGGTACTTGGAAAGTTTTTAGTAATGCCTCTCAGAGCGTTTTGTCATGTCAGTGTCAGAATATGTCAAAGTATGCTTTACTTAGTAAGAAACAGCTTTGCATGCAAGCATTTGAATAACTTTGACATGATGCTTGGTGTGTACTGTCTGTCTGTTCCTTAGATGAAGCATGTAATTACACTTCAAAGAAAATGGAAGTGAGTCTGCAAATACGGCAGCCTTGTCTATGTGGCAGCACACTGTCATGTGTGACGCCGTGGCTTGACGCAGAGCAGGTTGTCACAATGTGCAGTAGTCTTTCATCTGTAATAACTCTGACTTCCAGTAAATGATTAAGACTTTAAAATTACCACTTTTTTAAAAAGAAACTCTAATCTCTTTTTTTTTTTTACGTCAGTATTAAGGTACTGCCGAGGAATAAACCAGCTAAAAACTACAACTGCCTTCAATCTCCCTTCCTTTTCCATATTTTCGTGAAGAAAATACTCATTACAGCTGCGCACGAAACAGAAACGGCTTAGCATGCATAGCATCAAGACTGAAACAAACCGGGGCATACATACAAAATATCTTAGACTCGTGTACTTTTACACACATACACTCATCAAAGACCATTTTGTGTTCATTTCCCTCCCTCCAAGCAGCTCCTCTCCTCCCCAGTCAATTTGACAAATCCATTAGGGATCCATTACAGACTTTATGAAAAGCAGCTACATTATTTTTCTTCCAGTGCCGAGGAGCCACATAAATAAGCCCAGTGATAGTAATGGCAGTCCTGATGGGGGTTTAAGCGGGATATTTGTGTGTGAGCTGACATGTGTGTGTACACTTGTCCCTGGATATGTCATATTTATCCCTGCACAAATGTGATAGCTCTATTTATAATTTCTAAGCTCTTATATTTGGTAACATTTCACTGATTTCTTTGATGCTGTGCTTTTGGTAGTTCTTTTCCCCGAACTATCAAAATCATCATGATGCAGTTTCACAAGTTGCATGTGTGTCTAGTGTTAAGGTTCAAAATTGGGGAGGGAGAGTACAAACCACTCTTGGTCCAGAAGCTCTTGGTCAAACGATGATTTTAATGAACACACGTGTGGGAAGACACTCTGTACGCAGACAGCCAGCAGTCCTCGACTTAATCAAAGCATGAACAGATATTTTATAGCATCAGGGTTTGATTTACTGACGCCCCTTCATGCGTCACAGATACATTTTATACATAGATCAGACTTTTAACCCAGAAGATCATCTTCTATTTTCATGGCTGGTACTTTCCGTTATCTTAAAGTGAATTGTTCCTCTTTCTTGCCGAGACACTTTTGCAGTTACAACCAGACATAACTAATGTGTGTGTATGTGTTGACCTCACATGCTCTTTGTGTCACCTCTTAACTGTCTGTGTCTCGTCCTCAAATGCTCTTTCTCAATTCACCTGTTGCACTTCTGACCTTTCACTAGACCAGAAGCTCACTGAGACTATGTGTATGTCTTCTACTAAATAAATGTTTTAACCAAGAACCTCTACTTAAAAGCTTAATATAAAATGATCTGATATATAAGTGTTTTGTAAGCATGTATTGCAATTCCTTCTATGGCTCCAAGTCACTTGCACAATAGATTGTCCGAACATCGCGCCGAACAAAGCTTCCGACCCCCAATTAATTGACCGAGCTCCAACTCTTTAATAAGCACAGATATGCATTGTGTATAAAATAGTCATAACTGCTTAAGGCCTTCTTAAAGCTATCTGTTACATTGTTAAAGCCTCGTCTTAGCCTGCTGCTCAAAATAACTTCCACTTCTGCAAAACTCTCCAAGCCTGTTTCCTGTCCTGTTACTTTTAGCCTTTCTGAAAGACACACTGTTCAACCCCTGAATGCAATATAAACTCCAGATTGTATTATTAATGCAATGGTAATGATGACAATTATTTAGCAATAGCAGTAAAATAATTTCCCTGCTCCACACTCCCTCTCTCGACCTCTGGAACACCAGAGGTCGCAATACATTGTGTCCTCGAGATCTCCAGGATCCTCGCCCCTCCTGTGGTCGCCGAGATCGATCTTCTGCAAAGGAAACAAAACACCTTTTCCTGCACCTCCCTAACTTATCCTATTTGGGACTCTTTAATCAAAAGCATGATCCTAATTATGCTCTTAACTTATTGACTTGTATTTATGTATATTCTTCAACGTTCCTCATCACTTTAAAACTCTTTAAGCCCTGCTTTCACGTCCGGTTGCTCGCTCTATTTTTCCCTTATCTGATCATCAACATCCTGTGCACAAATTGTCGATGCTGCAAGTTCCTCTACTCTAAAAGATCCAAAAGAAAACAACCACTTTAATCAATTAAGTTTAAGCATATAAGCAATTACTCCTGTATACATTTCATCATAGCTGAATGCTGCCTTGAAACAACTCCTATGTGTTAACTTCATTTTAACCTCACATTTCCTATGTTATCACCTGTTTTTGGTATAGCCTTTTTATTTCATTTTGCTCCCTTTAATGTAACAATACCTTCTAATTCTAATTTATCAGACTTAACCAAAATATATGCTTTCCTTCCTCTTTGGTCCTTCTTTAAGTTCAGTCAAAAAGCTAAATGAATTTGAGGCCTTTTGCCTGGAATCAATACTATCATGTGTGTTTCTTAACTCTGTGTCTGTAAGCGTGTGCAATCCTTCAATGACTTCAATAACTCATATCAAAAAATGCAATATATAAAAATCATTTCTATTTATAAGCTCTCCCCTTTATCCTAAAAATACCTCCTATGTAATATCTGTATGTGTAAGCCTACATTATAACCACTACTTCTAGAAATCAAAAAGAAATCAAAGCTGTTCTACTCCTTCAACCCTCACTAATTTTCCCTCTAAGAATTATTCACAGCTTTGAAAAACCAGCATTGTATCTTCTAAACAGGATTCAGTTCTGTCATGGTCCTGGGCCATGTTGGCCCAGTATTCTTGGTTCCTTGTATTTTCGCTCCTTATTTAGGCCAGGTTTTCTGAGGTGTCCTGTTGTGGTGTTCCCTAAGTGTTTTTTCCCTTTGTGACTCTTACCCCCTTGTACCCCTCTGTGTATTTATGAGCTCTCGTCTCTCTTTGTGTTTATTCCATGTTTCCCCCAGCCTGTTATGTCTGCGTTCTCCCCGTGCTCTCTGGGTGTATTTAAGTTGTGTCTTCTGTTATGGTAGTTGCTGGTTCGTCTGTGTTGTTTCCCCTCGGTCTCCCTGCGTCTCTTGTGTATTTCCCCGGACCTCCCTGCATCCTCGTTTCTGGTTTGTGTTATTAGCTTACCCAGTTTAGGTTTCCGGTTTCTTGTTTTTCCACCAGTGCTGTTTTGTGCCCACCGTTGTAAATAAATATTCACCTGCACCAGAGCTGCCGCCTTTTGGGTCCTTTTCTACAACTCCACACGGCTTGCCTCGCAAACCGTGACAAGTTCACTTTTAATCCTTTAACCTTAACTTAAAAATAACAGTTTCAGTTTTACCATATCCAAATGATCAAAAACCCCAAAAGTCCTAAAATGATCCTAAATTATTAAACAATTAAATTAATACACCCTAAACCCCCCTTTATCTTGATACATTTCATGTGTCAAGATACTATACAAAACTTAAAAATGCTCAGTTTTCCCCACTCATGATCCAATCTATGTCATAAAAATAAACTTAAAACAGAACAGTTATCAGTCATGTGTTTCTTCAATTAATGATAACTGAGTTACATCAAAAAATATTTCCCCTTTAGCATTTGGCATTCTCCCAACAATATACTATAATCCCATAATCTAACCCCAGTCAACAAAACAAAACAGAAATTTTCTCTGGTAAAAGCCAATTGTTCGTCCACATTTATTCATCCTCACATTCATTCACATGCAGTCACACCATGTATTTGCTGATAGTGGAGCTTCCCGCACGATCAGATACTCCACCCTCAGCAAAATGAGCTCAGTCATTTTTTATTTTCCATAGGAAAATATTTCTTTATGCTTTTGGACTGGATTGACTCGCATAAAATCCTTTTTACAGGGACTTACGACCTTGATCAGTCCCCACAGGTAGCTCTCCTCAGCCAATTGTAATCTGGAAAGCCCCCCCTTGTATTTGCTCTCCCCGAGAATTTTCAGCGCTGTTGCAGGCCTGCTTAAAACAGAAATGGAAAAAATAGAGCTGATTGTTAGCTCATAAAAACAAAACAAAATCACCCGACAGGTTTTCTTTAAGTGCACTGTTACAAAATAATGGGCCCAATTTTTAGACATGTCCATGTTTCCTAAAACTCCCTCTATTAAAAACATAAACAACAACCCAAACCTAACTGACAAAATCAACCCATCACCACAACAACCTCAACAACCTTAAACGCACAAAAGTTTTGCCACCACATAATTTCGCCTCCTCAATACACCGAAAGTCTCATTAAAACCACACAATTTGCACACAAAAATCACCCCCTTATGCTCTTAAATTCAGCATAAGACCCCTTACGACATCATATAATCACTAAACTATAAATTCCCTACCCCAATCTGCACTTCTCGTCTGCCATGCTTCCTCTTCTGAAAGTCACTTCCTCAGTCACACACATACAGGAAGCTCCTACGTCACCACTCACTCCAGCTAATGTGCATACTGAGTCATCTCTCAAAAAGCTGTAACAACAGAAACATATGTTTAAACATTCCCAACTCATTAAATCATTTTATTTCTTTCTACAGTGATCACTGGTTTTGATCACTCAGTACAAGAGAGCACTCCTAAGTCACTCTTTTTAAAACTACTTTAATCACTTTTTGTTTACATAACTCACTCCCTTTGTCATATGGCTTCTTCTATTCCTCAATTACAAACTCAAATGTATTTTATTAAACATTCACACCATTGTATCATTCATACAAAATAGCAAGCTGTTCTTCATTGCATATCTTTGTGTTCTTAGCCAGGTTTAATCAGTGTCTATGCATTAAACTCCATGAGCTTGTCTTGTCTTTATAAGGTTAATGCATTTTCTGTTTGTGTATGTGAATTTGCATATGTTGCTTTTGCAGTGTGTCAGACTCCTGCACAATTCTCCACTTAAGCCGTCAGTTTCTTTCCCAAATCTGCTAACCCAAATTCTAAGTTCCCACCTTATTAACACCATTCCTGCTCCTTAGCCAGAAGTTAGGGCCCACTTGTCATGTTTATGGAGACATGGCGCTGTAAACAATTCAACCAGAAACTTGCCTTGGCATGTCCAGTCAAGTTAACCTACAGGTTTCTTCCGACCGCTGCCTGGGGAGAATTGATCCAGGTCTATTTAGCCCCTAAAGAAACACAACTGAGACATTTTCATTATTATCATAAGTACTTAAACTACCCGTTTCCCTTTCTCTGGTCAGAAATCCCAACTTATGTCATGTATATACGTGTAAGCAGGTCTTCATTGCTTTTCCTATGTATTTTGTTAATGTTCAGTGAGTGTAAGCTGCTTTCTTCATTGCCTCTATATGTTATAGTCAGGTTTAATTCATGCATTTTTTCCCTAATTTCTTAATTCAAAACTATCTCACTTCTGATCCTTTCCAGAAATAATTTCACATGTAACACTTTGTCTATGTGTGTTTTCTATTCTTGTTTACCCCTTTTTCTTTGTGACGGTGGACATCTCTAAACCATCATGAGTTCAGGCTTTCATTTCAATCCTAATTACACCCTGTATTCTCACAGTCGAACTCGTCCGGCTTCGCCTCTCACTGGTCACCGTCCTCTTCTCTCAGTGTCCTTTTTTTGTCTTGAATTCCAGCAAACACAGTCTGTTTCTTCTCTGTTTCTCTTCAGTATTTTCCTTTTGGATCAAGTCCCAGCCTGGCAAAATACCACATTCAGTGCCTTTAAACAGTCATGTCACACTGTTCTTACCAGCCTGCTGTCCACCGTGCATGTTTCATCACGTGGTTTCTTCTTTCCTGTTGATCCTCTCAGTCATCTCTTTCAAGATTACTCCAAGCATGGCAAATCTGACAATCAATGTCCAGTGCTTTACCACCGTTCATTATCCCACTGTTCAACTGCCCAGCCTGTAATTTACAGTACATGTTTCCACCTCGTGGTTCCTTTCACGCTGCTGCTGGTGTCGTCAGTGTGGTTTCCGTTGCACTGTCTTTTGCCTGCTATTAATTCTTCTCAAGTCCACGATGTTCTGTCGGTCTTCATCAGGAGATTAACTGTCCTTTGAGCTTCTTCTCAGGATGGGGACAAGTGCGAGGTCAAGCTGTAAAATTTTAAGCCAAAATCTGGCCTGTTTTCTCCCAATTATGCTACTCTAGTGGTTTTGGCGCCGTACTCAAAATTCCAGGTTGAGAGAAGTCCACCTTTATTTATCTGTAATCTGTGTTAACACACTAAAACATACAATTAATATCCTTTTCTTTTCTTTTCTCAAAACCTCCATTCGCTTTATCTGCCTAAAGTTTAACTCATCTGTTTCTCTCTCTGGGTGCTCACTCGTCACCTTATATGGGCATGCAAACTTCCTGTCACCCACACCATTTCCTGTTACACACACACAGCACGCAGCTGCTCTGCTGTTTCTCCAGGCTAATCAAACTTATTTTGTATTTACAATCTACAAACCCTCTGTAATTCTACTAACTTTTGATCTAAAATGTAGCATCATTCACACAATGATTTCATAATCCTCTCACACACACACCTTTTAAATAAACTAAACTCTTATAACATCACTCATGCATCTCTTAAATTAAAAACACTTTCAAACTTTAAAACATCCTACTTTACATCACCAAAGAAATACCTCTCACACCTTTATTCATCATTCAAAACCTTCTAGTCACCGCATTCACCCAAGAAATTGAAAAAATAAAACACACCAGCAACTATTGCTGGAGAGAAGTTACTACTGAAAGTAATATGTTAATCTTAAGTATACACAGTGCACTCAATATATTTATATATCTACATCCAACTTCAGTCAATTACTATACATCCCCTACGGCAACTCAAAACTTTATTTATAGTCCTCTAATAAACATAAATGGCATTTTAAACACACACTCAACAATGTTTGCAGCAGTATTTGTAAAACCAACTGTGGCTTAAACAGTTCACTGCTTACTCATTTGCATTTTCACACTCACACACACCGTCTAAAAATAGCAGCAGGCAGTCAGTGCATTACTGACTCGACACACAGAGATCTCTCACACCAAATGTTCTTATTCTATATCACAACGACGTCCTATATTTACAACCACTGTCAGATCTGTCAGCTTTAGCGCCTACACAATTTCGACAAATTTAAAATAACCGCCCAGCGGATAAACTCCCTGAGTTTTTTGCGACCAATTCACCAGTATCTGTCCAACAGTTTCTGGCCTCATCTCTAAAATCCCTAACACAATTTAAAAGCGTCAACCAACCCAAACTTTGCCTGAAGCTCTATTTTTGGCATTACACAGCCAAGGCTTACCCTGAAGTTTTAAGTTAAAGTTACACGCCCGAAGTCCAACTTCTCCTGTCCAAAAAAGCGCAGGTACCGTTCCAAACGGTAAGGAGACTCTAACTCCTAGCTTAATTCCAGGATGCCCTGTACCCCACAGTTAAGCCAAACTGAACTAACCCTGTTCGCCGACAGGTCAATGTCGCGCGTCCACGACAAGGAGGGAGCATAACCTCCGGGCTCTGCGCTTCCTAGAACCCCCACGGTTCCGTTCTAAGATAATTTATAATACTTTGGAACAACAGTAAAACACCCAACAAAGTGTAAGACTGAAGCAGGTCCAACCTTATAACCAAAAAATAACCAAATTCCCTAAGATACTAAAATCATTGAGCAGTCCAACTGCTTACCACCACGGTCCAACCGTATTAAATCCTTTTAGCGGTCCAACCGCATTCAATCATTACCAGCAGTCCAACTGCTTTTAAATCCTCAGTACTGTCATGAGATTCTCATCAAAATCAAAGCAGACATTTACCGGCAACTTTTACTGAATAGACATTTAATTTTATCATCCAATTCAGCACACTTCGGATAAAATCAACAGGCCTGTGCCTACCTCTTTTTAAAGGCGCCTGTCCCCTCAGTTTGGTTGCCGGGTCACGCCTGCCTGTCTGACCACAACGGACCATACATCACCGTCTACACCTCCAATCCTCCCTCCTCAACCACCGGACGAAGCCCCCAAATGTTAAGGTTCAAAATTGAGGAGGGAGAGTACAAACCACTCTTGGTCCAGAAGCTCTTGGTCAAACGATGATTTTAATGAACACACGTGTGGGAAGACACTCTGTACGCAGACAGCCAGCAGTCCTCGACTTAATCAAAGCATGAACAGATATTTTATAGCATCAGGGTTTGATTTACTGACGCCCCTTCATGCGTCACAGATACATTTTATACATAGATCAGACTTTTAACCCAGAAGATCATCTTCTATTTTCATGGCTGGTACTTTCCGTTATCTTAAAGTGAATTGTTCCTCTTTCTTGCCGAGACACTTTTGCAGTTACAACCAGACATAACTAATGTGTGTGTATGTGTTGACCTCACATGCTCTTTGTGTCACCTCTTAACTGTCTGTGTCTCGTCCTCAAATGCTCTTTCTCAATTCACCTGTTGCACTTCTGACCTTTCACTAGACCAGAAGCTCACTGAGACTATGTGTATGTCTTCTACTAAATAAATGTTTTAACCAAGAACCTCTACTTAAAAGCTTAATATAAAATGATCTGATATATAAGTGTTTTGTAAGCATGTATTGCAATTCCTTCTATGGCTCCAAGTCACTTGCACAATAGATTGTCCGAACATCGCGCCGAACAAAGCTTCCGACCCCCAATTAATTGACCGAGCTCCAACTCTTTAATAAGCACAGATATGCATTGTGTATAAAATAGTCATAACTGCTTAAGGCCTTCTTAAAGCTATCTGTTACATTGTTAAAGCCTCGTCTTAGCCTGCTGCTCAAAATAACTTCCACTTCTGCAAAACTCTCCAAGCCTGTTTCCTGTCCTGTTACTTTTAGCCTTTCTGAAAGACACACTGTTCAACCCCTGAATGCAATATAAACTCCAGATTGTATTATTAATGCAATGGTAATGATGACAATTATTTAGCAATAGCAGTAAAATAATTTCCCTGCTCCACACTAGAATATGGTTTATGTATTATGTTTGTTATTGACTGAATGAATGATCTTTATTAGTTCAATAAAGATCATTCATCAATTCATTCATTTATGTTCTTTGTTTATTGCTATATGTTTTGTATGTTACCAAATTCTCCCTGGCAGATACGTGTGTTAACTCGGTTGATAAAGTGTAATGCAAACAATATGGCACATCTTAGACCTTTAGTCACCTTTAAAGGACATTGTCATAGAACTCTACAAAGCAGTGAACCATGTTTTGAACACATTTACCTTGCTGCATGCTTAGCTTTCACACTGATTTTCTTTCTTGCTGCTTGCTGTGACCTTCATGCTCAATGGCTGCTACTGTCTTTGATAGCCATATCACTACTGGACAGGTCCATATGGTACCTCCACAAATCTCTGTTCAATACTATTTGTAAGCTGTAAGGTGACCTGTAGCCTCAAAGCCTGCAGAAATTTTTTTCAGCGGATTCAGAATGAATTAAACTTTGTGTTACCAATCGGATTATTACTGATAAAAAGTGTGACATTTTTTCTTGCTGTTTTTCCTCTTTGGTCAGGTTTAGGCACTAAAATCTACATTTTAGTATTTATACGCTAACAACTACAGCAATTTTTTACAAAGCTTGAGAGACATAGTTTGGTCACATCTCCGTCACTACATTAACCAACATTGAGCCAATGCATGTAATTCATTAAAGCATCAATGTTAGTGCTTTGGCATCTGCTGCATTGATTTTTGGAAACACAAGTTACCGTATAATGGTAAACTGATGGAGTGCTAATTTATCAGCTAATGCTAGTTAGCTTGGTTAGATTGCAGGTTGCATTCATAAACTGTAAATCTACTGCAAAGTTGTTGACTTGATAAAACATTTCACCAAAACTGAGGTGGAAACTTCTGGTAAGGTGTTTAACACACAGCAAGTCATAATATTGGAGAGATAATCAATTAGAAATGCCCCAAAAGGCTCAAAAAGCAAACACACAATGAAAAAGTCAAGTTTAATGACTGAAAGCAGAGAATGAAGCCTCACATATCGTCTTTATCCAGACAGCTGAAGATCAATGTGGCCACGCCCCAAACTCAGTTTTTAATTTTTTCTAAAACAAAATTTGGATTTTGGTGGCATTTTTCATATTCCATTAACAAAGTATTCGAAGAATTTTTTTTTTCATTTTTTAGTATACATTTTAATATGGGGATTGACACCCTGGGGCCAGCCTCAGGTGGCACGTAAAGAAACTTGTTTTTTTCCCCCATTTTAATGTTTGGTTACTTTTTCAGCTCTGAAGGTTGACCCTTGGTGCGTGTCCAGTGGGCACTTTCCAAGAATTCATATGTGAGAACCATAATGGCAGAAATAACAGTGACAGCAATATTTAACAGCCTGTGAATAAAGTGGCCTACTTACAAAAGTCGCAATTTACTACTACTGACTGATATCATTCATTGTGATTATAGATTTTAACATCTTCATCTTCGCTGAAGTTGTTTGAAATTACAGCTGTCACATAGATATACATAGTGGAGTAAAAGGTGCACTGTTTCTCTCAGAGACATAAAAGTTTAAATACTCAAACTGTATATATCTAATAATTGTACTGCAGAACTTATTTGTGAATTATCTCTGATATTGTTATGTGTTCACCCAGAGTGATTGGTAGTAATAAAATTACATTTTTGGTCATAGTTTTCAGTTTGATGCCTGGCAATGTGACAGAAAATGCCAAACTGGTACTTGATTGTGTAGTTTATATAGGGACTCTCTTTATCTCTTTCTCACACACACACACACACACACACACACACACACACACACACACACACACACACACACACACACACACACACACACACACACACACTGGATTCATGAACTTTATTGGCTGACATGCACATGAACACAGACACACACAAATTCACACAGTATGCACAGATATACTTGTACTTGCACTTATACTGTGCATGAAAATGTGAGAAATTGTGAGAAAAAAATGACATCAAAAACAAATAGATAGCTAATAGATTCTGACAGGTGGAAAATTGAGATTTCTCTTAAAATTGAGAAGTGGCCCTGTAAAACCAGACAATCTCACCTTGCTGGTGTTGAAAAGACCTGCCACGAGGAGGAAGAGGATATTAGACAAGCTGACAAGCTGTCACAAAACCCAACTGAGCTGCACTTTATGCACAAAGAGGAAAGGCCTAAAGGTGTGTCTTCTTGCCTCGTGACTTAAAGATGGATTCTCATGTTTATGTTTCAGACCTCCAAAATCTGCCCAGCAGGACACCCAGATGTTTTGTATTTCTTTTCTTGCTCTCTCTTCACTCTGTCTTGGCCTACAGCTTCATCAAAATCCCTGTCTTCCACTCAAATGCCACAAACTATAACAGTTCCTCTAAAATAATGTCAAATGTAAACCTCCCTGGGGACTTTCTTGCTGTTTTTACTTAACTTGACGAATAGCTCAAGTCATGTTGTGCTGTGGTGAGTTAACAGTGATAGAGCACCAATCAGACGTGTAGAAAAGTAGAAAACTTTGCACTGGTGCATACATGATATTGTGAAATCTTTGCTCTCTTTCATTTCCTTTGTTCATTGTTAGTATTCTTCCATCTTGTCTCAGTCCTGCTGCAGAGGCCAGGACCCCTGACACCTGATGTATTAGTCTGTCTGTGGACTCAGCAGTAGATGTTTTGATACCTTGAGTTCCTGCAGGGTGTGCCTGTGTGTGTGTGTGTGTGTGTGTGTGTGTGTGTGTGTGTGCATTTTATGTCATCACATGCAGGCCTAGTGCTGTGTGTGCATACATAAATGCCTGTGTGTGTGTGTGTGTGTTTGTGGAAAGAGTGCAGTGTAATTGCATGTACTTTTTCCACAGATGGCCACATGTTGTGTAATCAACACCTGCACCATCGTGTGGGTGTCACGGGTCAGGAATTGGTGCTACAGTATAAGCTGCTCTGCTCCACCACCAACTGATGTGGCCAGTGGATTAAGCAATTGTTCTACCAAGGAGACAAATACTTACCTACACTATATCTGTCATGACCTTACCATTCAGTCTGCACTGAGTGTGCAAAGTACAAAGGAAGTGTATGCAATATAAAAAGAATACAATTTATATGCTTTTAACTCTTAGTTGCCTCTATTAGCAGCGAGCAGACAAACAGCAAATGGCCCGACAGCAAAATATTTTGCTCACCGTCTTCGGGGAGACTTCAAAACAAGAAAATCTGAAATTAACCTACCAGAACAAGGCAATTTATCAAGGAATATCTGGGAGCATGTTACTGACACCTATGTCATTACCACAGCAACCCATTCAAATACTTATATGATGTCTGGATACATCATTTGATCTGACCATATAGAAGTATTTATATAGAGAAGGCCAGTCCATCCTTAAAATCTGCTTTGAGAACACATATCTGATATGCCTGATTGTTCAGGAACATGTGATGTGTTAACTAAGCCTTGGGATTTGAGTCACAACAAAGTGATTCTTGTCAGATCTTTTGGTTTCCCAGGTTTGAAACATTGTCTTTCAAACTTCAGAACATATTTACATACTTTATTTGCTTTAGGTATAGCGATGTAGCTACATAGCTGGTTTTAACCCTCCTGCCATCCTTTAAAAAACTCACACCCATCACCCTAGGGACCATTCTCAGCCACGCCATAAAAAGACCATATATCCATATTTTATTCCACTTTAAATTAGCCAACCTTGTAAAACTACTTCTCCCTGAAATATTCATGTAAAGTTTTAATTATATTTTCGTTGTTTTAACCCTTCAAATCCCAGTGTTATTACATGAGCGCCCTGTGTTATAAGCCCCAAAAACCAAAAAACGAAACTAAATATTTCCACAAAAAACCAGTTGAAGTAATATGTGATTGTCATTATAAGTAGGCCTTTAGATGGACCAAAGATTGGCACCAACATACATTTTGACCTGCCATTATTTTTTTTGCATTTTTTTTGCAATTTAAAAATTAAAACTTCAAGGCCCTGAGTCTTCATTGACATCCAAGAAAAGAAGAAAAAATAAAATCATATGATGATAATTTGGGGTTGAAAAATAGCGTTTATAATGGAAGTCAATGGGCAGAAAATGGTCCCCAGGGTGATGGGTGTGGGGATTTCTGCTGCTCAGCCATTTTAGGCTGATTTAAGGAATTCACACTGGAATATTAACATTGACAGGTAAAAACTATCCTGTGGCAAGTTTAGTTATATTCCACTGAACACAGTGGAAATGGCAGCCATTTAACACATAGCAGTGGCACAAAAAGGTCCCAAGAAGGCAGGAGGGTTAAGAGAAAATCCATACATGCCATCATATAACATTAGTTGTAAACTTTTCTTTTTTTTTAAAATAAAGACACATTTTCCTTTGCCTGTTTTCTTTTACAGAACTTTCCTGTGTGCTTTGTGTTCAGCAGTACTCCTACTGCAGCACTTGAGAGCAACAACAACTCCAGCACTTGTGAGTACATTCTCATTTTTTAAGCATTGCCCTTTTATCAGCATAAAATTCATTAATTTTGGCAAGAACTTCTTATTAAATAAGAACTTCTTATACTTTGCGTTTCAGTTATTCAGTTATTATTCCTCAATATATTAAAAAATAGTCAAGGAATCAGATGTCAACCTGTCCATAATATAGTTACTAGTACTATGCTGGCAACCTGCCTGTAGCTGGTACTGGTACTTGTCTTTTTTCCTTCCATCTCTATGGTAATAGATTGATTAATTCACAATTAGCTCCAGTGTTCAGAGTCCATCTTTGACTGCTTCCAGCAGTAGGGAACATCTGTTTTATGAACACACACACACACAAGCTCTTGCTGATGCTCAAACAAGTACACACATACAAGTTGCGGCACATGCACACGCACGCACAGACAACTACAGAGCTTTTGTTGGGTGGGGGTGAGACATCTGCTGTTTGTTGTTCACAAATTATTGATAGCAGTAAACAGAAAGTTGAGGGGAAAACAGGCATTTCTCATGCTGATGAAATTTTCACGACCTGTCAGCCCATTCAAGCCAACACTTTGTTACCAAGTAGGATGGCATGACAACAAGAGACGCTCCTTCAATATGCTTTTCCCATATCAAGGAGAGTGCAGGGGAGTTACAGAAACAAAGAAATACACAGGAAAGAGACCTGAGACAGGTGAAGCACTTTTTTTTTAAGTCATTTGTATTTGAAAACCTAATGAAAATGAATGTAAAGCTATGCTGTTGCTATAAATGGCAGTGTGAGCTGAGCTAATGCATATTTCTGCATTTTAATCATAAAGAGAAAAAGCTCTAATATGTCTTACAGGAATAACTTAATAACTTGCAGTACTTTATGATCAAATAAATACAGACATATACTTCACAAGCATTTTGTCACAAGGTGTTAACAAGGAGAAAACATTTATCCATCATCATGGCATACTTGTCAAGTTGTAGTATAATGTAATTAGCGGGAGGGTGTATGCATGTAAATGATGCCTCTCTGCTTGGCTCTCACCATCTGTATGCCTCTTACTCCCCAACATGTGGCCTATCATTAAACCAGATTAGTGGCACTTGTAACTAAGACAGAACAAATGCCCAGTATCCTAGGTGTAATGTCCATATACTGTATAATTCTGCACCGCATTATCTCATGAAAAATGCCAGTGGATAGGAAGGCAAGACTTTAAAGGAAAGTAACAGGGTATCCTATCACAAACACACTTTGGCAAGAGATATAGAGGAACATCTCTCGCCTCATGCTGACAAGTAACAAGGAACTCCTCAATACTGGCGTTACAGTAGCTAAGAGGGCCAGATTAAAATGCATCTAAACATCTTAGGAATGGTTTGAAAAATTCATCCACCATGTGTCATTTTCAGCAAATATTAAATAGTTTTATGTAACATTGTAGATATTTTTTAAACTATAGTAGTAACAATATTTTACAAATCTTCAGGCAGAAAGAAAATGGCGTCCATGTAGGGTGCAGGCAGGGAGCACAAACGCTATGTTTTCATCTGATCCAATTTATGTTGTTAAATTGGTAAATAGTGGAGGAAGATGTTTCTGTCTGTGTGTGTGTTTGGTGGCGGTGGTGTTGGCAGGGCTTCTGAATTCTGGTCAAGAATATGCAGAACATTGTATAGAACAGCTGTTGTTCTTTTTGAGTGTGATGCTACAATGTAGTTTGATTCAAGAATGAAACTTATAAAGCAGAGCTTTATATTAGGTTCTGCTAGCTCATTACAAAATTTGTATATGCACTAAAAATTACAGTTTATATTGCAAGAAATGTTGATAATTGTTTAATATACTTATTTAATGCTATTTAGTTTACTACTACTATTTAGTTTGTTTTTGTTTTTTTTACATAAGTGAATCACTCTTTTTTGTTTTAAAATTTTAAATTACTATTATGTAGCTCTTTTCCCATTGAGAAAAACGTCCCACCAATGAAATGTTGGTCTGAGGGAATATTAAAGTCGTAGTAAGTGCAAATTTCGGTATTTTGCTGATTCTGGCAATGGGCAACCTCCTGAGCTGAAATATGTATGCAAGTGGCAAAAACATCTGTAGGTACCATGCAGCTGGTTGTAACAGAGTCCCATGTTAAAATGTCCATCTTTGCATTAAATAATATGTTTAAGGTCTGATGCAAACAACAAACAATATGGACATTTAGATGTTGTATTGTCATACACTGAACACACTGTGTATGTGTGCTGTTGTCGTTTGGAACATTTTTTAATGGACTGTCTAATAAATACTATGGCTTACTTTGTAGTACAAACCTTCCAAGAAGTACTGTATTATTGTAGGGTCTACCTTACAATATAAAGCACGTTGAGGTGACTGTTGTTGTTATTTGGTGCTGTATAAATAAAATTGAATTGAATTGAAGAGGCTTGTCCTTCAGTTTTGGTGAACGGAATTTTAGCATTTTCTTAATTAGTGCTAACTAGCCAATGTGTGTCTTTTATTGCATTCATACTGTTTATGAATGTAGCTTGCTTACTAAGCTAGCTCGCTAGCATTAGCAGATAAATTAGGAATACTCAACAAAAGTTATTTTAATATTGCTGCTAATGTTGAAGATTCAATGTTCACACGCAGCAGGTGATGTCCTGGTGGCTACTGTTTTTATACAGTCTATAAACTTTAGAGACCACAGAGATTAGTTGCTTATGCAAAACACACAAAATCATAATATTAGTGCAAACAAGTGATCGTAATTTCACTCAGCAGTCTTTAATTTGGGACCATTTGTGGGGCGATCATGGCTCAAGAGTTGGGAGTTCGCCTTGTAATCGGAAGGTTGCCGGTTCGAGCCCCGGCTTGGACAGTCTTGGACAAGACACTTCACTTGTGGTGGTCAGAGGGCCCGGTGGCGCCAGTGTCTGGCAGCCTCAGTGCGCCCCAGGGTGGCTGTGGCTACAATGTAGCTTGCCATCACCAGTGTGTGAATGGGTCGATGACTGGTTGTGTAAAGCGCTTTGGGGTCCTTAGGGACTAGGAAAGCGCTATACAAATACAGGCCATTTACCAAACTAAAGAAATACCAAAATGCAAGCATGCAGCAAACATTTGACAAAAATTCAACGCAATAACATAACTTCAACACAAGCACATGCACAACCATAACATGACAGCTAACATTGGAATGCAAAGCAAATTAAACATGTAATGTTACAAAACCAGGCACAATAGAAGAATAGTGGGCAGCAGACATAGCATATTTGGAGACATAAGAGGCAATTCTTTGACCAGCGATTTTCCAGTGGCTTGATATCTTCACAGAAATCAGTACATAGCATTTGAGCAGCACATGTGTTATTAACAGGAGAAGCAGTTTGGAAAAAGTGAACAACATAATAGAGAGGACAAACCAAAAAGAACTTTGTAAAAGAATATGAACTGATGAGTACTATATCTGATGCGCAAGCTCAGCTCATCAACGGAAATACCTCAAAAAAAAAAGAACAAATAAAAAATGTGCTTTTGTCTAAGTTTAAGAAAGGTCTTTCAATGTTATTTTTTTTAATACAGTGTAAACAATAGCAATCAAATACACCAGAAATATAATGGACAATGCCAGGTCACTTCAGGGATCAATGTTGTTTTTTCAGAAATTTTGAAGTCTTCCACAGACTGAACAAAAAAGAAACCAAACCAGAAAAAAAGGCCTTCTTTTCATTTGTTATTCTCTTCA
The DNA here is from genome assembly GCF_963969265.1 of Rhamphochromis sp. 'chilingali'. Classification (NCBI taxonomy): domain Eukaryota; kingdom Metazoa; phylum Chordata; class Actinopteri; order Cichliformes; family Cichlidae; genus Rhamphochromis; species Rhamphochromis sp. 'chilingali'. Next base: position 30,708,099 of record NC_137931.1, read on the forward strand.
GGATTCTTTACTTCTCTCAGAGATATCTTCTTGCTATTCCTGGCCTCTTTATTGACTCCCACAGCCGCCTTTGTTATGTCCCCACTGTGCTGCCTGGAAAAGTGGCCACCTTAAGTGTTCTCTTACTACTGCTCCCATTGTGGGAACATATTTCTAAAACAACACAAGATAGGCAGACTGTTTATAGTTTGATATAGAAGCAGAAAAAGGAACCTTCTTTAGATCCAGAAGGAAGAAATAACTTGAAATGCATCGACTGTTTGCAGTCAACAAAATTAGTACATGGAAACATTCCAAAAAATGAAGAAGAGAAGCAAAGGAAAGCAAGAAGAGTCATTCTGTTTTTATCAAACGCGATGTTTGAACTATAAAGAGGATGAACATCTAAAGTGAAAGGTAATGCCAAAGTAAACACTTGTTTTGCTACTTTGATTTTATCACGGTATCTCTTTGAACCTCCCGTTTTCAGGTATCAGTGAACTGTCTCACTTTTAACCTGAATTTATCCAATTTATCCCTCTGGTCACTTATTCTGAATCCAGAGCAAATCGACTGTTATCAAAGCCAGTCAGTAGCCTAACTGCTGACCAATAGGATTACTGAAAATACAAAAATTATGTTTCTACCAGATCCTAATAGAGATACAAGAGTTTATAATAATGTAACACACTTAACTAGAAATAAAGACTGTTGTGGGTTTTTGATGAATCGATTTTGTTGCAAAACAGAGCTTCAAGAATGGAAGGAGAGTTTATTACACTAAATGCTTACATAATGATAATAATAGCCATGTTTTACTTTTACAAAGATTCTTTTATTCCCAACAGAATTTCTCACAGTTGTTGGGTTTTATTTTTATTTCATTGCTCTGCCTCAGGACAAAATGAAGTGCTCTTTATTTTAATATTATGAAACTGGTTCACTGTCACCACTGTAGTATTACTTGACCATTTAAAGTGTCATAATTCACAGCGGGTGGATGCAGAAAGCGGTCTGCTCCATTTTTGTGTGTGTATCCATATGTGTGTGTGTTTTCTTTTGTCCTTAGGATTATTTGACTGTTTTCTCTAACTTGCTGATTGCATGTGTAGTACATGCAAATTTCATTAAGCAAGCTGAAATATAAAACCTGATATGAAGGCCCAAATATTAGCAGAGGTTGTTTGATGGCTATGTTCAAAATGCCAGTAGCTTAATTCTCATGCAATATTAATCTTCATATGAGTCTGTGGACAGAGATGATTTTTAAAAAAAAAATCTTTCCATCAAACACTAATTTAACTTTAATGTACACAAAAATAGTCGTTTATTTTTTGAATAATTTGAGTTGTTTTGTTTTTGAAACCAAATGTTTAATTATGAATGCTTAGGTAGAGTAGAAAAGTGCTATATAGTCTTAGCATGAAGGATATTAAAGTGTTTTGGATTACCCTGCATTAAAAAAAAGTGCTAAAGAAGAACACAGTATGTTAAAATACCTAATGACCTAATAATACTGAACACGTTCAAACGTGAAAATAGGTTGTTCCACTGGGTCTGAGGACCTGTTGGGCATTCCAGTTGTTGGTTGACCTTTCTGCTAAGCGTGGGCCTCTATATACTCCTCTGAAGTACAGAAAAGGGCCAAGCATTGAGCCAACCAATCTTGTATTCTCTTTACCCCTTTCTCTTCCTTCCTCCATTAGTCTTCCCTACTCCTCTCTTTGTTCCACCCCTCTTCTCTCTTGTGGACAGTGAGATTCTTGGGTATGTGTGTTGTTAATAATTCAGCCTGGAGGATGGATTTTGGTCTTCATTTGCAGCAGGACATGCCTTGCTCCACTGAACAATGCACTCATGTCCAGGACCCTAAAGTGTCTTTGGAGGCAGAAATAGGAAAACCCCTTTTTTTTCCTTTCAGTGACTGCTGGGTGTCTGAAACTATGGGGAAAGAAAACGGACAGGAGAGAAAGAAACAATGACTTAAATTCATTTTCTTTGCGTGTTCACAGAGCGCATTCTCTGACAAAGAGGTTATTCTCCTAGCAGAGGTTGATGTCAGTGTATAGGTACAAGGCATGAGAAGATCAGGCATTTTTAGAAACATTGTTTCTGCCTTTTGAACCTCCTCTGATAGATTTGAGGGTCATTTTTGCTCCATTTCCTCTCTCGATCTTTTTGTATTTTTGCGTTTCCATTTGTTTCTGCCATGACACATTTTCATGTAGTGGCATATTAGTATCCATCAGTTTTGAAGGGCAGGGCGATCAGGGAGGGCTGTCGACTGCTGTGTGTCATACATTATGTCGCAAAACTAATTTCCTGCCTAAGTTTAACAATGTCTGTGTCCTCTGAGAGGTGATACTATATGGGGGTACAAATCGTGAGGTTCTATGTGTTTCACATATTGTGTATGTGCGTGGAAGCTGGAAAAAATGTGGCAAAATAAGGTCAGAAGAAAAATCATGTTTGTGCCAATGTGACATTCAGAGTTACTCTGGTGTCATGCTGGTGTCATGCTGTGTCACACATCCACACATGTGCAATAACACTAAGTGCAATAATCTTTTCTGGCATCGTTGTATTTTTACTCAGTTGTATATAGCATTCGTATTCTATTTTTATCTTATTGTATATTTTTATTCTATTTTATTCTACTGTATATAGTATATTATTTTATTCTATTCTGTACAGCTGTGTACTGTATTTATTCTTATTGTATTCTAATTTTTGCGTCATAACTTTTGCACTGTCCACTTCCTGCTGTGACAAAACAAATTTCCCACGTGTGGGACTAATAAAGGTTATCTTATCTTATCTTATCTTATCTTATCTTATGCTAATTGATAATAAACATGTCAGGGTAAATTAAGTATTGTTGGAAAATACTGACATAAATAAATGATTATGAAAATTAATGTATTTATTATAATAACACTATATCAAAGTTTAGTCTGATGCATGAAGGAAAAAAAAGGTAACAAGCAACTGAGAGTTGAGATGAATTATTCTGTGAATTTACTATAAACGTATCCTTTGGTCCTGGTGCTGCTTTTAGTTTCATTTACTGGCTTTGTGGGTGTGAGAAGTGCCTGAGACTCCACGTTTAGGGTCTTTAACTGAGTCTTGTTTGGCTAAACCTTGCCTTATCTAGCACACTGGTGTTCCAAGTCATCAAGCTTTGATAGAAACATTTGAAATATAGGACTTACTAAATAAATAGTTTAAAACTTAATTTGTACTGTCAAAAGAATGCTATCTTTTTTTAATGGTTTGTTAGGTTAAGTAGCACCCACTAATGTATTGTTACTCTAAGGGTTGCTTGCTTAATTACTTCTAACTAGACTTTTTTTTTATTAGCAAACAAAAGTCCAGGTAGTCCAGACCCTCTAAGTCAGTAACAATAATAATAATAATGATGATAATAATAATAACCTGCCTAATATCATATGAAATCTTTTAGTCTTTTAAAACAGAATCTTGAGCTAAAATATGTAGCTGTGAAAATTCCCCCTCTGGTCTTTTTTCAACATGTAGATCTCATGTTAACAGAAAAAAAATGTTATAGTAATTTTACAAAACAGTAAAGGAGGCAGAGTGTTTATACGTTTTAAAATTTGTTTTGACCTAAAGGAAGAAACTCATTTTTCAATGGAGTGTTACCCAGTCTGTATTCATACGTCTACATTTTTGCTCCAGCTTTATCACTTTCTGGTTTTGACGTGATAATTATACACCTGGATCATCTGCTCATGCTTTTTGTTGTCATATCCAGTCTAAGAAGCTGAGCCCTCCGCCCTACATCCCTTCATCATTCTTCATCTCACAAAATGTCTGTGGTTTAAATATGAAATGGAGAATGACTGACAGGCTGGCACAAGGAAATAACTATCACCATTTTCTTGTAGTGGTTAAAGCCCTTTAAGAGTGTCAGGTTTGGTGGAGGAAGTGGAGGTGCTAGTAGGGAGGTGGGTTTCTTATCTCTCCTAAACACCTGTACCTGCTCTATAGTGCCATTTAAGAATTCATCACTGCATAAACAGGAAACACAATGCAGATTTTTGGGTCCCTTTATGAAATACTGCAGGCTAACTGATAATAGTTCCTGGGAACAGTGAGTCTTGTATTACTGAGCCTTGAATTGACTTGTATTGCTTTGCAGAGGCATTTATGTTTTAGATATATATCTTTGTGGTAAAATTACTTAGTGCTAATTTTTGGAAATGGTTGTATTTTGTTTATAAATTAGTTAATTGTTGGTATCTAATTTTTGTGATTCCTAAAATGCACGATCTGATATCGTCGTGTTGGTGTTGTTCCCAGATCAACATAGTAAATGTTGTTCCAGGATCAACATTGCACCAATCAGAATGTTGTGACGTCATACTTTTGCGACTTCGGGAAAAACCGCCATAAAACAAAAAACTGTACTTAATCTGCGAGAAACCGCCTCTGTCAGACGATCAACGTACCCTGACCCTAACCTTTTAATAAACGCTAAGCAGAATTGATATTGTCCTTGCAACATTGGAATTTCATAAATGCACTAATGGCTTGGCGCGCCAAAGAATAACGTCACAACAATGTGATTGGTCACTTGCAATGTTGATCCTGGAACAACATTTGCTATGTTGTTCCAGGAACAACATCAACACGACGATATCAGATCATCCTCCTAAAATAGCCTTATTGTAAAGGTCACAGTGGAAAACAGTAATTGAAGTAATAGTAATAGAACAGTAATACTCACTTTAGTCCAATTTCCATCATTATATAGCATGGTCATGCAAAATTACTGTTGGTTTTCCTGGAATGGCATTTCTTTCAAAGTTTTAAGGTGGATGACTGTCGCACCTTGATTGGACTGACTCAAGCTGGGAAACTAGAGAGTCCGTAAGTCTCAGACAGCTAATTAACATGTTGATTTTAATCAGGCTGTCATTAAGCTGTCACTGGTCTGAGGAAAAGGGTGGTGTGAATTTGTTCATTTACCATGCAGTTAAAATCATGGTAAATATTAACACATTCAAATGACTCAATAGGGTCATGCCTTTTATGTGAATATGCTAAGATGAAATTATAGAACATGGAATGACTTGTCATTTTACATACGTAAGAGACAATCAGCTTAATAATCATCTGTCTATCTATTTCTTTGACACCAGCAATTTAAAGATTCACACTTTTGTCTTGTCACAAAACACAATTTTGACAAAGCCAATTGTTTCGCATCGAGTGTGCTTTGCAGATGCTGGTGATGAGTCTTCATTTTTAAATGCATTTGTCAAAGTCAGAGACAAGAAAATTATAGAGAATCCAATAAAGTATTTATTTTTGTTCAATGTCAAAGAGGTGCAATTTCCCATTTAGAAGCCCAGTAGTTTTATTTCAGAGAAACAGGCCAGTTAATTTTTGTTGCAGGCTAATACCTCCCTTTAAACGTGACATAAATGCCCATCACTTTCTTTTTTTCACCTCTTCTTATTCCATTAAAAAGTAAAGTGAAAGTGAAACTGCTTTGAAGCAATGTCATCAAAGTCGGGAAGTCTGTTGGGAGGGGGCTGATTTAGTGGATGGCAGGGATAAGAGGATCTTAATGGAGAGCAGCACTTTCTGTTTTGTTAGATGCAGTTAGATATAGCAGGCTGGTGAGTGACTACTAATGAATGACCAGACAAATCACACACAAACAGATACACAGTCAGATGTGAAACACAATGAAGAGTCTGATTCTCATTTGGATCTATTTTCTTCTTGGTATTCTGTCCTTTGTGACTCTTTGTGTATATCTGTAATGAACAGCAGACTGCAGCATTGTTACACTAACAGCAATGGTGGATCACCAAACAAAGAAAGGCTTGATGTTTATAACCTTCTGGTTGACTTTGACGTTATTCTATATGCTTCATATAGGATGATCAGGTGAGCACCTAATGAGCACGTGGTGTGAAAGAAAACAAAATGAAACAATCGTTAAATAAGTCTCAAAAGAGGTAAAAAAAAAAAAACAGAACTTAAAGGAAAAGGTTAAAAAACCAAGATGTTTTAAAATATACTTAGCAAATATATCAGATTCTACACTTGATTAGGGATGTTACTTTGTTAACTTTCATCAAAAGAGGAGGACCTAAAGAACAGATTATTATCTCAGCTTGACAGTAGACAAAAAGATAACGTGTGACATTCTTGGCATTCCACAATATTGCACAGGCAATTTAAAGCACTAATATTCTTAAAAGCTAAATGTAGGAGATGAAGGAATAGACTGCAACTATGCCTGTAGTTGTGTTTCTGGTACATTTTATGACTTTGCATTCTACGGATTCAAACATGCTCAGAAATTTTAGCCAGTCAGGAGCCTCAGGGGCAAATGATTCAGTTTACATCACATGGGCCCTTGCAGGCCCCCAGGGTGATGCTGACTGGGAAAGGAAAATTTGAGATTAATTTTTTTTAGCTCTTTATGTGTGACCATCTGTCAAGTCAAATCATGTCAGTTTTATTTACAAAGCCTAAACTTACAAAATATAAATTTCACTCAGGCTACAACCCTGATCTTTCCTGTGTTTCTTAAGAAGTTATGCTGGTTTAGCTAAATGATTACTTCTCAGCAACTGTTCAATGCTTCACACTCAGAGGGCTGAACTTTTGGGTGTTGTCAAGTGCTTCTCCCCGCCCCCTTTGAGGTTGTATCAGGAAGGGCATCTGGCGCAACCTCTTCCCAGCACTGTGGTACAGTTTGCACTTACCATAGTATCACATGCATAGATTCAGGGGAAGAAAAATGTGTGTACGTGCTTATTAATTCATTAATAAAATCAATGCAAAGCATTTCTCACGTGGCTGCTAACGCTGCTGTCACTTTCCATTGGCTTGTATTAGGAAGCTAGTGGTTGGTTTACACATTTACTTGACTTTGCTAGCATTTAGCATAGACAGCATGAGAGCAGCCAGCTGAAACAGGGACAGTTAAGCATCACATCACTGCACTACACATCACTAAGCTTCTACTTTTTGTTTCTGGCATTGTTACGTTCCCCCCGAAGAGGTCTAGGCATGTGAGTGAGGGGACCAGTAACAAATGAGTCCAGAATCAGAATGAAAAGGAAAACAGACAGAGTTGTTCTGTATTAATTTAGCTTTATTACAAATGATATAGGTTTATTACAAACGACATTAACTTAAAGAGCCGGCAACGCCGTTTTACCAATAATGCCAAAGAAACAAAGGAAACACTCGCAGCAACAAAAGACAAGAAGACTACTAAACAAAAAAGGGAGGCACTTCCCACACTTCCTACCCTACTCCTCACCACGGGGAGACACTCTCAGGGCCCACAAGCCCATCTACTCACTAGTCAGAAGGAGGCTGTCTGTCCAAAACGTAGCACAAAAACGTGTCGAGCCACAGAGGGAAAAAACCACCCTGCTCACAGCTCATCCCCAGTTTAAATAGCCTCACAGGTGATTGCTGACTGGAGTCAGGTGGCAAACGAGGCTAATCAAAAGCAGCTGTGTCCTGGGGAGAGAGGAGAGTGAGAGAGACAGAGGGGGTAGGAGTGGCAAGAGAGGAGGAGGCGGGGAGAGCGGGCAAACACCCCACCCACACACTCCCACAGCCTCAAAGGATGTAACATTCCCCCCCCCCTTACATTAAAGCTCTACCAAAACAACAACAACACCTTATCGCGAGCTGCGTTAGAGTGCATCAGCCACTATATTGTCAGTACCTTTCTTGTGTATGATCACCAGATTATAATCCTGGCATCAGTCGCTGGTTGTGGTTGTACATCCGGTTCAGAAAAACGAGGGGATTGTGATCTGTGAAGACGGTCACCGGGGAAGCGCTGGAGCCCACATACACTTCGAAATGCTGCAGAGCTAGAAGCAGAGCTAAGGCTTCCTTCTCTATGGTAGAGTAGTTCAGCTGATGGTGTTTGAACTTCGCAGAGAAATAACAGACCGGATGGCACACACCCTCCTCATCATCCTGCAGTAGAACTGTAACGGCTGGCGGAGTGAGCCGTGTGGTGTGGAGGAAAGGGAGGACCCAAAATGCAGCAGTGACTGATGATACGAGTGATGTTTATTTACAAAGTGACAATGGCAGAAACAGGCAGTGAGGCATGACAAAACAACTGAAGAAACCTAAACTGGGAGAACTAAATGACAAACCTGAGACCATACAAAAGGGGTGCGGGGCAGAGAGACGCAGAGACAGGAACACCATAGAACGCAGACGAGCCGACAATGAACACAGACCGACACCCACTAAATATACACACACAAGGTAATCAGGTAATCGCACACAGGAGGGAAGAACAGCTGAACCTAATACACATGAGGACCGGAGGACACAAGCTGAACACAATGACAACAGACACAGACCTTCAAAATAGAATAGGAAATCCAGAACATGAGCCTTCAAAGTAAAGCAGGAACACACAGACTGATTTACAACACAACACGGGGACATGAACAGAGCACCAAGGACAGACACAGGTAGGGCTGAATACACACACCAAACTACAGGTTCAACCCTAAACCAATACAAAATCAGAATAAACACAAAGCACAAAAATGAACTTCAAGGAAACACAAAACGCTGGGCCAAAATGACCCAGGACCATGACAAGAACTGCTCCGGCTCCGGTGGCACTGGCATCGACCTCTAGCATAAAGGGTCGAGAGAAGTTAGGAGCCGCCAACACAGGGGTGCTGCACAGGAGAGATTTTGCTGACTCAAAGGCATGCTGGCACTCAACTGACCATTCAAAAGGCACCTTTGGGCTACACAGTTTGGTTAGCGGAGTCACGACCACAGAAAAGTTCTTACAGAAACACCGGTAATATCCGGTCATAGGAACCGCCTTAGTTCCCATCTGGTGGTTGGACTCGGGTAGTCCAGGATCGCAGCAATCTTCGCCTCCACTGGGCGGACCTGTCCAAACCCCACCTGCTTACCTAGGTAAGTGACTGTTGCCTTACCAAACTCACACTTAGCGAGACTGAGGGTCAATGAGGCCTCAGCTAGCCGCTGAAACACTGTCCTCAGAAGGGACATATGATCTGCCCACGTGTCTGTGTATAGCACTACATCATCTAGATACACATTGCACTGGGGCACATCTCCCAACACCAACTGCATCAGACGTTGAAAGAGCTGGGGCATTTTTCATGCCAAAGGCCATTACTGTTTATTGCATGAAGTGGTCAGGAGTGACAAATGCAGAAATATCTGAAGCTCTGGAAGTGAGAGGCACCTGCCAGTAGCCTTTAAGGAGATCAAGTTTGGTGATGAATTTGGCAGGGCCGATGCTGTCGATGCAGTCTTCCATACGAGGAAGCGGAAAAGAGTCAGAGACCGTTACAGCGTTTACCTTCCGATAATCTGTGCAGAAACGGGGTGTGCCATCAGACTTAGGCGTTAGTAGACATGGGGAGCTCCAGGGGCTACAACTAGGTTGTGCCAAGCCGTTTTCTACTAAGTACTTAACTTCCTTTTTCATCACCTCACGTTTGGCGATGGGGCAACGGTATGCATACTGCTTGATTGGGGCTGCATCTCCAACATCAATGTCATGCTCACAAACATTGGTACGTGAGGGTACGTCACTAAAGAGAGACGGGTAGGAGTGCAACAAGTCAAGTAAATCTTTACACTGGGACGGAGGAAGGTGAGACAAGTGGGCCTCGGCCTTAGCTAGAAAAACAGAATTTGACAACTGCCCACATTGCTGTCCCTCAGAAAGGGTACCCAGATCATCATCGCCCTTAACTTCTACACTTAGCAGGGTAACAGGGACTGAACCGGGGACAGCCGTCCCAGCAGTGTCTGATGATTCTGTCATGCTGGTGTCTCTGGTATGGTATGGTTTCAACATGTTAACATGGCATAGGGGAGTCTTCCTTCTGAGTTCCGGGGTGTTGAGAATATAGTTGGTGTCGGACACTTTTTTCACTATCACATAGGGGCCTGAGAAACGAGCCATGAGGGCAGAATTAGGCATGGGCAACAACACAAGAACTTTGTCCCCAGGCTGGAACTGTCTTTCCACTGCTTTTTGATCAAATCGTTTTTTCATGTTTGCCTGGGATACACAGAGAGCTTCTTTTGCTAACAAAGTAGCCCGTTGCCACCTGTCCTTGCATGTTTTTACAAACTCCACCACATTAGTTTTAGGCACACAACCGCTGAGAAAACTCTCCTTCAGCACCTTTAGCGGACCCCGCACATGTCCAAACACCAGGGTAGCTGGGCTGAACCCCAAAGACTCCTGCTTCGCATCACGTATAGCGAACAATACAAAAGGGACCCCTTCATCCCAGCTTTTTCCTGTGTCATGGCAATACTTACTCAACATTGCCTTGAGAGTTTGATGCCACCGCTCAAGTGCACTTTGTGACTCTGGGAGATAGGCACTAGACACAGAATGAGAAACTCCAAAGGACTGTAAAGTCCGTTTAAAATCCCTGGACATGAAATTGGTACCCTGATCTGTCTGCACAGTTTTTGGGAGGCCAAAGGTGGTAAAGAATTTGACTAGTGCTTTGGTAATGCTTGCTGTAGTGATTCTCCGCAGCGGAATTGCCTCAGGGAATCGAGTGGACACACACATTATGGTTAACAAGAACTGATTCCCTGCCCGCGTCTTTGGTAAGGGGCCAACACAGTCTACCATGATATGCTCAAATGGTTCACCGACAGCAGGGATAGGACGTAGAGGGGCGGGGGGCACCGCCTGGTTCGGTTTACCCACAAGCTGGCAAGTACATGACCATGCATGATCATGTGCTAACTGTAGCACATGCCGCCGCAGACTTGTCGGAACCACCATCTGCCGCACTGCGCTCCAGTCTTCTCCAGGCCTTGGGGTCCACTTGCGCATCAATAAACCTTCCCAAATGAAAAATGTCTGCTTCTTGCTCCCTTCACCACCCTTATCCTGAGCTGCAGCGGTAAAACACTTAACTAATGAAGGGTCTTCTTTCTGAGCCTTCACAAGTGCTTCCCGGGTGAGTGGAAAAGGAGCTCCAGACTCACGAGCTGGCTCAACCACACTTTGAGCCGACTCTAAGGCTCCATTATCTCCCTCATCAGTACAGGGCATCACATCCTTCTCTAGAATAGAGCCAATCACTGATTCTGACAAATCAACCCCCCCACCTTGTTGCTGGGCACGTGAACGAGTCAGAACGCTCACCGGGAACACATCCGGGTGCTGCTGGCTGAGAGCATCTAACACAGGCTCCATAACAGGATTGATGGTCACCTCAGGGGTAGGATAAACTTTCCCACCCACGATATCATTTCCCATTATAAAATCCACCCCATTAATTGGGAAAGAAGGACGCACACCCACTGGGAAGGAACCACTCACCAGCTCACTCTGTAACCAAATACGATGGAGAGGAGCAGGCACAAAACTCATCCCAACACCTCTTACGATGATGCTAGAGTCACAGTCAGACTTCTCATTAAATTCAAGCACACTAGCTAGTATGAGGGACTGTAAACCACCAGTATCCCGCAGAATGGTCACTTCACACTTATCCTCGGTCTTACCAGAAAGCAAAACTGTCCCCTTAAAAATGAAGGGCTTAAAACACTCATCCGGGGTCTCAGGGGAGGGGGGCCTACTGACAGGAGGCATGGTTTTAATCAGCCCGACCCCTTTTGGTTTACGTGAAGTCGAGACTGATTGTTTCCGTTTACAAGCTTCACAATCTGCGATCAAGTGGCCAGACTTAAAACAGAAAAAACACTTTCGGTCTGCCTTGGGACGAAATCCAAGTACCTCACTCTTTGGGTGCGGTGCAACTAGCACCTCGCTAGCCTTCACTGGGGCATCGCACCAGTCATACCTACTGACACTGGTTTTATGGACGAGCGCGAACTCATCAGCCAGCGTCGCAGCCTGCTGTAGCGAGGAAACCTTCTGTTCATTAATATATACTGCAATGCACTCAGCAATGCAGTTCTTAAATTCCTCTATGAGCATTAGTTCCCGGATCGAAGCCAGGTCAGTGGCTTTGCAGGCCGCACACCACCGATCGAAAAGAACACCTTTTTCCCTGGCAAAATCAAGATAAGACTGACCCTGTCCCCTTTTCAACCCCCGGAAACGCTGCCTTCTGGGACCAGCTCATAAGCCAGCAGGATAGCACTTTTCAGCTTGTCATAGTCCAAGCTGTCCTCAGCTGACAACGAGGAACAAACTTCTTGCCAGCTTACATTGGAGCAAAATCGCCCACGAATCCGGTGGCCAGTGCAAGGCCGTGGCTATTCGTTCAAACGACTCGAAGTAGCTGTCGACCTCAGTGTCACGGAACACCGGAACCAGACGACTATTTTTCCCTACATCAAACGGTGTGTCTGCCTGACGAATGGAGGCAGTCGGAGGAAAAGAAGCCTGCCGGAGTTCCAGCTGTCGCAACTTAACAGCTGTCTCCGCCTCCACCTCCACCTTTTTCAATTCGACCTCCCTGGCTCTGGCAAGCTCTGCGTCTAAACGCCTAAGCTCCAACTCCTTCTTTAGCTGGAACTCCCTCTCACGATCCTCCTTTTCCAACTGGAGACGAGCCAGGCGTACACGGAGCTTAGCATCCTGCTTCGAGCCTACACTTGATTCAATGGAGAGAGGTTCGAAGCGAGGCAATGTCATGGCTTTGTCCTCAGGCAGCCCCTGAGCAACAGGTGTAGACACCAATGGACCTACAGCTTGAGCTGGCACCTGCGGAACAGGCTGAGATGCTACACCATGCTCAAGTGGACTGGCAGACACTGGCAAGGCCACTATCCCTTTCTCCACCAAGCCAGACACAAGAGCAGCTTTCAGCTCAGCCTTACGCAAAGCTTTGGAGACAGAAATGCTATAAAATGATGCCACCTCATGCAAATCCCTCTTTCTACAGGCGTCCAGTTGGACAAGCGAGGGGTTTTCCTTAAACACGGCAATATCAAAGGTAGCCATTAAATCCAAAACAAAAATTACCTGAGGCTAACAATAACAACAAAGAAGCACCACCTCCAATACACAAATGAAAAACAGGTGGGAAATGTGTGGCCACAGGTTAACCAATAAATAAAAATACCGCCGACACTCTCCCCAGACCTACCTACTAAAATTTCAGCCTAGTTAGCTTCTGGAGTGAACCAGAGTTGTTCTGTATTAATATAGCTTTATTACAAATGATATAGGTTTATTACAAACGACATTAACTTAAAGAGCCGGCAACGCCGTTTTACCAATAATGCCAAAGAAACAAAGGAAACACTCGCAGCAACAAAAGACAAGAAGACTACTAAACAAAAAAGGGAGGCACTTCCCACACTTCCTACCCTACTCCTCACCACGGGGAGACATCTACTCACTAGTCAGAAGGAGGCTGTCTGTCCAAAACCTAGCACAAAAACGTGTCGCGCCAGAGGGAAAAAACCACCCTGCTCACAGCTCATCCTCAGTTTAAATAGCCTCACAGGTGATTGCTGACTGAAGTCAGGTGGCAAACGAGGCTAATCAAAAGCAGCTGTGTCCTGGGGAGAGAGGAGAGTGAGAGAGACAGAGGGGGTAGGAGTGGCAAGAGAAGAGGAGGCGGGGAGAGCGGGCAAACACCCCACCCACACACTCCCACAGCCTCAAAGGATGTAACATTCATCAATGCAAAGCATTTCTCACGTGGCTGCTAACGCTGCTGTCACTTTCCATTGGCTTGTATTAGGAAGCCAGTGGTTGGTTTACACATTTACTTGAATTTGCTAGCATTTAGCATAGACAGCATGAGAGCAGCCAGCAGAAACAGGGACAGTTAAGCATCACATCACTACACTACACATCACTAAGCTTCTACTTTTTGTTTCTGGCATCCTTTCCATTGTTGTTTCTTTGAGTCATTTTGGAGAAAGGTTTTTTAAAATATGTGTTTGTTCCTTTGTTATAACTGCTTAACAGCTTTTTTTTGTTAAGTGTTTGCTACAGGCACCTAGCTAACTTTTTTTGTTTTTTTCTTAAATTATAATCCATTCATCCATCTTCTTCCACGTATCCAATAAAAACGTTTTCATTGGATACGTTGGATACAAACACATTGTTGCATTTACCCAGACCTAAATGTTCATTCATGGGTACATGCAACAATGTCTTTGTGTCCCTGGTATCAAAAACTGAGTTGCTAGTGTAACAGAAATATGCTGCAAGTGTCGATTGGTGTTGGTTTTCCTGATGCACCGATAGACTTTTTAAAAATGTCATTTTAAAAATGGCGCCGGTGAGGTCGGCTGCCGTGCTGGATGCTCTGCCCCAACTTCTCCACTTTTTGCAGTTTTTCGTCACTTTTTGCTATATCTGCGATAATCTTGCATGGGCATCATGCAAAACACACAAATCCGCTACAGTAAAGACACTTTGGTTTCTATTGGTCTGCAATACACGAACATTTCACCATGTTTAACTCCGGACCCAACCTGGCCAAAGGAGATCCTGAGAGAGAACAAAGGACGCGACCCTAAGTGACGGCCTCGAGGTAAAAGGCATCAGGAACAGGCTACGGGCTCGCGCACACCGCGCACCCATGCCCAGTATCCTGCTAGCCAATGTTCAATCCATCGAGAACAAGCTTGATGACCTCAGAGCCAAAATCAAGTTCCAGAGAGACATTCGGGACTGCAACCTCCTCTGCTTTACCGAGACTTGGCTGAACCCAGCGATACCAGACCACGCCGTGCAGCCGACGGGGTTCTTTTCGGTTTACCGCATGGACGGGACAATGGAGTCGGGGAAGAAAAGAGGTGGTGGAGTATGTTTGATGGTGAACAACAGATGGTGCGACAGCACAAACACAAACACAAACACCCCACTCGCACGCTCTTGCTCGCCCAATCTGGAGCTTTTGATCGTTAAGTGTCGCCCTTTCTATCTCCCTCGGGAATTCACTGCGGTCATTGCCTGCACTGTTTACATTCCGCCTCACGCGGACTCGAACACTGCCTTATGTGAGCTACATGAGGCTCTCACACATCAACAAACACTTCACCAAGATGCCGCACTCATTGTTATGGGAGATTTTAACAGAGTGAATCTCAAACGGACATTTCACAACCTTCACCAGCACATCAACTGCGCCACCCGGGGCACGAGGACATTAGACCACTGCTACACCCCGTTCAAGAACTGTTACAAGGCTCAGCCCCTGCCGGCATTTGGAAAATCGGACCATTCCGCCATCTTCCTCATGCCTGCTTACAAACAAAGGCTAAAGCAGCAACCACCAATCAGGAGGGAGGTCGCTCGCTGGACGGACCAATCGGTGGCCGCACTGCAGGACGCACTGGATGACGCAGACTGGGACATGTTTCGGCGCAGCTCTGATGACATCAACATGTTTACGGAAGCGGTTGTGGGATTTATCGGGAAACTAGCGGACGACACAGCAGAAAGAACTATCATCCGAACGTTTCCCAACCAGAAGCCGTGGGTGGATAAAAACATCCGCGACGCTCTGAGATCACGCACCGCTGCCTACAATGAAGGGCTTGTCTCCGGTAATATGGACCTATACAAGGCGCGGTCCGAAAGGCAAAGCGGAGTTACGGGGAAAAACTAGAGTCACAGCTACGACAGTGCGACTCTAGGAGCCTGTGGAAAGGACTGCGGACTATAACGGACTATAAACAACCAGCTTCTTCAATGATGAATGCAGATGCTTCACTGGCTGATGAGCTGAACACGTTTTATGCTCGCTTCGACGCCGCAGCAATTAAAACAACAAACGACTGCGCGCGCTCGGAGTGCACCAGTGAAGAAAATGCATTCGTCATCACAGAGCATGGCGTGAGGAACACCTTCAGGAGGGTGAACACCAGGAAGGCAGCAGGACCAGATGCAATCCCTGGCCGGGTCCTTAGAGCCTGCGCTGATCAACTAGCACCGGTGTTCACGGAGATCTTCAACCTCTCCCTGGCCCAAGCTGTGGTTCCCACGTGCTTCAAACAGTCCATTATTGTCCCTGTTCCAAAGAAACAACAGCTCACTTGCCACAATGACTACCGTCCAGTAGCACTGACTTCAATTGTGATGAAGTGTTTTGAAAGACTGATGAGAGATCACATCACTTCTTCACTTCCTGCCACCATCGACTCACTTCAGTTTGCTTACCGGACTAATCGTTCCACAGACGATGCCATATCTCACCTGCTCCACACATCCCTGAGTCACCTGGACACTGGCAGAGGGAATTATGTTAGGATGCTGTTCGTGGACTACAGTTCAGCATTCAACACAATAATTCCCTCTAAGCTTTTCACCAAGTTGACGGATCTAGGACTCAGCTCATCACTGTGTCAGTGGATCCTCAACTTCCTCACAGACAGACCCCAATCAGTGAGGGTGGGAAAACAAGTCTCCCCCTCCATCTCACTCAGCACTGGAGTGCCTCAGGGCTGTGTTTTAAGCCCCCTGCTGTACTCACTGTACACTTATGACTGTGTAGCCACATCCGACACCACCTCCATTGTCAAGTTTGCTGACGACACTGCTGTTGTGGGCCTGATCTCCGACAACATCGAGACGGCCTACCTGGAGGAGATTAGAAACCTGGAGACCTGGTGCCAGGAGAATAACCTCCTCCTAAACATCAGCAAGACTAAGGAGCTGATCGTGGACTTCACTACAAAGCAGGCGAGGAATTACAAACCCCTCATCATCACCAGTGGAGAGAGTGGAGAGAGAGAGCTTCTTCCCCCAGGCTATTTGGGGCCTGAACCAGGTGTAGGACTGGACTCTCCCAAACACGTCACTATAAGACTGGACTCTCACACACGTCACCACACGCACCACCACACATTTCCTATAATCCTATAATTCCTATAATTTATAATCTTTATAATCTCTTCTGCTATTTGCACATTCTTTACTGTAAATTCCTAAGTTAATTTGTAAATTTTTGTAGTAAACTGTAAATTGTAAATATTGTAAAACTTTTCTTCTGTCATTTAATGGTCAGGCATTGTACAGCTACAAGCATTTCACCCCCATGTCATACTGTGTATGGTTGTGTGTGTGTGACAAATAAAATTTGAATTTGAATTTGAGACTTGTAGTCAAGACTGCCTAATCCGAGACCAAGACAAGACCAAGACCAGAGGGTATCGAGACCAAGACAAGACCAAGACCAAGTCGAGACAAAGACCAAGACCGAGACCGAGACAAACAAAGTATTTAAACTGCAGCCAGATGCTGCTTCATTTATGGGTGTCAGGCATATTTATGTATTTTTGCTTTCGCACAGCCCTCCTCACCGCTGTCTACTGTCTCACTCACATGCTCAACTTGACTGTCGCGTTTCTCACCCTCTCTGTTTTTCACATAATGATATTATCCTATATCCTTGCATGTAATTGGCCACAGTATGGAGGTATTGGAGCATAGCTGAGCCACTGTGTGAGAGCTGAGCAGCGAAAGGAAATTAAGTGAGGGTAGAAATGACTGAAAGATTAATAGGCTCTGTTTTGAGTTTTGCTCAAAAAACAATGACTTCATATAGGAAAAAAATAAATATCAGGTATGCAGGACACCTTAAACTAGGTTTTTAATTAAGCAGCAAGGCAGAACAAAGTCGGGGCTGTATCAAGACCCAGGGACTAAACCCCAATTCAACCAGACCCAGAACTGATCCGGAATTAAAACAGGACTACAACAGTTCAAAATCAGGACTACTTAGGACTTAACCAAAACAGAACCAGAATCTAGAACCAAAAACTAGATGATAGTAGCACTAAAAATCATCATAGACCTGCACTAAGACCGGTCTCGAGACATCCAACTCTATGCAATATTTCATGTCAAGAGATAAAAGTAGTCTTTGCAAACAAAAATTCTGCATTAGTCACAATTTGTCAGCCAGGACATGATTGTGTTTCGAGATTTTTGCACTTCTTATCAGTTTGTTTATTCTAACTTTTTTTTTTTTTTTTTAATTTTGATGTAATTAATTTATTAGATTTAGGCAACAAAAACATGGGTTTAGGATTGTGGTTTAAGTTAAAGTATCCATGTATTACACGTATGTGTATTCTCAACCCATTAGAGAATGCTCGACATTCAATTTGTTTAAGGCAAAGGTTAAAAACTGGTTATGGACAAATCAAGTGTGTGATCATGTATAAGTTGTATAGTTTTAATGTTTTATTTGGGAACAGAATGGTGTGTATGTGTAAGTTTGGTGATGGAGTTTTTATTATGAATGAATGATGAATTTTTATGAATTATTATGTCTATTTTTGTGCTTAAGGACAACAGATGGAAATTAGCCCTTGGCTATAATCTGGTATGTTTACATTCATGTAATTTTTTTTTTTTTTACATTTATGTTCATTAACATGCACTGTCCTAAATAAATAAATAAATAAATAAATAAATTTATGGTATTAATAATGACATATTACTCTGAACATCAAAAACAGCTTCCATACATAGTTGTTTGTTTGTTTGTTTTTAAGGTCATCTCTGTCTACATGCATGTCTACTGGACTCTTTGTCCACTCCATTCATAAAATCTTTATTTAAAAAGAAAAAAAAAAGAAGTGGGATTAAATTAGTTTCATCCTGTAGTCCTTTGCTTCTTTCATCCACCTGCTCTCTCTTACCCTTTCTGTCTCTCTCCAATTTGAGTGTGTTGGGCCTTTTGCCAACAGTTAGATCTCAGTGGGGCCCATCCATATGGCCAACATGTTCAGCAGTCATTATTGGCCCATTTAACACATCTAACTGTTCAACATTTGACATCTTGTCAAGACAGTTAGTGTAGATTATTCCTGCCTAAGACACTGTGATGTTGATTTTCTCACAAATTTCTGGAGATTTGTTTGTGTTGCCATGCATGATACTGGTGCTATAAATAGTTGTGCATGTGACAAATATAACAACCTACTCAATAGTTTTCACACTCACGCTCTTTCCCTTTTTTCACCCTTTCCCTCATTCTATTGTATTTACTTGTTCAACAATGCTGTTTAACATCACGGTAATGATCTCATTCAACCTAATTTTTTTGGGTGTAAGCAAAGAGACAAATTGAAAGATAACCCAATGCATAAAGAAACATGTTTTAATTTTAAGTGTTTTATTTATTTACTTTGATTTATTTTATTAATTAATGTATTATTTATTTATTTGGGGCAGGGGTATTACAATGCATTAATATTTCACATTTTTTGTTTTAAAGGGTGGCATGACAAAAAAAAAAGATCTGTCACAAAACTCTGGAAAAAAAACTGCAAATTTCCAGGGCCCAATCAGGTCCCATATTAATTACTTTGTCAAACAGTGTACACCCAAAGATTTTAATTTGCAATGATAGCTTATACAACAGGGATAAATAAGGATTACCTACATTTGAGAATTTTACATCAGTGATTTTTTGTTGTTGTTTTTTGTTGTTTTATAAATGATATAAACATATCATCAGTTATTCTCTGTGGATAGACTGTGATTAATTGAAAATTGCAATAGTCCTTACATAGTTAAATAGAGGAGGTAAGTTTTACAATGGTTTTATATATGTTTTTACATTCTAAAGAAATGGTACATACATATGCTATAATATTAACATTTTGAGAGTCTCCATAACAGTATAGTGTGTGTGTGTGTGTGTGTGTGTGTGTGTGTGCGTGTGTGTGTGTGTGCGTGTGTGTGTGTGCGTGTGTGTGTGTGCGTGTGTGTGTGTGTGTGTATGAGAGAGAGAGAGACCTACTACAGTAGAAGCGCATTCGTCCCTGAGGAGAGGTGGAAAGTGTAATTACCTGGCATCTGTCTTGCTCTACCTCATTCACCTATTTAATTCCATCAACACTCCCATTTTTCTTAATCTATTTCCTGATCAGTTCATCTCTCACCTCTTTCTCTCATCTCTTTATTTTCCTCAATAACTATTTTTTTCTGATTCCTACAATTTTCACTAAACATTGTTCTTCTACCTCATTTGTGACGCTGACGCTGAAAAACTAGTTCATGCATTTATTACTTCCAGGCTGGACTACTGTAATTCATTATTATCAGGATGTCCAAAAAACTCACTGAAAAGCCTTCAGCTAATCCAAAATGCTGCAGCAAGAGTACTGACAGGGACTAGAAAGAGAGAGCATATTTCTCCTGTTTTGGCTTCCCTTCATTGGCTTCCTTTTAAATCCAGAATTGAATTCAAAATCCTGCTCCTCACATACAAGGTCTTAAATAATCAGGCCCCATCTTATCTTAATGACCTTGTAGTAACATATCACCCTATTAGAGCACTTCGCTCTCGCTCTGCAGACCTACTTGTTGTTCCTAGAGTATTTAAAAGTAGAATGGGAGGGAGAGCCTTCAGTTTTCAGGCCCCTCTTCTGTGGAACCAGCTTCCAGTTTGGATTCAGGAGACAGACACTATCTCTACTTTTAAGATTAGGCTTAAAACTTTCCTTTTTGCTAAAGCATATAGTTAGGGCTGGACCAGGTGACCCTGAATCCTCCCTTAGTTATGCTGCAATAGACATAGGCTGCCGGGGGATTCCCATGATGCATTGAGTTTTTCCTTTCCAGTCACCTTTCTCACTCACTATGTATTAACAGACCTCTCTGCATTGAATAATATCTGTTATTAACCTCTGTCTCTCTTCCACAGCATGTCTTTTATCTTGTCTTTCTTCTCGGTCGCAGCAGATGGCCGCCCCTCCCTGAGCCTGGTTCTGCCGGAGGTTTCTTCCTGTTAAAAGGGAGTTTTTCCTTCCCACTGTTGCCAAAGTGCTTGCTCATAGGGGGTCATATTATTGTTGGGTTTTTCTCTGTTTCTATGAAGCACCTTGAGGCGACTTATGTTGTGATTTGGCGCTATATAAATAAAATTGAATTGAATTGAATTGAATTCATTTACCTCCATATTCTCTTTCCTTTTCCACCCTCTCCTCACTTGTCTACCTGTACTCCCCTTTTATCTTGCAGCTCCAATCTGTTACTGTGTCACAGGAAGTTAACAGGTCAAGCGTAAAGACTAATCTAAATTTCGTTCTCTCTACTCCAGAGAGAGTTTATGATAAAGATGGGAGAGAGGGGTTGTATTTTTATCTAAAACTCTCTTTTCTTCTTTCAGTCTGTGACAGGTATATCGCCCTTTCCTTTCTTCCTGATTAATCTTTTGCCATGGTGTTTAGTAATGTAAGACTGCTATCACAGTAGTAAAGGGCACAGATTCATGGCTCCAGCAAGGCCCTACAGTTGTTCTTGCTGGTATTAGGGAGAGCTTTGAAAGAGAGAGGGACACATGGAATAATATACTCTTATGTTTGTACTGTTGTTGTACAAACTACTGTAGAGGCGTAGTTAAGTTTACAGTCTGTCTTTCTTACACCATAATACTAAATGAAGAAAGAAAAAAACTCTTTCAGTCAATGATGAGCACCATAAGACAGCAGTACGTTGGGACCTTGTACCTTCATTATAGAACACTAACTACCTTTTAATTTTTGGGAGTTGCTTTAAATCTGTCATCAACTTCTGCAACAAACAGATGTGTTGCTTGGTGATCCTTAAAGACATTTGTGGCCCTCACAAATTAATATACCCTGAGTAATTTTGAATCTTCATTTAATGGTCTGTCTTTCATAATTAGCTCAGAAACTGTTCAAGTCTATTTATGTGTAAAGGACATGCTACATCCTACACCACCACAGACTCACAGCCTGAAGAGAATACTTAATCATATGTACTTAACAGATCACATGCAGAGAGAGATTAAACTGTAAGTGCTACTGCAGGTCACAAAACATTCATGCCCTTTCTCAAAAGAGTGATATTTTAAAGTGTTAGTATGCATAAATTCACAACGTTGACCTTCATGTGACATGCTGTCTGCTCCTAAGAAAGTGAAGTGTACATTAGTGTGTGTGGAATCTTACCATGGGGAGCATTGTTGTCTTCACCTTCCACACCTTCTCTCAATTTCAGCACATCATAGTTCTCAAGCTTCTTGTGTTCCTTCTCCATGACGTTGCTATCACTTGGTATTGAATCAGTCACTACAGCCTTCTTCCTCTACTTGTCCACTTCTTGGTTAGCCATATCTTGTTTGTCTTAGCTTAGTCATTCTCAACCAACGTCGGGGGTCTGTCCCATTTTGATCTTGGGACTACAGGGCCATACTATTGCAGATGTTCCTGTATAGGCCTGGTAAATTCCAAGTATGCCCTGCCTGCTACCATTTTAGACTCTTCTGTTATGAGCTGGATTGTCTCAGGCGCATCTCTGCAGAGCCTGCACCTTGAGTCGAGCCTGATGTGGTAGACCCCAACCTCTATTAATGTTGTACTTAAAGCTTGTTCTTGTCCTACCATCATTAGTGCCTCTGTGCTGTCTTTTAGTCCAGCTTTGTCCAGCTGCTGGTAGGATTTCTCAGTATGAGCCACTATGTCTATCTGCCAGTGGTGCAAGCCATGCTGGGACTTTGTTTCCAACAGTGGTTCCTCTGCTTCATTCTCTTCTATTTCATTCTATGGTTTCTACCACCTGAGATATTTACTAAGCACATAATCAGCTGTGTACTCATTAATGTTTTTTCTGATGCACTCATGAATGTTTATGTTCCATCCTGGATAGTGGTTCTAGCACTCACTAGTTTTTGGTCACCCTTCATCCACTCAGTGTGCAGTCTCAGAGTGCTGGATTTGGGTGAAACTGTTGATACATTGTAAGGAGGTTGTTTGTCTTGATGTTAGTGGCTTATATCTCCTCTTTCAACCTCCTTTGATGTTCTTCCAGTTCTGCTGACTCCTCAGGATTTGCCTTACTCTCAGGCAGGTAGCTGTAGCTTTCCTAGTGGTTAGTTCATGGTTCCCATTTGCCTGTGATTCCAGACTACTTGTAGTTTTCCTTGTCGTTATTATCGTGGAATCTTTATCTTGCAATATAAAGCACTGAATTTAATGTCTGTAATATTGCCTTCTGACTACCTTCCCTCTCCTTGTTGCCACCTGAGTACACTTCTCCAGCCCAAACATCGTTGCTGTAGATCCTAGTGATGTGGACCACTGAATCAATATTTCATTTACTCTTGGCATACAGCTTGATGTCATCCATGTAGAGGACATGACTGATGTTTACGTCATTTCATTGTCATTTTTTCCTGCGTACTCAAGTTCAATTAAATTAAATTCTGTTTTATTTATATAGCTTGTAATATCAAAATCAGTCAATGTGCTTTGTATTGCAAGTTAATGACCAAGAAAAAAACCTTGAAGAATCAGACAACCTCCTATGAGAAAGCATTTTGTGAAACCTAACAACTCTGGCAGAACCAGTCTCAAGGAGGGGCAGCCATCTGCCATGACTGGTTGGAGCTAAAGGGAATTCTAGATTGGTCGTAGGTATAATGTGGATTGTGAATATTTGTCACCACTACAGACTGGAAAGAGTCCTGAAGAGAGTCCTGAATACTCTGAGCAAGAAGTAAGCAAAGCCCTCTCACTAAGTAAGAGGGCTTTGCAAGATACAATATTTTGTGTAACTACAAATTGAGGACTATCAACATAGGCATAGAAATTGTGAGGAACAAACATCTTTTCAAGAGTAAGACCAGATTACCTTGTACTGTATGGCTGCCAGTGAAGACACACAGGCTTGACACGCTGCACACGGCTTTGTAAATGGGTCTGTTAGTATTCTCAGTGTGCCCCTAACAGGAGCTTGATGATGTACAAGGTATTTTGATGCATTGAAATTTTAATGATGCCGTGAACATTCAGTAGCCTAGTTAAAACGTCTGAGAAAGAGGAGTTGCTTCACAGTTAAAAATGTCAGTGGTTATTGTTGATTCATTATAAATGACTGGGTTAACATGATGAGTATTATGCAATATATATATAGTCACTCCCTTGCATTTGTGCTCCCCATCACTGTCTTCTGGCTAGTTACAAATTGTCGGATATGAAAACCTTTTATTTGTACTGATACGGTAATGAACTCACTCTGAATGCAGCTTACTCCATTAGCTTACTCCCCTCGTCCACAACCTGTGTGCCCTTCTCTGTGATTATGTGTCATGATGGATGTGACCAGGTAACTATATTTAATCATACTGATAGTCATGATGGAGAATTTACTACCTTGAACTGGCAGCATGGCAGTGACATATGTTCACACACACACACACACACACACACACACACACACACACACACACACACACACACACACACACACACACACACACACACACACACACACACACTCACATTTGTACATTGCCAACACATAAGTCCCTTTAGAAGGATAGCTGGCTGGTAGTGCTACACAAAGCTAACCATCTGTGCTGTATGAAGAAGTAATTGACAGTTGGGACAATTCAAGTTAATTTTATTATTATACCTTCAAGCAGGTAATAAAATGAAGACCTTAGCCTGCATTGGTAATTCTTTAAATATAATCTATGCATTTTTTCTTCAGAATAAATAAATATTAATGACAACAACAGGTGTCCCACTCCTTTCCCATTGATGAGGAATGAACGTTAACGGCACACAAAGTGTGCCAAAGTCATATTGTTACATTAGCAAACCAAAGTTTATTTTTACTCAGCTAAAACTAAGGCAATTCAGAATAGCAGTGCTAATTAAAATTATATTAATTAATATTAATGCTCAGTTCTCTCTTCAACATAACAGCTTGTAATAGCATCTGCATTGTTGCAGATGCAGCAGCAATGCATCTGTCAATCTCCTACTTCATTCTCCTCTGGTTTTCAAAAAAATAAAAATAAAAAATCTGTGGAGCAGCTCCTTTACACCTCAGAGTGGGCACCCCGCCCATCTCAAATGCTTAATACTTGGCTCCTCAAAATTAAAAAAAAAGAAAGAAAGATGGGATCCCAAAACCTTCTGCCAGTTGGCTATACCAGAAATTCTGTCGATATAAATATGGATAAAAGTTGATGATAAAGGGTATCTTGCAAGTAACAAGTCTGAGCTCATAGCAGCAGTTTTAACTATGCTCGCTCTATAGTTGTATAGTATATGTATTGTCTGTGACGATGGGCCCAATAGCCCCATACTCCTGAAGCACCTCTTGCATGGAAGCCACCTGAAGGGATGCAGATATGTGCCCTCTTCACGTCCCCAAAACACATGAAAAATGGCTGGGAAAACTACCATAGACACTGTCTAATGTCTTTTCAGAAAGTTTTCGGAGATATCCGATTTAAAATTACAAATTAGATGCCGATGTGAACAATTTTTTTGTGTGTGTTTGTGTTTATATTTGCTTCTATCTCTATTAGTTTTTCTTATTTTCTGCTCACAATGACAAACATGTAGGACTGGGGGGGACACAAATAAAGAAAAAAAGAGTAGGTGAAAGATTGAATAAAGCACTGGTGGGAAAAGGAGTTAAGAGGCAAAGTATGAAGAAAGAAATAACAAACAGGTGAGCGAGGGAGAGATTGTAACGAATGAAGGGGGAGGTACAGGTGGGCAGAACCAGCAGATGGAAAGTTCAGACCCTGCTTGTTTTCTCTGAAATGTCACAACTGTAAAAATGGTTTTATAAAGCATCAATCACGGTGGAGCTGTACCTCCAGGAATAGTCATGGGGCTTCGGAAATGAGACCTCCACATTGAACTGCAAAGGCAATCACCACTGTGTGGTTCAGGTCACCACACTGCTCACAGACAGGAGGAAATGGAGAGGAGAGGACCTGAGTAATAAATGAGCAGGGAAGAGGAGGGAGGGAAGAGAGAAATGTGAAAAGGTTTGGTATTAAAGCTGCTAGTAGCATTTTCTGGTGATAATATATTTGTTTGACTTTCCATATAATAGCAGATCATACAGACCAATGCCATGATTAATCTATTCAGACAAGACAGAAATAACAAAAAAGTCACCTTTCCTTTTTCTTATTCTTCATGTCTATGCATGGAAACATGATTACATCACTGCACACTACTCAATTACAATGCATATCTTCCATAAAACACTTTATACAATTTCTGCCCACTGTGTGTTTGTGCAAGCTCAAACTTTCTGAATCATCTGTCTGTACACATGTGATATTATGGTTAATAACTGTCTATTTTTTTATGTTTGATTTAATTGTTTCCTTACTTTCTTTTTTCTAAGTTACACCTTGCACAATCCCGTTATAAATAAACTCGTCAATTTCACATATCAATTGGAAAAATATACACTATTGCGGTTAGATTTCACAACTAGCAAACTATACTATTTATCCTGTAGTCCCTTGAGTTTGCATTATTATTTTAGTGCATAGTGTTCCTTTATGATTGAATGAAGCTTTATAGCAGTTGTTACACTGATTTTAGGCACCGTATGAAATTTTATATGACATGCAAAGTGCTTCAGGTTCTCTGGTATTTATGGATACAACATATTACTCTGACTTTGCAGAAGTATGAAGAGTGCGTCTTTTATTGGTAGTGTGTGTGTGCACGTATTTGTGCATGTGTCTATGTGAGTGCTACCTACATATGCAATCTGAATTTGTGTGTTCTCAACTTGATTAACAAGGAGACGCTTGCCGGTAATTTATGTTGGGTAAACAAGACAATAATACTGTGTTGCTGATTTATATTCACTTGCAGTAAGGTTCACTGATAAAATGTGACTGTTATTTATTGCTGTTTTATCAGTGCATCTTTAAAAGAAAGATTTAAGGTTTTGAAAAACTTGCTCCAAAAGCAAAGGAACTATTTCTGAGAAGAACAGAGTGTTGAAGATGTTTCTTGAATTGAGTTTTCTGTGGCATTTGCTGTATTTCATATGCCCACTTTATTGTGTCAGATTAGTTTAGAGCCACAGTGAAGTAAGACTTTATTCTACATTGTAAAAAATTATTATCTAAACCATATCACTGTTATGTATTAGTTTTAGTTTTATCTTTTAAAACTCACTGTTACTGATTATGAAGATACAATCAGGATGTGAAAGTGTTGCTCATAGTCCTCAATACAAATGACACAAACCATAAGGGTAAATAAAAAACATACTGTGCGGGACCCTCAAGCTCCCAGCCCACTGGTAGAGGACCTATAAAGCTTTCATATAGATCTCTGGCAGTGCTTCAGAGTTTGAGCAATGAGGATATACAGCAGAAAGCGAATCAAAACACAACACAAAGCCATATAGTCACAGTAATTTGCAATGATGGGACCATGCATAACATTATCAGGACAGTAGCAACATAATTGGATGACAGAAAGTTGTTTAAAGTCATGTGAAATACCTTTGCCTTTCTATTCAGTAATACTATTAGAAAATCAGAATCAAGGAAGACAGCAAGGAAATGAGCAAGGACTTCACAAATGGTTTTTTTTTATTTTCTCTTCATTTCAACCTGCTTTTATTTTCTGATTCTGCACCCTCTCCTTCCCTCTGCATGCCCGTGCCTTTTAGAGTGCACCTTACTTTTCAAAAAGTACTAAGGGCATTTGCTGCTCTTCAGTAATCAATAAATAAATACCCCTTCACTCCAACACTCTTTTTTTAACACGGTAATTCCCAATGCAGTGGAGCAGTACTTTTGTAACAGAACAGTGTGACCTCTTGTTCGATTCAGGAAAGCCCACACACATTTATAATTAAAACAGATCTCTTTTTACTTCTGTGGAGTCTGATCATCTCTAACTTTGTAGGAGGGAACAGGGATACTGGACATCAGCCAACTTTCTTCTTTTGATTACCTGATAATCAAAGAAGAGAGAATGTTCATTTTACATTTACATTTTTCAGCCATACTCTGATTGTGATTAAAGTTAATTGAAAAGGAAAATGTTTTGTGACCGGTGTGATCACAGGTGGGAATGAAGTCTATAGGTTCTAAAGGTATTGTCCAATGAGTCTGACATTTGTAGTTCTAATCTAGGTAGAAAAAAAATGCAACAATGCAACAAAGAAAATGTAACATTTCATTGTTTGCTTTCCAATAAGCCATTTAAACCTGTCACTTGTAATTCATTTCAGCTACATGCTTCCTTTTCACACAAAGAATAATAATGTGCTATTGATGCGATGAATTTTCATATTAGATTCATACTCATAAGGTTTTCAACTTTGTTTCTATTGGATATACTTTATAGTTTCCAGGGCATTCATGTGCCCCAAAGTAGGGCTGCATGATTTTGCATAAAATGAGAATCACGATTTTTTTGCTTAGAATTGAGATCATGATTCTCTCACGATTTTCTTTTCCAATATAAATATTTATTGCACTTATTAACTGCACATCAACTTTGTAACAGTTGAGACTGAACATAAAAACAACAAATGTCTCACATTTTGTGGTTGCCGCAAAATGTTGTACTGCTTGAAATTCCGTCTCCACCGTTGCTCGACACTGCGTGTATAGAGCAGGTAGTGCAACAATAGAAAAATTGTTGCGGGACGGCACTGTGTAGCGTTTGTCTAGGGTGTTGATCATTTTCCTAAATCCCTCGTTTTGCACAGTGTTGATGGGAGCCATATCTTTGGTCAGGTGATAAGTAATAGCCTCCGTAATTTCTTTGTGCCTGCGGGAGTTCGACGGGTATAGGGAAGCAGCCAGGTGGCTTCTGTATCACGTGGTATAAGGCTCCGCCCTTGTCATTTGTTGAGCAGGAAGAGTGAGCGCTTGTTTTCATGCAGATTATGTCCCGGATCAAAATGCTGTACAATCGTCATCTTTTTTTTTAAACCGTTGCCATTTGGAAATGAGATCGCACATAAGTATGAATTGAGATCGCGATTTTCTAACGATTAATTGTGCAGCCCTACCCCAAAGGGTGAATTAAAGTAATTAAATCAATCTCTTTACATTGCCCCAATATAAACTTTGGATTTTAAGAAAAGTAATTGCACAACACAATTTGCTAAATATCACTTAAATATTCAACAAGTTTTAGGAAAGAAGAAAACAGCAATTAGTTTGTTGCAAAATATATCTATTCAAGTCATATTACCTTTTTATCCATTGATGTACAAAATGTGCTAAAAGTGAGCAAAGACTTTAATCCACACATTTTGTCCACAGTATTTTCAGTCCCTATCCCTACAAATAGAATTATGTGAGATTTTTTTATTCCTTTAGCTGCACTTTGCCTTGATTACAGCTTTGTGTGACATTTTCGTATAATGCTGTCCCATGAAATGATTTTCAGATTTTAAAAAATGTAGACCTTGTCAAAAGTAAACTGGTAGAATTTCTTTCAAAGTTGCAATTGTGCTTGAGATTACTTGAGCTTGGACTGGTAGGACCGATACACTGGTACATCTGTTTTAATTAAACATGACAGTAAGACGCGTTCAGCTATTCAAGGATGAATTATTCCTTTGCTAGAGACACCATTAGTGATTCCTTTAAGGCCGCGTGGCTACCACAATATTCTGCAGCAGCCCTGGAGCGATGGGCAATGAGCCAAAAATACACCTGCATGCTCTGTAATGGTTGTTTGGGCAAGAAGCAGAGTGATGGAGTGCTGTATTAGATGACCTGGCCTCCACAATCAACCTACCAAAAGCCACTGAGATGTTCAGAAATTACTTTGGACTACAGAGTGAAAGAAAAGCAGCTAACAAGGATTTAGTATATGTGAGAATTCCTTAATGACAGACTGAATAAATAAAAAATCTCAAAACGCTGACGGAGAATTAAACTGATTTTAGTTGTTTTCGTTCTTTTTCTTTTGCTTATGTGTTACTGTAAATGTGTCACTGTTATTTAAATAGGGAAAAGTTCACTTACAGGTCTCAATGTGAGAAAACAATGAAAAGTCCTTAAATGTGTTACTGTATCCAAACTGTCAGTGTGTGAGTCCCTTCAGTCTTTCGCTCTGTGTCACACACACACACACACAATGACAGAAGCACATTTATCCATTTTGTCCATCTCTGGGATGTTAAAGATTCTCTGCCATACTCTCTCTTCAAGGCTTTATCTGTGCTATTTTCAGAGACTGCAGTAAGTGAAGTATTGTGAGAAGTGATACAAAAGCTTCCTTAAGAGAGGAGAGCGAGAAAGAGAGAGCGCGGGGGGGAAAAAAAGAGTTCGTAAAATATGCCTATTCATCTCTCCTTCTTCCTAGTTCTGTTTCACTCCATGACTCTTTCCAGACTAGTAGAGAGGGCACTTCAGAGGCTTAGTCAAGAAGACTGTTCAAAGTATTAAATAATGCAGGTAGTCGACAATTCCTCCATTTCTCCTTCCTTTTTTCCCCCTGGCCATTTTGAACACCAGATCCAAACCAGTGTATAAGCTGTGAATAACAAATGTGACAGATCATCATAAACACATTTCTGTTTTTCTCCCGCCTGGTACATTATTTAAAATAACACAGTACAGATCAAATTGGATAGGCAGCGTTTGAATGCTTTCATGCATCCATTTCTAAACATTTGATGCCAGTTTACAAGCAAATTGCTCTTGTGTTTACCGAGGAATCGTACATTTCTGCTTCATTTGGACCGATCAATCTTGTGTTCTTTTCAGTGTGTTTCTTGCATCGTGTGTGTGCTTAACTTAGTTTCTATGATCCATGAGGGGTTAAACGTGCAAAGAAAAAAAAACAAATAGTTTGGCAAATGATTAGATTCACCCTTATCGGGGATTTATTTTAATTAGGACTAAACTGCTCACGTTTGCCAGTGTGACTGTCTCTTGGTAGCAGTCATGCATTTGTGTTGCCATCAGTTATGGACCAGGTCATGTCAAGTCCTGACATTAAAGCAGGCATGGTTTTATTATTTATTGATATGTAACATTCACAATAGAAGCTTAATGTCTGTATATGTCCGTTTGGCCGCATACGCCGTCAGCGTGGCAGCAGAGGTTGAAAACACCTAAGAAATAAGATAAATTGTTATTTCCATAGCCCTTTTACACACAATGAAACACATAAACATAGAACCACAAAAGACCTGTAACATACCTGAGTGGTGAATTCATTGCGATCTGTCTGTCTAGTGGATTGAGGAATTTCCCTGAGAATCCTGTTGACTGTGCCGAGGATGGTGGTTTTCCGTCTAAGAAGTTTTTGTGCAAGTGAAAGCGATGTGAAAAAATTGTCCGTGGTAACATTTCTGCCCTTGTCTAGGAATGGTTCCATCAGCCTCATTACTACATTTTCAGAAAGTCTCTCCCCAGTGGGACGATTGGGGTCCTTGCCAAGATATGGGAAGACATTGCAAATGTACTTGGATTTTAGGTCGCAAGCCACCCAAAACTTGATCCCAAACTTGTCAGGTTTACTTGCAATATACTGCAGGAAACAGCACCGAGTCTTTGATGGGAAAAGCTGTTCATCAACGGTGATATGTAGACCAGGGTTGTAGCACGTGATGCAGTTGGTGACAAATGATCCCCACACACTGGAAATTGCAGCAAACTTGTCAGTCTTTGCTCGATCACAGCGGGTGGACTTGTCATCAAAGCGTAGGTGTTGCATGATGTTTTGGAAGCGGTTTCGTGCCATAGTTCCAATTATCTGTGGGTTTCCCAGGTTTGCTGACCAGCAGTCATTTACAGATGGAACCCTGTAAACCCCCCGCAAGATCACAATTGCAATAAATGCCATTAGTTCAGGGAGGTCCATGAACCAATGAACATGCTCCGTTTGCTGTGCATGTTGAATAGTCCATTCTTGAATGCTACGAAGCATGTCAAGAGTGATGAAACACAGGAAGCTCTGAAGGCGACTCGAGATACTTCTCCTGGCCTTAGCCGTTGGCTCTCCATCTGCAGCGTACGCTTCTATTGGGGTGAAAGGGAGACGGGTCCCCACATGTTCTTCACGCCACACTGTGCCATCTTTCGCTGTCTCAGTCCCCAAACAAGCTCTCTTTTTCGGTGGAGAAGCAGTCTCCTCATCTGCAGTGTGAACAAATTCAAATTGTGAGCAAAATGGGAAGGTCAAACAAAATCACAAATGCATGCATAGATACTAATTATAATTCCAGTATCTCCTCCTCTGTATCAGAATAATGTCTGAAATATCTTACTTACTAACTACATCCACTTACTTGTTTGAAATGAAAAAGGAAATAACATGAAATGAAACTAACCGGAAGACTGATCAGACAGCTCTGAGTCCGAATCCGGCTGAACTTCTAGGTCTTCTCCATCCGAGTCACAAGGGTCGACTTCCGTCAGGATCATTTCCAAGGCCTGCTGAGTGGTGAGACTTTTAGCAGCTCCCCCACGCCCTCAATCACACACCCCCACTCCCCTCCCTCCAGAATTCCCAGATAACGACCTAATATACATATGAATGACTAGCCAATTTAGCTTCCACTTGGCTGAAGCTAAAGCTTAGCTAAAAGCCTACCAGCCATTTGGCTGCTCTCGGGTTTTATAGGTAGAAAGGGAGAAGCCTGGGGAAGCTAGTGTTAAGAGACAAAAAATTTCTAATTTCATATAATTCACAGACCATATATGTAGGGGTCTGCAGGAAGTAGTTAACACGTCCTAGTGTTAAACAGAATTCTGAATATTTTCTATTATGAATAGCAGAGAGGCTTATTTAGTATGCACCTGTCTGTGCATCGGCCCATGGGATATTTGCAGCTGATGATCTTGCTATTGATTTAACATTTCTGTGCACTAAAAACATATTTATAAATAAATAAAGTTACTTGAGGGAGCAATTCTATCTGCTGCAATTGTCATTCCTGCCTTTGATGGATAAATAGTATGGTAGGAATTCGTGTTAGTCAGCAGTATCATCCACGAGGTTCAGGCCTTTGACAGTGACATCTCTCTAACTCTGATAATAGAGCTCATTTTTAGACCTTTCTGCACCCCCACACTGACATACAGCAATTTGGGAGACGCAAATGTCAACACTTGTTTTCCTGTAGTGTCACAGATGCCTTTGCTTATGGCTGTATCTGCCTCGGCTGGTGTGTGTACACATATGATGCCTGGCATCTGCTTGACTGCTCCGTTTGATTGCTCATTCCTGTGGCACTTTGGAAAATGTTAATGGAGGGCAGCTAATGTCAGATACAGTTCACTGCCATCTGTACGTGACCCACAGTCACCCCAACAGAGCTATCCACAAAAAAAAAGTACAGAAAGACTTACCGAATGGCTTTAAGAAAGTCAAAGAAAGTAAAGAATGAAAACCTCCCTTGTATTGCTTTAATCTGCTTAATTGCGTTTATGTGTACTTGTGTTTATACTTGTGATTATTTGTCTGTGTATGCGCAGGCTTCACACATTTGTGATTTTGTGATTGAAGCGTGTTCTGTTGTGTAAAGCATTTATATCACTGTGTAAAGAAGGTGTGAAGCAGACAGACAGTCAGGACCATAATGTCCAGTGGCCCGTCCACCACTTTAGATACTGTTGCACTGTTGGGGTTTTCACAGACACACCCACACACACTGCTGTAACTCTGACCTGAGATTGCTGTGTGCTGCTACTCTCATCCTTAGAGGCACTGGACCATACAAGCACACATACTCACACACAGACAAGCTCACACTCACGTACACAATGATTTATGGCCTCCAATATAGTCAATAAGAGCCAGGGCCAAGATGAAGGACTTGGGCAGCAGCTAGCTGGACATACACATAAAAAAGAATCACACACAAACACACATACAAACAAACACACAAAGCAAGCCCACACAGACACAGGTATATACACATACACTGTTGTCCATTAGCTAAATGTACGGTAGGGAGCTGCTTTCCTCTTTGACTCTCTTTATCTCATTCTTGCTTCATGCCATTGTTACTCCCACTGCTCCGTGTGAAAAACTCACAGTCCACATATCCATATACTATACTATACTTTTATCATAACACAAATATAAACAGATATAATATTTTTATATGGACAAATTTGGCATCAGAAATTAGCATTACCCACTTTAGCACTCATCCATTCAATATTCCATCATTTTCAATATGTTTGAGTGATTCTGTGCAAGTCTCCTACTGCTTGTTTCAAATCTCCTCACACCATTTCAGTTTGATTTAAATCAATCGGTAATTGTCATTGAAAGCATGTTAGCGTGTTAACTCAAAGCTCCACTGGGGTAAAACAGTTTCACGTAGCCATGAAGATGCTTGTAGAAAATGTATACTGTCATCAGTAAGTCTGTCTGTTCCACTGACATTGCTTTTACAATTAAAAACTTCTATCCGAATTATTTACACAAGAAAAAAAAAACTGTCCTTGAAAAGGCTTAGTACTTATTACAGTATATTTCAGTTTGTCTGTGAACAAAGTCATAGTATATAGTATCTGTTCTTTCTCAGGTCTTCTCCTGCTTTGATTTCTTTTTTCTGCTGTCTTTATCATCCCCTATTTGCTTGCTTACTTTGGTTTTCCTAATAAAGACAGGAGTATCTGGAAATAAAAGGAGCTTTTTTCTACAACAGCAAAAACTGTGGATCTCATAAAATCTATCTCATCTATCTTATTTTATCTCTCCATCTCTCTATCTCTCTATCTATCTATCTCTCTCTCTCTCTCTCTCTCTCTCTCTCTCTCTCTCTCTCTCTCTCTCTCTCTCCATCCATTGTTTTAATTTTACAGGTAGAATACAACAATGCAAAGCCAGAATAAATGTCCATGAATTTATTACTACTGTATTTAATAAAGCTAAACTGCTTCATATGCTTAGGAGAAAGAATGCATTTACCAGAACTCAAAGTCACTTCTTGATTATTTTGCATAATGCTTTTAGTTTGGATTTAATCTAAAAATGTACTCTCTGAAATACAAAAGGGTCCAGCTGGTAAGAGGAAGTGTGACTCATAAATGTCATGTGTATCCACTGAGTTACAATATTGCCACGAAGTTACAATTTTTGTTTCATATTGAATGGATGAAAGCTTTAAAAGAATTCAAAATATGTTGGTCCCCCCTTTATGTCTAATTCTAATTCCAGCACGCCCCACTGGCCTCCAGAGGAACTAACATTCTTGACTGCAGTTTAAGTCCAGATTTGTAGAAACGACACTCTCTTGGAAGCACATAAATTGGTTCAGAATAGATATTAAACATTTCATGAAAAGTGAAAACTCTGTACTAAATTAGAGCAAAAGACTCATTCTATTGTTATCCTCCCTTCTCTCTCTCATTCAGAGAGGGGTAGGAAGTAAGAGCAACCGACTGGTGTATCTCATAGAGTGTATCGGCCGCTGACTCTGCGTTTTCCAGTGCCTGGGTTATCTCTGTGGCATAATGAATGGAGTCCGATGGAGTTAAGTTGAGATGAATGGAGACAAGTTCTAGATTCTGCACTCAGGCCTTATCACTGGAGTATGAAGGTAACTATTAAATAATGGCTACAACATACAGTGCATAGAAAGGGACTGGTCGATTTAAGCTGGCTCATCATTCAAAGAAGACAATTTATAGTAACAAGTAGACTCTATGTTTGGTTTCTGCAGCTGTTAAAACTAGTTATCCTTATATCCTTGTGTATATATGTGTGTGTGTGTGTGTGTGTGTGTGTGTGTGTGTGTGTGTGTGTGTGTGTGTGTGTGTATATATAAAAAAACCACCCAGCACGCCCCTGCGGGCGGTTTATCCTTCGAGCTCGGGTCCTCTACCAGAGGCCTGGGAGCTTGAGGGTCCTGCGTCCTGCTCTGATGTTATTCCCGGGATCTGCTGGAGCCACTCGCCTAGCTTGGGAGTCACCGCACCTAGTGCTTCGATTACCACGGGGACCACCGTTACCTTCACCCTCCACATCCCCTCGAGCTCTTCTCTGAGCCCTTGGTATTTCTCCAGCTTCTCGTGTTCCTTCTTCCTGATATTGCTGTCATTCGGAACCGCTACATCGATCACTACGGCCATCTTCTTTGTTTGTCTACCACCACTATGTCCGGTTGGTTAGCCACCACCATTTTGTCCGTCTGTATCTGGAAGTCCCACAGGATCTTAGCTCTGTCATTCTCCACCACCCTTGGGGGCATCTCCCATTTTGACCTCGGGACTTCCAGATTATACTCGGCACAGATGTTCCTGTACACTATGCCGGCCACTTGGTTATGGCGTTCCATGTATGCCCTGGCTGCTAGCATCTTGCACCCTGCTGTTATGTGCTGGATTGTCTCTGGGGCATCTTTACACAGCCTGCACCTGCACATAGAGGCTGGTGTGATAGACCCCAGCCTCTATGGATCTTGTACTCAGAGCTTGTTCTTGTGCTGCCATGATTAGTGCCTCTGTGCTGTCTTTCAGTCCAGCTTTGTCCAGCCACTGGTAGGATTTCTGGATATCAGCCACCTCCTCTATCTGCCGGTGGTACATACCGTGCAGGGGCCTGTCCTTCCATGATGGTTCCTCGTCTCCCTCCTCTTTCTTGGGTTTCTGCTGCCTGAGGTATTCACTGAGCACTCGGTCAGTTGGGGCCATCTTCCCAATGTATTCTTGGATGTTCGTTATCTCATCCTGAATTGTGATGCTGACACTCACCAGTCCCCGGCCCCCTTCCTTCCGCTTAGCGTACAGCCTCAGGGTGCTGGACTTGGGGTGAAACCCTCCATGCATGGTAAGGAGCTTTCTTGTCTTTATGTCAGTGGCTTCTATCTCCTCCTTTGGCCAGCCTATTACCCCAGCAGGGTACCTGATCACGGGCAGGGCGTACGTATTGATGGCCCGGATCTTGTTCTTACCGTTCAGCTGACTCCTCAGGACTTGCCTGACCCTCTGCAGGTACTTGGTGGTTGCAGCTTTTCTAGCGGCCTCTTCATGGTTCCCATTCGCCTGCGGGATCCCCAGGTACTTGTAACTGTCCTCTATGTCTGCAATGTTGCCTTCTGGTAGTTCAATCCCCTCAGTTCTGACTACCTTCCCTCTCTTTGTTACCATCCGACTACACTTCTCCAGTCCGAACGACATTTCAATGTCATTGCTGTATAGCCTGGTAGTGTGGATCAGTGAATCGATGTCTCGTTCACTCTTGGCATACAGCTTGATGTCATCCATGTACAGGAGGTGGCTGACAACTGTGTGTATATATATATATATATATATATATATATATATATATATATATATATATATATATATATATGTGTGTGTGTGTGTGTGTGTGTGTGTGTGTGTGTGTGTGTGTTCTCTCATTTCTTTCTCTGCCTGCCTATTCTGCCGACTACTAGTGGCTACAAATGGGGGAGCAACTCCTTCCCAACCCGTGATAGGCACAACACGCTTTTCTGGTTCAGAACCACTGACTCAGACTTGAAGTCTTATCCACGCGGCAAAACAAATTAATTAATTAATTTAAAAAATCATTTGGGTCAAAATATTGAAATCAATTTTTCAGGGTTTTGTTTTTGTTTGTGAGGCACTCTTCTGTGTGGATTTACCTCATTTACAGCTGATACAGCAGGTGATTTTTGAACAAAAATCATGCTAAGAGCACCATCTGGAAAATTTTATCCAGGTTTTCATCTGACAAAAGCAACAGTGAGTGCAATCAATTAGCAGTCTGAGACAGTCGGCAAAGCATACTCAAAGCACTGTGCTGGAAGAGTAGTCTCTGATAATTGGTAAACTGTCCTCCCATTGACATGATGAATAACCATGGAGTTTCTGGAAAAGAAGCTCTCTAATATTTTCCTAAGGTGGGATAACTGCCACTTCAAATGAAACTGAAGATTGTGTTCATAAGGAATAAAGAGGGGGAGAAAGGTAGGTGGTGGTGAGGGATGGAGGAGAGAGTGGAAATGTATACTGAAGGAGTGGGGAATGTTCTGTGTGTGGCTCATTAACTTGGTAGATGTAATCAGTGGGAGGGAGCGAGACATTTTGCCAACAACTAATGAACAGCATGGGTAGTATAGTGGTGAAGCCATACTGTACGTGCACTGGCTGAACTCTCTAGCTCGGAGACTGTGTGCATTTGCATCTATGCTCTTGTGGTAAATAGGATGCATACATAGTAACTTCACTGATCTCGCTGTGAGACATCCAAGTGATAAATAGCAGTGGTACAAGAACTGATTTACAGAGTTGCAAGACCATCACCACTTTCACAAATCACAAAGCAGCTAACCCAAGTGAAATAAATACTATGCCTGTGCCATGTTTGGCTTATTTCCTCACCCCTTTCATACATCATACTAGAATAATTGCCTTATGTAACGTCATATGAATTGGTATTTCATAAAATCATCATGCCTGTTTTTGTTCTCTTATCTATATAACATCAAAGAAATTCAATAAGTTATGACTTTTCTTTGAAATAGTTGCCAAATTCATATTTATGAGCTTATCCATTGTAAAGATGATAAAAGATAATACCTACAGTGCATTTGTGTAAGTACAGCTTGCATCCCCAGCACAGAGAGCAGCCATATGGGACACATTATGGTCTCACTATGTGGTGTCGTCAAACTGACAAGATACCGTGATTTAGCACTGCTGGAAGTGGATGGATCCATGCTTACCTTCAAAGTCATCTGTCTCCTGGCTCTGTGCGAGCCTAAAAGCCCCCAGGGACATAGTACAGCATGTTGGCCATTCAAGTACCTCTCAATTACTGCTTTTAATTCCCCTTACATTGCTGGTCTGTCTCCATTAGGTGTGACATTTCTCTGAAAATGTGAAGGATATAGCAGATTTTTTTTAATGGTTGCCACAATCCCGGTCTGCTGCAGATATTTGTTAGAAATCCATGTTTTCATATACTGAAAGACAAAATGTGAATAGCTGAGCTTTAGATGGCATTTCCCTGCAGCCAAACTACTTAATATTTCATTTAGCCTTTAAAAAGCTGAATGCTCTGTGAGTTTCTTTGAGGTTTCCACGTTCATTAATTGATTGAGTTATTAATATTTTTGTGAAAGAGGTCATTTTCTTAAATGCAATAGCTAATAAGTGTATTTACTCTGAATCATCTGAGCATTTTACTGTTTTGCCAGTACTGTCGGTGTATAAATGGACATTTTATAGCCATACTTGTAATTAGATTTAAATTTAGATTAAAACATTAAATGAAATGTATATTCAAAAGTAAATCAACTATATTATTCCACTTTAAAATACATAAAATTAAAAATAACAATCAGACGTTCCAGATTAGGTGCACTGAAATATCGTTACTGGGTGCATGTGACAAACAACCTTTATACACCGTAACCAACAAAATTCCGCATGGTCGAGTGGTTACAAAAATAGCAAGCAAATGTCAGAGACTAGGGAAATAATATGGAAAACAGCTAAAACAAAGGGGGGGGGGGGGGGGGGGGGGTTGGGGTTGGTTTTTTTTTTACAATTTCTTAATCACAGTCACTATTTTTTCATTATTTGGACCAGCACTGACCAAGAATAGTTCCTTAGAATCAGTGATCAGCTGAAATTGTAATGCATAAGACTTCAGACTGAGCTGCAAATGGTTGGTGTCCTCATGAACCAAAATTATATAATCCATATTAACAATGAAATCAATCTGTGACCTCAGAAATATAGTATAAGGACCTATGTCTCAGCAAGGCTCCTGGGGATTACTACTTATTCAGCAAGAGCCAATAATTTGTTGCCCTTATGCCCTTTAGTAGGTTACCTTGCCATGACACTGACATGCTGACGTTAAAATGCTTCAAGCAAGGATAACTGTTACTACTGCCTTGTTACTAAGCTGTCTCCTTTCTAACAGATAGAATGTTTAATATATTCTAGAACATCCCATGTTATTTCTATCAATCTATCTGTGCAGTGATGTGGTTATACTTAAGAAAAGTAATGTTTTCAGCATTACTTGTTACTTTTCTTAAAATAAAGGCAGTGTGTTACTTCATTATTTGCCAATTAACCATTTAAACCCATAGGCTACAGTCCTATACACCAACACAGATCCTAATGAAGACACACGTGCAATTTTTCTTGTAGTTTTTATGCATGAACTTCAAACCAAGGTTGAAAGTCAGCCAGAAGTGACTTCAAAGCGATCTCCATAGTGGTTCTACTTTACAAACATGAACAGGTAGAAACAGAGGCTTCAAGCCTGACTGCTCATCACTGCCTTTGTTACCTGTTGAAGTTCAGGTCTGATTTTTTTCTTTTTCTCTCAGGGGCTCTCTCTCTGGTTTACTGGGACAGTGACTTTGGATATGTGTCACTGTACACATACACCCATATTATGAAACACATGCACTCATTAAAATAAATAAATAAATAAATAAAATGATTTTAAAAAATCAGGTTGCCATGTTTTTTTCACATCTTGTTAGGGAGCATTTACATCAGAAATAAACCTTATCCTTTCACTGTTTTTCTCTCTCCCATCTTGATATGCCCTCAAGCTGATCTGGCAACAGAGTGACCAAATCTGACCTATTCAGTCTCATTTTTAACATGTTTGGCCTTTTCTGACATTGCAATTTTCCACACAAACGGTGACAGAGACTAGTAAAAGAACAGATTATGGTTTAAGAATATTCCTTTGATCTGTCAAGATGTCAACAGTGTATCTGTGTGTGTTACTGATTTGCTGCATTAGTGATTTGCTTCTATTAGTAATTTGAATCAATGTGTATGGAGCACCTTTTGCTCCATACATATGGAGCAAACTGATAGGCAGTCAACAGGTGATGGGAATCTACAGACAGCTGCCACTACTTATCTTAATGCAGGTAGTATAAAAAGAAAGAAGCATAAATTCCTTGTTTGCACATGACAGAATACAAATTTTAATCATTGATACACAGGGGGCTAATCTGATTCTAAGTGCCTTTGATTATAATAATGGTTCATCAAAGCTTTATGACTAAATTATTATTCTTTAAACATGTTTTAAAATTATTTTGTATTATTTAAAATAAATGTGTTTCTTGTGTTTGTGCTTACACTGCTGAAGGGAAAAAATACCTTAATAAAGTTCAAATTTAGCATCAGAATGGCAAAGAAAGTCTATTTAAGTGGCACTGACTGTGCCATGATTGTTGATGTCAAATGGGGTGGTATTAGTATTTGAAAAGCTGGAATTTCCATTTGGTCTACTGGAGTTTTCCCACACAACACAACACATTAGTATTTGCAGAAAATTGTACCCAAAAAAGATATCAAGTGTACAAAGCAGAAGATAATCTCTCAATGCGCAAGACGTAAAACCTTGAAGTAGTTGGGCTAGAGCTGCATAAAACCACACATTAGAGGCCACAATTTTTTACAGGTTCATCAATATGAACAATATTTGACAGGAAAAATGTCACCTGCTATAATGACTCTCAATTTCTGCTTCAACATTTAGATGGTACGCTCAAAATTTGGTGTAAACAAAAAAATATACTGATCCATCCTGCCTTGTGTCAATCCTGGTGATGTTGACCAGTAAAGTTACAAAGTGGGGACATTAATCCAGAGAAGTGAGCCCACATTTTAAATATGAAGTATGTAGTAAAATAATGATATCAATTTTGTTTGGCTGGCCTAATAAGCTCTATAAAATATATTATTTAACAAATTATAGTGAGATTTATTTCAGTTCAGATAAATATACTTAGCAAACTGATTGTTAATCAATATATCTAATTAATCATGGTTAATTGAGTGGCACCTCAAGCTATCGAGGCGATTCTTCATTAAAGATTTAATATTATGTAAACTGGGAACAGATAAGCTGAGTTACCAATTTACCTTTAATTGTTTGTGTAAATGTTCCAAGGCTGCAAATTACAAGAAAACAATCCTATTAAGTTCAAGCCAAATGAAAAACAATTTGTTTGGTTTTTCACCTTTAAAATCCTGATAATGACTCTGAAATGATTAATGCTTGCAATTTAATTGCTGCACTGAACAGAGCTTGCTGCTCTACAAAGAATGAAAACTGAGAAAGAGAAAGGAAAAAAAAAAGAAATTGTTTCAAAATAGAAATTTCCAATGAGAAGAGGGAGCTGTGTATCCAAGATCTAAAAGCAATTAAAATAATCAGAACACGGCCTCTGTGGCTTCTTGAACTCGGATTAAATGTTCTGATTGCAAGAGAAATCACTTTCTAAGAGGGAGATCCATACCTGCCTCTAGTGTAAAGTGGCCTATTGGTAAATCCATTATCCTCAGAGACAGAGGTGTGTTAGACAAATGCTCTAAACGAACGTTATTAAGGATCAAAGGGCAGTATTTCACAGATTCTGCAAGCTGCTAAGAGACTCGCAGGCTTTGCTTCAGGTTGAAAGCCTGAGCTTTCTTGGGGGTGGGGGTGGGGAGGTATTGTGTGTGTGTGTATGTGTGTATTACATTTACTATTGTATACTGAGAATCTGAATCCCAACTCATCCTGTCCTATTGAAGGCAACCCATACACATTGAAACATTAGAGATCAGTGTGTAAACGTGCTCCACGGAACTGGTGTGATTAGGACTGCATGTAACCATCCAATTGCATGACCATTTATCTTTTGTCAATCACAGTTGCAATATCTAGCATCTATATCTAGCATTTTGGGTCTTTCGCCAAGTGCATGCTTGAGATAACAATGGATACAATGGATTGATGAAATTTTCATGATGCAAAAAATGTAGGAAATGGGCAGTGATATTGTTTGAAAGACTGTGGAAAGACCTTAAGTGTAGTAGAGTGAAAAGAGATATTGAGGATGTGTAATACTTACATAAAGAATAATCTTTACTGCAGGAATGTCCAATTAAATGTCATTTCTTTATTTTCTTTCTGAGCTAGAAGGCTTTCAATTCATACTGTAATCTCAGTTTTATTGCCCCGTCCTGGTACAGCGAAGTCCTGTATAACTAGCACAGGATCATGATGGAGCTCTTACTTTCTTATCTGTTAAAATACAGTGAAAGCAACACAGAAGACCATCAGCACACTTAAACTGTTTGTGTTTCTTATTTTACTCACTTGTTTAATTGTTGTTAATAACACAGGGGATTTACGTAAATCCCGGAATGCAGTTCATATCTAAAACTGAATTGATGCTTCAGAGTTGGGATCAGGAAGCAGAGTTGCAGTCTTGCAGTCACATCTCTCTGCAGCTTCTCTTCTCCTGTCATGCACCCGAAACCCCATCCCTTTAGAGACTGATGTAAAAGCCAAGTGCATGCCAACCCCAGCTCAACACCCCCAGGCCCAGCATGTGTTTAGACATTTGTAATAAGGTATATGTGTACAGTGACTGCTATCCAAACTCACTGTACTAGCAAACCAAAGAGATGGTCCCCGAGTAAGAGTAAAAAAATTCAAAGCCTTAACTTCAACAGGTAACAAAGGCAGTGATGAGCACTCAAGCTTGAAGCCTCCATTTCTGCCTGTTCATGTTTCTAAAGTAGAACCACCGTGGAGATTGCTTTGAAGTCACTTCTGACTGATTTGAAACCTTCCTTTGTGTTGTCAACTTTGTGTTCATGCAAAAAACACTAAAAGAAAGATTGTATGTGAGTCCACATTGAGATGGGGACTTGTGTTGGTGTGTGAGACTATAGCCTATAGGTTTATATTGTTAAATGATAATTATGAGACAAAACACAAAGTAATGTAGTGAGTAATGTAATTAATTACTTTATCTTGGGAATAATGAAGTAACATAATGAATTACTTTCGAGAAAAGTGTTCTGTGTAAAATGCATAATACACTGACTACAAAGAGAGGAAATACCTCAAACATGGACAAACATTTGACCACACAACATGCAACTGATTTGCACAAATGTAATGTCTTTAATATGCTGCTTAGCGATTGGGGTTTAGCGAATGGAGAGCCATTGAGAACCCAATGAGAATCAGTAAGAGAATCGATAGAGTTGGATTGACAAGTGAATCGAGAATAGAATCAGAATCGCTAAATTCTTATCAATTCCCGTTCTTACGTTTATCTAGTAATGACTTGATTAATTTCTTCACGAACGACAATAACATTAGAGAAACATTAGAGACTGGGACAGTGGCGTGGCTGCCCCTCTGTTGGTCTTCCTTGGTCTCTTGTGTTCTGGGGGCCTCTGGATGTCTGGAGTTTTGATCTCCTCCATACCTGCTTCATACCCTGGAGGACGGGGCTGTGGCTCCCCACACT
Organism: Rhamphochromis sp. 'chilingali'; assembly: GCF_963969265.1. NCBI lineage: Eukaryota > Metazoa > Chordata > Actinopteri > Cichliformes > Cichlidae > Rhamphochromis > Rhamphochromis sp. 'chilingali'. Next base: position 30,752,077 of record NC_137931.1, read on the forward strand.
CCCTAGCAGATCGTTACATGGAGAAACCTTTGGAATGCAAGCATGCTGATCCGCACAGGTATGCACACAGGTGTACACACGGGTATTCACAGACGCGGACTACAGCTTTCTTGGCTGCTGCCTCAAAGCACATTGTGCGCTGTCTATCTTGCGTGCTGCACAATATCGTTTATTATTTAGTACCTACTGATATCTACTGCTAGCTAGTTTATTGTGATGGTGCCGGTTTTTTTATTATGTTGCTCTTTGTTGTTTGCTTTCTTTTCGGGTTTTTTTCTCCATACAGGTGACCCAGGTGTTTTGTTTTTTTTTTTTTTTGTTTTTTTCTTTCTTCCCCCCCTTCTCACCGTCTCTTCTCCCCTTTGGTTTTCTTTCTCTCCCTCTCTTTCTTTCATTCTTTCTCCCTGTCCTATCCCCCAGTCATGTCTGTCCCGTTTGTAGGAACTGAAAATAAAATAAATTCATAATTATAATAAAGGTCAGTCAAATGGACCAATATGGCAAGGCCATGATGATCCACTTGGTAAAATTAATCCGCTCGGCATCTTTCTTGGCCTTAAGACAACAATTCTGATGGCTAAAGATCCAAACGGGACACAAAAAAAAGGGAAAAAAAAAAAAGGTGAAACATTAGAGAAAAAATGCTCATAACCATCTTGCAGACGTATCCTTAAGTACACCTACTTTCAATACTATTGTTATTTATTTAAACTATTTATTTAAACTATCTCTCCGATTGATCTCTCTGAGTTAACTTCAGTAATCAGCCTTTAAGGTAACAGTAATTAAACCATTACTTAAAAAGCCTTCATTTGTTCAATGTAGTTAAGTTAGGTTACTGGATTTCTAGTCATGGTAATTAGCTGACCTAATGACCTAATTATAGCTGACCTTCTTTTTAACTGAAAAATTCTTGAAAGAGTCATTGAAAAAAACCTACCTGATCTGATACTGTGCAGATGATACCGAACTTTATCCATGAAGCAAAACTACACACACCAATTACTTAAAATGAAGGAATGTCTTAAATACATAAAAACCTGAGTGACCTGTAATTTCCTGCTTCTAAATAAAGATAAAGGGGAGTTTTTTTCTTTCCACTGTGTCCAGGTGGTTGCTCCTAGGTCATCTGATTCTTGGGGTCTCTCTGCATTATTGTAGGGTCTTTACCTTACAATATAAAGTGCCTCAAGGTGACTGTTGTTGTAATTTGGTGATATATGAAAAAAAAAAATCTTCCTTTGTAAAGTTTCAAAAAAGGAGGAAACTACTAACAAGAGGGGAAAAACTAATCAGTTCACTTAGGTAAAACAGGTTTTTATCCATAATAACGAAGGTATTTAGAAAACCCCATTAATAAGAAGCCACCAATAAAATGTAGAAGCTTGTGCCTCAGATGTGTGAGAAACAATTTTTCCTTACAGTCTCATGATACTGCTTGGTGCCTGTTCCTTAATGGATTAGCCATGAACATCTAAAGGCCCTGTTTTAAATAGCGACTAAGGGGACTGAGCAGTGGTACCAGGTCAAGTCAAAGTTGGAATCCAAGGAGTTTTGTGTAGCTCAGCTTTTCTCACCTGGAAACATCAGCAGGGAACTGAGTAATTTTGTCCCTATACCAGAAGCCTTTGCACAAAACAGAGGGAATTAACAGCCTTCCAGTGACAGATTATAGTGGTTAAGTGGCATTTCCATTCCATTTTCCTCTCCAAACAGAAAAGGTTTGGAGCCATGACTTTCCAACTGAGGTCTTTGCTCCCACTATTTTCTATTTGCGTGATTTCTAAAAATGTAATCCATATAATAATTTGACTTCAGATCAGCACAGATATGTTATATGCCTTCACCATATTTCCAGAAAAATGTATTTCCTTACTTTCCACTCTCCTACTTTGACATTTCTGTTTGGTTGAATGTGCGGACTAGAAGTTGACCTTTTCGGCAGACTACCAGTGCTGATGGAATGGCTTTGGCTGTCATGGCTTCCATTAACCTGTAGTCCCTGGCTTCATGGGGTCATGGATCTGTTATGTCAATAAAAAGTGAAATATCATTGAAAACGTACATAGACTGTATTCTTTTAATCAAACTGGCATCCCTGGTTCAAATGCAGATATGCATGCATGTATGCAACCAGAAGAAACAGAAGGATGCATGATTAGAGGTCACTGCAGAAGGTGTGAATTGGGGCTGTTAAGAAGAAGAGTTGGAGCATCTTAGTGGCCATTTTATTCTGCTCACTGGAGCATTTAGGAAGCAAAGAGATGAAGGAAGAAGTCAAGTGACATTTTCATTAATTTGTTGTCAGGCATAAACTCTCCCCACCAGTGAGCTTGGCATATAAGTCTGTTTTCTTACACAGATGAATTTTTCATCATGGGACGCTGGGGCATGATTAGATGAAGAACTGAACTAGTGTGAAATAGAAATGGATTACTCTAGTGCTTGTTTAAGCTTTGCAGTACCATGTAATGTCATCATTCTAAAGAAAATTAAACTGCCTCTGATTTGAGCTAAAATCAGTTGGCCTGCAGTACATATTGGCTTATATTAAAAGCCACAAGTAAATAAATTTTTCGATCCGATCGTCTACATCACATTGATCACCTTTGAATTTTGTTACCAACAACTTGATAGCGAAATGTTAAATATATATTTTAAAGTGATTAAAGTGGTTAAGCAAGTCTTAACCCTTAAATCTCTTTTTGTCTGTGAATCCTGAGAGATGTTTGGAGCTTCTGCAGATGACAGTTGACTCACTGATGATTGCCTCAATCTCATATGGCCCAGTGTACCTAGGATATAGAATTCTGAACAGAGATTTCAGCAAAATATATTTGGAAGATAATACGACTTTCTGACGTTGATTGCAGTGAGGGTTTGGAGTCCGCTAGCTGGCAGTTCTGGTCTATTGTGCACTTTAACATTGGGCAGATATTAGATGTATAGAAAAGAACACACATGGGCAGAGCTTACCTTTAATGGGCCTGAGCGCTGGGAAAGGTGCCAACTTTGGAGTTTGAAGCATCCATCTCCACTATGAACTGCTGTGGGTCCTATGACAGGTGTAGTGGACTATTGTCTGAGCAGGTGAAAGGCAGAGTCTGCTTCTTTGGAGCAGGAGAAGGACACGAGTTTTTTTTAATGGAGACACTTGATGTAGTAGCAGATGAATCAGCAGTAAAAATTTGTATAGCTGAGATCATTTCTACTGCTGGGCAAACAGGGCACCGGTAAAGTTGATGGAACAGTCATAAGGTCAATGCGGAAGTAGAGAGAGGGCCTTGTTCTTCCCGAACACCTCCTGTAGGGAGTGATATTCTTTGGAAACAGAGGAGTGAGTTAGTATTAGCAGATGCTTGTTTGGCCTGGGAAATGGCTGACCTTCAACAGTGAGAGAGGCAAATACACTCCAAATTTCCACTCTTTCTTTCAGTCCAATAATTATTGATTATGTTTGTCTAACCATGGAAAGCCTGGGATAACTAGTGTTTGTCAGATAGAAAAAAACAGTACACAAAGTACTAACAATGCTTGCCAGAGTCAACAAGGTGGACAGGCTCTGTCTATTGAGTGATTCTAGCTAGGATCTGTCCCTGCAGTCCTGACACTATGAAAGTCATATCAATGGGTTTTGCTGGAATATAAAGTTGTTGAGTTAGATTAGGATCTAGGTTTTATTCCGCCACAGAGTTAACAGATACTTGGAGAGGCGAAGCGTGATGATTACAACATAGGGTAACTGGCAACATTAATCGAGGCTGACTGATTCCGAAGGAGCTGCCCACCAGTAAATGTAGGAATATTGGTGGGCGGCTCCTCGGGTATCAATCAGCCTCGATTTTGGATTTTTGGCTGCACAGAGCATGCAGCAAAATGCCCAGCCCGACTACAATAGAGACACTCTTTAATCACAATTCACCTTCCCTGCCCGTTGGGATCTAACCACGCTCTTCCTAGCTACCTTGGCTCAGCCAAAGTATCAACTGGAAACACATTTATTAGAGAAGGTGGGCAAGTGGTCCAATTTAATCTGGCAAACAGGTGAGCTGATATTGGCAGAGGGAGTGGGAGGTACTCTTCAGTCTGACAGGGAACACTGGGAAACAGTGAAGCACAAGGGTTAAACTGGAAGGTTTACAAAAACACAAGGAAGTCATGCAAGGGCGTGGCTTCACACTAACATAGTAGACAGTCTGGTGTAGAGTGGATATCAGAGCTCGTCCTTCAATACTGGCTGAGAATGAGATTTGAAGAGCAGCAGGAGTGAAAGCTAAAAAGCGAGAACATCTTTACCTGTTTAGCTCTCCCTAGACTTTGGAATGAGTGAAAAGACCAAAATGGAAAACACACCGATGCAGGAATATGACAGATACTGCATTATTGTGGTAATATAAGCAGCAGAAGTGAAGCTTCTTATGTGTTAATGTTCTTTAATCCAAATCATTGGAACAGAATGCTTGTGTGCGACAGTGTAGTAGAAATTTACAGGCTACAATGTCCATGTTCCCTTTTCTCTCTTTAGCGCAAAATATTATCTTCTTAAAACACTATTGTTTATTATTTATTATTGCAAAAACTTTCATTGTGCAAGAGAGAGTTTTTCACTTGCTTGTTCTTTTGTAGCGCCGTCCCTTTCCTCATTTCACCACCCACCTCCTCCCCATACATCTCCCTCCAAGCCATTAATCTTTATCCTTCATCATTCCTTCACTCATGCCTCTCTATCCCTTATCTCTGTCACTGCCATCTCGGCTGCGTTCTGTCTTCATTTTCCAAAAGCTCTCGTACTGTTAGCGGTACGCTCAAGTCAATTTTCACGTGGTCGACTGCTCGCTAACTGAACATCTGGACATGTATTTAGTGTTTTTGTGACATTTTTTATTTATGTTTCGTTTTGTTCGCATTAAGCGATTTACATAATGGGGGCAGATTCTGACAGGAATTTCATAGGTTTCTGACCATAAATATGACTGAGCTGTGCTTTTGAGATGTTTTCTAATAGATTTAATTGAGATGTATTCATTATTAAAAGCATGGGGCTACAGTACGGATGTAAATTTCTATTTTATCTCACTGACAGATTAGAATAGGTGCCACAACTGACAGTTGATATAACTTAAAGTTAAATAAAATGACAAAAGTTCTACATTCAAGTTCTTTCCATACAATAGTGACCAGAGTACTATCACCAGGACTGGTGGTGGGGCAGAAGAGCCACTGACATTGGTACCCTTAAACTTTACCTTTAAAGTTTGACTGGTCTGATTGGCCTGATTGCATATAATTCCACTTCTGAGAATATCACTATGTTATTATGAAAGTATTAGTAGGTCCCTGTTTCTCGGTATTATTGTATTTACATCTAGTACCACATTAACCGTATTGTGTTTTTTCATAATCTTAACCTTCATCTTCCCAGTCCAGTATTTCTTTCAATCCTGTCCACTTTTCTATCCCAGTACTAACTTGACCCCACATGCTGTTTCACCCTTTCATATTTAACACTTTTTCCTTGGAGATTCTCATCTTTCATTTTGCTGGTCTTTTCTTCTGCCCCTTTTTCAATGTTTTTTCATATTTCTCTGTCAGATTGCTTTGTCTATATCCCAAATATTGCTCTACCTTTTCTCTTTCTCCCAGCAGGCGAGTATAGTAGTGATCTGTGATAGAGAGGATGATTCATGATTGACTGGCAACGGAGAAGAAGACATTAATCAAAATGCCGTTGTAGAGCTCTGCCACAATGCAAATGGAGTGTTAATTGAGTGCTGGATGGGTTTGAATAATGGCCCAGGCTTTTCACTTCAATCAATGCACATCACAACAATGGGCTGACAGCAGGCTTTCACAGTGTAGGTACATCCCATAATGCTTTAATGCTTTATTTCAGTTCTTTGTTTTAGTATAACAGAGAAGGTTGACTGTTGACTGCCTGCACATTAAAGACTTGATGTTAATTGAGAGAAATCACAGGTTACAGACTGATTTGGAGTTCTTCTCTGCATCTTTTTTAAAATGTGATTTGAAATGAGATTCAAAAATGAATGCAGTCAAATGGAATAGAAGGATGATACTGTGTTTATTCAGCATGCAGCTAAATCAAGAAAAATGAGCTGCCAAAAGTTGGGCATTTGTAGCTGAGAAAATACTCACTGACTTCCCAATTTCATTGTTTTGGATTTGAAATGAAACAGGGCATTTTTATTTCACAGCTCAAATTTTGCAGCCATGAATAATGAATTTTATATTACAATGGATCATTTGACTACTTGAAGTATACAATATGTCACTTTTGGTAATAATTAATCCATTATCACCCTTTTAGTGTTATGCTCCTCTTGCATAATTACATAATTTCCTGAAGGATTAATAAAGTATTCTAATGCTGATTCTGATTCTTGCCACTGCTATTCACAGATACAACAGGCAATGTTTTTACTGGAGGTATTTTAATAATTCACAACACACTACCAACACCTACCAAGTATCTGTTTTTAGTAACATGAATAGGAACATTATGGAGATAACATTATTTATCTTAACAAGTCGTGATGACCAAAAAGAGGTAAAAAAATACTTTGTCATTTATTAAAAGGGTATTTTTTTAATCTACATTTTGCACAATGTTTGCTAGGATATTAAACCTAAAAAAAAAAAACCATTAGTTGTTGTGTTTTCAACTTGTTGCACTGATCCCTTGTGATACTTAAATTGAAGTGATAGATGTAGTTTTAGCTGAAATGTTGAGACCCATATCACAAGAAAGAAGAAAACTCAAACTCAAATAAAATAACTAAGTTCCTCATTTTCTAAGGCACGTTCAAACACCATAACTGTTTTTATAACATATCAGGGTCGTTTGGTTTCCTTCAGGCTTGCCACAAATCACTTACCACATCATCAGGATGAAATTAACTGGTATATATGCCTTCATTTTTAAAGTTTGTCTCTACAGTCCTAAAACATGTTGCTCCATGAAGGGACCATATGTATGTCCCATTTTTCCAGCTTCAGATGGATACCCTCTCTAGACTTTTTTGCTTTGACTGTCAAGTGCAGTCTAACACATATCTCCAAACACACACACAAATATTCCGTTCCGCATACACAAGCCTACATACATACAAACACACATTTCACTCCATTTCAAAAAACATCTGGTGTACCCTTATCCCCTACCCCACAACACCCCGTCCCTCGCAGGAGACTAATAGACTCATTAGCAGTCTCTCCAATAGAAAACAGAATGCAGGAACAAACTGGGCACCTGTAATGTTATCCAGTGCTACTCTTAATTACAAAGCATCAGGCTGCTAAATGAGCTCTGCTGAGGGACCATGTGGGGAAACAGATCGGCAAACATAGGATCTCACCAGCTGTAGGGAGGTGCTTGATCGCCATTACACTGAAATCCACAGGATTAAGACAAGCTCAATGATGAGAAGAGGCCTTGGAGGTTCGCCGAGCACTGCTGCCGGCAACTGTGATTGGAGAACAGTTTCTGCAACAGAAGACACAAAGCTAAAGTCTGAAAACTGGCTATGTGGTTGTAGTTGTAACCAGCATTGCTATGGTTAAATGCACGACATAAAGGAACCTGCTTATAAGCCTAACAGAGAGTGCTAAGTGAACCCCTAAAGGTTTGCAAGAAGTTGAACAGCCTACGACAAAGTCAGTGATAAGGTTCAGGCAAAGTAGAAAAATGGCAGCATTAAAAATCGGTTTCTTTTCAGAACTTATCTCAATTTTCCATCATCGTAGACTGTGTTGAAATGCGTGGTAGCAAAACCTTATTTCTGAGGATATTTGCAATCAATTTTCTAAAGGAAGGAAGCAAATATACTGAGTTTAATAGAAGTATAAGCACATCTTTTTCTACCAAAGAGATAGCAAGTCACACTAATCAGTGATCAGTCAAGGTTAATCAGGCTTCTCTATGAACATCTTCACATTAACCAAAACTAAAATGCACTGAAGTTAAATTCAACAGACAGCAAAAGATGAATGCAGCATGGTGGAATGTGTGAATAAGAGAAAGCAACATTCATATCGTTTAAGTAGATGATCCATTAATCTTGTCTATATATTCTATAAGCTTCTGTAATCACACTGAATATGCATTGAGAGCTATGAGCTCCACTTATCATATTGATTGCACTATGGAAAGATGGCAACTAAAACCAGTTATGTCTTGCTCATCTGTGTTTAGCTTTTAGAGTGAATAATCTATGATGTGAGACACAATAATAATTAAAAAAAACTTTTGTATTGTATTTGTATTTTACAGTCAATTTTTGTTGAACGGAAAGAAACAACTCTCCATTAAAACTGCCCACAGCCCACAGCTGCTGACAGTTCTGACTGTATCATTAATTAGTTCATCACCAAGTATTTAAAGATAAGTTGTCAGATCAGCTGATTGAATTGTTGCTTGGTTGACACTATGTTTTCCACTTCACTTCTCCATTCTCTCCCCCTCTCTATTTGTCTGGATTACTATTTCTCTCAAAGGGGAAAAAAGCACGTTAAATTAGCACATTAATAACCCGATGTTCCTCAAACACTAATTCAATTAATTAACCCAAAATGAGATGTTTAATTTCCTCTTGCGTTAACAATCGCAGTACCTTATGCTAAACAGGCAAAGCATCAGGTTGAAGGGTAGAGTTGAACTGCTGTCAAATTGAGCAAAGCTTAATTTCTATGCAAATGAGAAAAAGCATAGGGGTAAAACTTTGTGCACCATTCATGCTAATGCGGAAACAGTGGGATTAATTATATAATGTCCCCTTTGTGCAAGAACTCGGGTATTTGGAATGTGGCTCAAAAACATTATTTATGATGCTGTAGTAATTAGTGATAAAACACACAAAGCACGCGTAATCATCTTTCGGAAATATTTTCTTTGCACTTTCTAAATAGATAAAAAAAAACTATAAGCTATTTTGTTTTAGTTATTTGTAATGTGAAAGATATAAAGTTAAATCAGACATGCTTCATCGGGTGGAGCACATCATTGTAGGGCTTGTGTATGTGTGTTATTTCTAATCTAAGGTGAGGAGAATTGATTTCTGAAATGCAGCAATAATTACATTCCATGAGAACAAATGGATTTGAAGAAGGACAGGCTCTATGGGAAGATCAGAATGTGCAGAAATAAAATTGCAAACTGTTTTTTAAGGTCACATTTTCAGTGGTGTGAAACTGTGTGGACGAACTAATCAAAATTCTGGGAGGGTTAAGATTTGTCACATTATAGGAGGAACATGGCAGGTTATGAAATCATCAGTTATCTAAGTTCTACAGGGGACAGCTGCACGATGGGACTGGAGCTCCCCAGAGTTTTAAGGGTTAGCTGACCACAGATAATGTCCCCTGGGACATAACTATGGCTTTACAGCAATAAATAAGTAGATAAATAAATGAAAAAAAAGGTAGCATACACTTTCTTTACATCTTGAAATTTTGAAATCTGATGCACTGCAAACCAAAAGTGTAATTGAAAAATACCTAAACTATCAAAGGAGATTCAACAAAATCAGAATTCCTCTACTCTTAGCAACCTGGAAAATACAAATATACAAGTCAGCAAGCATTTTGGGGGTTGTATGCTGTCTGCAGTCTTCTTGCTCATCAGAGGTCATACAACATGATTACAATGTCAGACTGAATGAATACAGAGACACAAACGGGTCAGTCAGATTGGCTACTCTGACAAGCACAACAACATAGTATATTTGATTGGTTAACCTGATATATGTCGATTTGCTTTTTGCGTTCCCACTGGAGTTAAAACGAAAATAAAGCTCTAAAACTGAAAACTGAAATCTTCACAGGATTACAATCAGAATTTTAAGTTCTTTAAATGTATAGATAACCTCACCAACAACACTTTTCCACATTAAGCACATGTGGTTCTCTGTTAATTTGCTGTTCTATTCTATATCAAACAGTTGCCCAGTACTGATCATGTCTCCCTGCTCTAATCCTTTCATGGCGCATAATGCAGCAATATGCACGATGAAACAACATTACTATTTGTGCATGAAGCACATTATTAGAATTTTTAGTAATCATAGACATGTCCCGACATTTGAGAGATCAGACAAAATTTCACAGAAAATAATCCGAGTCTGTGAAATCTTAATGTTTTAGCTTCTTAATCTTGCCTTCTTTTCAGAGTGTTATGGAGTCCTTGGACAGTTCATATGGCTTCATATGCTTATAGTAACTTTAGTGAAACATTCAGTGGGCCAGAGGGTTCACAGGAAATAGAAGGCGGAGACACTTGATTGTGTTTTACAGATAGCTGTAGAGGGCAAATAGTGGAGGAAAGAGTAATTGAAGACAGTTCATTAGATGCTGATCCGGTTCCCCCCAGAGGGCCCGGTGAAGGCTGGAGGGAATAGGATTCAAGCTGGGCAGAGAATTAGACAGGATTTGCTGCAGGCTTTGGTTCCTCTGGACAAGTTCTTACTCATTACTCACTTGAGACAGGCAGGCTCACTTGCTAACACTACTATAATACTCACATTATTAGCTGAGGAATATTACTTGGGAGATAGGTCCATATAAGGGGCAAGAAATGCGTGCTAGTGTTTAAAATCTATCCTCCAAATTGTGTGCTAGTCTTATAATAATGGAAATTTAAGATTTCAGTGTATTTCAAAAGCAGCCTGCAATATATTGATTCCCAAAGAACAGATATAGATCACATTCACAACATTACTGTTGTATTCAGGTTGACAAAAAATCTATATATACTGGTGCTATTACAAAAGCACACATACAAATTCTTTCATCTGTGAAGCTGAGTCTTTTACCGCTTTGAAAATAGCCTATCCTATATAAATTTTATTCAGAGACAGATTTTTCAGTTTGAACTTGTGAATTAAGAAGTTAAATTTTTTAATCATTTTATCATTAAGACATGCACTGGAAGTATATTTATACATTCCAGTAGAGTTGAGGCTCGGGTGTGAAATTTATGGTTTTCAGGGTTTTTATCTTTTTTTATTGCTATTTTTTATCATTTTTATTGTTAACTGGGTCTTTTCCGGTGTGTTATGAATAAATCTTCTTTGGCACTGGCACTGATTTTTATTTTTGTTGGATTTATCTGCAACACCTTAAAGGCCAGTCCGTGAAAATATTGTCAGACATAAACCGGTCCGTGCCCCAAAAAGGTTGAGGAATGTTACAGATATTTACTTCAAATGATCAAAAATGAGTAAAATTACAATTTTATACTTTTTTGTTACTTCTAAGAAGGACCGTTTAAAACACAATGTCTTAATGTTATAAATAATTTCAATGAACAATTATGAATGTTTTTTTAATCTATTTCTTTTATTTCACCTACAAACTTTGTCTTTAACTGACAACTGGTAACTGACACTGATCTGATATAACAAGACAACATGGCTCATTCTAGTATTGTATAGCAGAAAGGCAGGGTTCCAGGCTCCATATTCTACAATAATCAATACTGCTATTTTGTGTGGGAGATGTGACACTGTCATCTCAAGGCATTGAAACAGTAGTCGTCTTCTCCCACTACACTGTGGTGTTTCTCAGCTAGGCTTTTCTGCATCAAAATGTCATCATTTCTACCCCTAGTCTTTCAGAAAGGAACATACTGCAGAATGAGCTGCAACATTCTTTGCTAACGTTGAACTTTACCCATGTTGATCATGAGGCAAAGGGTTATGCACTAATGGTAATTATGAAAGTGCCGAAGTAAAGCCTTTGACTGTTACAATTATTCAAAAAAGGGGAATATTTTGATAGAAGCAATATATCTGCCAAAGATAAGCCACTACATAGTACTTTCTTTACTGTTTTTATTTTTATATGAAACAATTAATTAATGTTTTATGTGATTGAGTAACGAAAAAAGCAAATAGATAGCAGTGAAAACTTCTCTTGCGGGCAGTTTTTATCACACTCCACTCCACTTCTCTACCCTCAGATCATAATCTGCTTTCCAGAATTTGTCATGCTTTTATAGTTCTTTTATTGGCTTTATTTCTCTCTGTCCTTTACTCTGATCTTCTCCTCTTCTCTTCGTTTTTCTTTCATCTACCTCCACTCATCTCTCCTCCTTTGATTATCAGTTCTTGTAAAACTTTTGTACTCCCCTGAACTCCTCTTCTTTTTCTTCTCTCTTGTGCACTCCTTTCAATAGCTTTCTCATGCGTACATGCGGAGAAGTACTTTCTATGACCTGGTTGGAACAAGGGAGAGTATACAGCCTAGCAGTAGCAAAGCAATTTATTTATCTTTCTCTGTCTGGCTTGACCCCTTTTTGTGGGAAGCAGATTGCTTCTGAAAGTGAAATTTGAGGGCAAAGCTAAGGTCCTGTTTCATGGACATGTAGATATGCCATTTCCTCCCCATCAATGCCATGTCAAGGTGTTAGGTTGAGAACATCTGCTGTTTTTCTCAAAAAATACAGAAGGCTTTGACAGATCTGTTTTGGTTGTGGACTTGCAAAAACAGCAGCCAGTGCATGAGCTATAGTGAACTTGTCCAAAAGGACGCCTCATTTTTCCGTGTGGATTTACAAGATTTGTAAATGTCAGGTTTCTGGTATAGAGATAACGGGAGAGACACTGTCTAGTCTACATCCTGCTTGTAACAGAAGTCAGTCATGTGTATATTTTTAATTAATTGTATTGTGTTTGCTTATTACTTGAATGGCATGGAGTAAGAGTAAGAAAGGGCCATTAATGCGGTATGATGGTAGTTGGTTACAGATTTAGCTTTAGTGGTCAAACCAGAGCACTGCACGTGTTCACGTTCTGTTAGCCTTCTTGCTTTGAATCTGCAGGATCATTACACAATGAAAAAAAGGCCATATTGGATTTACTTAATTCAATAGTGGACATTGGTTGCACACAAATGTTTTGCTTTGGCAGAAACTTAAACAACTGAGTTAAATCAAAACAACTTATTCATATTCAATAAACCTGTGCATTTTGTGTTGATAAAACGCGATTGAAACATGTTTAGATGAAGTAAGTTGAGCTCTTGGAATATTTTCATCCTTCACAATTTTGTCATTTTATTTCAACACTATTCAAAAACTTTTACCCCAGTACTACTTGGTCACTTAAATACTACATGTTGTCTTCATATTACATAATGTTTTTTGTTTTGTTTTTTTTTTTTTTCTTTTTTGCCTGTCCCATTTGGTTTTTTTGCCATCAGAATTGTTGTCTAAAGGCAAAGAAAGATGCCCAATGGATTTACTTTACCAAATGGACCATCCCAGCCTTGCTGTATTGGTCTATTTGATTCACCTTTGCTTTTATTGTTTATTTTATTTTCATTTGCTGAACACAGGACAGACTTGACTGGGGAAAAGAAAAGGAAGAAAGAAAGAGGGAAAGAAAAAGTGTGGGGAAGAGGGACGGTGATAAAGGGCAAAAACCAAAAACCAACAAAACAAGCAGACAAAAAAAATACATATATCAGTCACCTGGATAACCTGTTGAGAAAGAAAAAAGAGAAAACAAGCAAAGAAAAAGAGAGCAATATAATAAACAACATCATCACGATGATCTATGTGAATATAACAGTAAATACTAAATATTAAATATTATTGACAGAAATATTCTCTTTTAGGCTTTGAATACACGTGGAATGCTTCACCTAGAACTGGTTTTTTTATCTTTTGTAAATGTATGGATAAAAAAAAAATCACATTTTACTACATGTCATTCACATTAACTGCACTATTCCACACTATGGCGATGCATTCACTCCTCTAATCTATACCACCTCTTCTCTCCTGAAAACACTCCAGTTTATCTTCCCTTTACTTCATTATGTGGTCTTAATCATTTTAATTGTGACTAGACAGAATTCAATACAACATTAGAGCAATTACACGGTATTCTCACACTACACCGATTAATAAATTGTTGAAATGGTCATTCCTTCTACTAATTAAAAGTAAACAATATATTATCCACAATGCAAAGAATACCTTAGCATATGCAGTATGTAACTTTCAAAAGTGCAGAAAAATTTGCACTGATTAACAACTAATACTGAACTACTAATACTCCCTTTACCATTCAACTGATCAGTATTTTTACTAATTATGATGAGCCATAGATTATTAAATGTTTGAATGTGCAGATTCACGGCTCATAATTAGGATATCTTTAGTGTCAAATTCAACATGGTGCATGATGACGCCAAATCAAGGAAATTCTTTAGTTGCTACTCATATCTGCTCTTTCATTTATCCTCTATATAAACAGTTAGTTCACATATCATCGCCATCTGATCAAGGTGCCAGTGAATTCTCCTCCTGTGTTTCCAGCTTAGTATCTTGTGTGGGACACCAGATGGCAAACCTGAAGGTTGTAGCCTCTCCCTTGTAACGGCATGCATTATTCAAAACTCATTTATCACAGAAAAGTCCCAGTGTAGCCACATTAAACATTTGCCTAGTCGTTTGTTTATGCCTTATTTATGCCTTCAAAATACAGAGCAAGGTTTGATATGTGTACAATTAGTGACCTATATTTAACCCAGTGTGACATAATGAAATGATGTCTGCTAAATAATGCAGCATGATTCACTTTATGCTACATTCTATCTTCTAGGGAGATACATGAATATAAAATGCTAAACATGAGACTCGGTACATAGTGTACACATTAATGTACTTTCCAATACTCTTCTTCATCTTCTAGCTATTTCTCTTACTGTGCTGAAACATTGGTGTACATTTAGCTGCAAATAAATCAGTTTCAATAGGCTGAATTTATCTCTTTTTTTTGCTCATTTACTTAGAATATTATTTGTTATTGTTTCAAACTTGAGACACAGTTTTTAACGTGACGCTGAGCTTCTTAAGCCTCTGAAAATGAATCTGTTGAACATGGGAACATGGGGTTTTTAATGTTAAGCAAGGTTGAAACCCATTTTGATTTAGTTAATGTACACACATGCACCCACAGGCAAAGCTGCTGTGAGGCCTCGGTAGTAAAGTCAGGGTGGTGATCCATGTGATCAGTAGCCAGCATCCAGGCCCTGCGTTCACAGTGGGTGAATAGAAACAATACTATTGTTGTACAAAGCTTTAACCCTGCATAAAAATGAGCTGCTCTTTTTTACTGAAATTCTTTGGCACTGACACACTGGCAATGACTGTTATAGCTCCATTGAAAGTCATAAAGTCCACAGGCTACCTTTAAATCTATACAGTGTCTACACTGAGGGAAATACTTGAAGACCAGTTTTATAACTTTAGATCTGCTTTATATTTTTCCACTTGAGTGCCAAGTTTCTCCTTTTAATCTCTTGAAGTACAGACACACAGTCTCCACAAACTATTTGTGAATCCATCATCAAATAAAATACACTATATCCCCCAAAGTATTGACTCATCTTTGAATTCAGGGCCTCCAGTCACATCCATGGACTCAGGTGTATAAAATCAAGCATCTAGGCATGCAGACCGTTTCTTTATACACTTGTGAAATCAGTACTTCAGTGAATTCTAGCATGGTACCATGATAGGATGCCAGCTGTGCAACAAATTTCCTCTCTTCTAAATATTACGCAGGCAACATTTAGTGATATTATAACAAAGTGGAAGCGACTAGGCATGACCGCATCTCAGCCCTGAGGCTATGTAAAATCACACAGCACAGACCCGGGTCACTGCATACTGAGGTTCATAGTGCATAGACATTGCCAACTTTCTGCAGTCAGTGGCAACAGAGCGTAGACAGTGTCATGGAATGGGTTTCCATGGCCGAGCAGCTGCCTCCAAGAGTTACATCACCTACGCACTGCAAAATCTCAGATGCAGTGGGGTAAAGTACTACGCCACAGGACTCTAGAACAGTGGGGATGTGTTCTACGTGTTTGGTGTGGAAAAACTTAACTGGTCCAAAGAGAGTCCTAAGATCTACCCGGTGGAACACCTTTGAGATGAATTAGACCAGAGACTGCAAGCCAGGCCTTCTTATCCAACATCAGTGTCTCACCTCATAAATGCACTTCTGGAATAATGGTAAAATATTCCTATAAACGCACACCCAAACCTTGTTCAAAGCCTTCCCCTGAAGAGCTAAAGTTGTTATTGCTGCAAAGGGTGGGACAACATAATACTAAACCCTATGGATTAAGAATGGGATGTCATGCTAATTCATATGCATGTAAAGATAGAAGAATGAATACTTTTGGCAATATAGTGTATTTTGTATATGACTTCATCACATTCCATCTATGTCATTAGAAATAGAATATGTACACTTGGTGCTCAAAATCAAACTCAACTTTCATAGCCTAAGTTTCACAAGATGTTATATTCCCTTAAGATTTGGGTCAGTGTTGAAATCTTGTAATTTTTACAGATTTCATTCATGCACCAATCTCCTCCACATTTTGCCATATCCCTGTTTTCTGCTGCATATAGACTTAGCATCTGGGAAAGCCAATAAAATCAGCTGAACTCAGTGTAACATTTATAAATCCAATTGGAAACAACCTATGCTTAGCGACATGGTTCATTGTCATGCTGGCAGTAGCCTTTAGAAGCTGTTCAATTCTGACCTTAAATAGGTTTATGTGGTCAGCAGTTATACTCAGCTATACCAGGGGTAATTATAATTAACTGGTTTAAGAGCCTAAAGTATTCCAAGAAAGCATTCTCCTTACCATGACACAATCCAGATTAGATTCCTGGATTTATATGTTTGATGCTCAGTTCTGATCAGTATAAAATGAGACTACTCAGACCAGCTTACCGTATTTTCCGCATTAAAATCCTTTATACACATATATATATATATATATATATATATATATATATATATATATATATATATATATATATATATATATATATATATAGATAGATAGATAGATAGATAGATAGATAGATAGATAGATATACATACATACATACATACACATATATATATATATATATATATATATATATATAAGGACAGGCCCCTGCACGGTACCGTTATATATATATATATATATATATATATAAAATTTGGTGCGCCTTTTGTATGAATTCTGGTTGTACTTACTGACCTCGAACCGATTTTATGTGATACATGTGTATTATGTGGTACTCAAATATCTGTCAAAAATGTTTTAGTACGACTTTGGTAAGCTATGAAGCAGCACCGCTTGGTGGATTGTCGGAGCGTTACGGCTACCGTAGTCAAGAGCCTCGTGGAGCAAACTGGGTCCAAAACTCTGTCTTCTTCAGGTCCCAAAGTCAATGAACACTGCGTCTTCAGTGAGAGTTAAAAACTGTCTAAATTCTTTCATTTTTAATAAAATGATCAGCGTTGCTGCTTTACCAGGTGAAACAATTACGTTTAACATCCATGAAAACAGAATTTATTACATTTAACAGAGTTAGAAGTTAGCAGGAAGTTAGCTCGCCACCTAAACATGATATAGCATGTTCTGACTGAGACAGCTCTGCTATCACTTCCAACATAAAGGAAGACAGAAAACTAAACAGCAGTGACTTTCGTAGGGTTAATGAAGTTGTACTAGCTGGTATATAATGACATGCTAGGTGATCGCTAGCGGCACAGCTATGTTAGCATAACAAACACTGAAGGTGGAGGATGAATGCTAAATTTTTTTCCACTCGATAAAAGTTAACGTGAGGGTTCCCAAAAGTTAGGGGAAAATGCAGTCGCATGGCAGGATGCTGTAAACAGACCAAACTTCAGTCAGGAGAACAACTGAGATAATCCATCCACAATACGAGGTTAGTCATTAATATACTGCAACAACATGGGAATAGAGCAGCTGCGAGATAATTCAACAATAATGAATCAATGGTACGGAAGTGGAGGAAGCAAGAAGAATGAGTTGAGTAAAGCTTGACTTATCTGACTGTTTTGTTTCGCTTAATGCGCCTTTTAATCCGGTGCACCTTTTGTATGAAAACAGACACGTTCATCGACAGTGTGCCTTATAATCCGGTGCACCTTATGGTCCGAAAAATACTGTATATTATTCTAGCTTTCAAGTTTACTCTTTCAGTGAGTGCATTGAACACAAAGTAAGCCTCTGTTACTCTAGTCCATCAGTGTCAGGGTTGGAGGGATCCTTATTCAGCTCATAATTGGGCAAGAAGTGAGGTACACCACATGGTCAAAAGTCCATCTCATAACTAACATAGAGAGACAGACTGCCATCCAAATTCTCTTAATTAGAATCACTAACTAACTTATCGTACATATTTGGACTGAGAGCACAAACTGGAACAGACTGCCTCTGAGGACCAAAAGAGAGCCAGAAAAACTGGATCTTGTAGTTATAATCCTAAGCGGGACAGAAAGAGAACTCTAAAGAAATATATACCTTAACAGGTTCTTTTGACAACACGTTTTTTTAGATTATTTATTACACTATCTGGAGTAGGTTACCCCAGTATTAATGCAACTTTGAAACTGTTCAAACCAACTATGTGTATGTTTTCTACACTGAGTAGCTTTGTGGTTTGCCAGCTATTGGTCCTCTTGAGCATTAAAGAGTTTTCCAATTACCAACAAGATGAATCGTAGACAGTCCAATCAATGGCTTTTAGAGGGTTTCTGCTGCTATAATAAAAAGACAGAAATTAAGGGCTAAAGGTATTTCTCGTGCTCATTTGTCATATTGGAAACCAGCGAGATGATGGGTGATTCTAAACAGGAAGTGATGCAATAAGATCAAAGTGATTTACACAACAATTCTGATGAAAGCCTAAATAAATAGATGAAGTAATCATATGAGGTGACCTTTTGAAGGGACTATTCTTGTTTAATAAATTTCTGTTCTTTATATATTGTAATGAACAAACTGAAAACAGCATTAAATGTTCCACTCATAGGTCTAAAACTATCATTACACATAAAATGGATGCTACTTACAAGTTAGATGAATTAGTCTACATGCGACCATAACTAAAATTGACACTGAATGAAACGAATGAATCTCATCCCCCAACTGTGGCAGGCTCACTGAACCTGGTTCTGCCACAGGTTTCTTCCTGTTAAAAGGGAGTTTTTCCTTCTCACTGTCACCATGTGCTTGCTCATAGGGGTCATCTGATTGTTGGGTTTTTCTCTGTAATTGCAGGGTCTTTACATTTCAACATCAATTGCCTTAAAGTGACTGATGTGATTTGTTGCTGAATAAATAAAATTCAATTGAATTGAACTGAACTGAATGAAAAGATACATTTCAGTGAGTATTTTTTCTTATTCCTGTGTGCAGTAAAGTATCCAAATTACAGAACAGCCATATTGCTATATGAAACAGAGCACCACCTGCATTCTCCTTAACATTATTAATTTGTTGATAAATAAATTAAGTATATTAAATCTATACTGATTCATCATTTTATTTAATTGTTACTACTTATTAGTTTTTTTTAGAGCAGTCAATAAATCATGGAATAAAGGAAGATACTTTATAAAACTTTGTCATTATAATTTAATTCACTTAATGGATTTGTTTTTCTAATTCAGTGATTAATAACTCAGTCTAAACCACATTTTTCACACTCATAGTTAGGTTTATTTTTTTATATCCTGGTGTTTGCTGCTGTAAAGGCTACAGCTTATTTTAGCCATCCTTGGCTCAAAACAAAAGTCTTAGACATATAGAAAGGTTATAACCTGATTTTGAAGTAGTTAGTGTAGCGGTTTACGCATTTTCCTAACATGCAAAAAAATTATGGTTTGAGAATAGAACGGGACACAAGTCCCTTGGAAGTTGAACGAGCACACCCCTTGTGAAAGAGGGAGGAGCCAAAACACTATTTTAAAAGTAAGTTAACAGCATGATCAGCTGATCAGCATCTAAGGGATAGCATACTAAAATGTATCTGATAATTATTGTCTGATATTAGGCTAGCTTTTTGTACTTTGTTATGTATGTTATGCAGTTATAAACTGTAACCAGCAGACACAAACCGAAATCTTTGTCGCGACTACTGTTGGGTTTACTGTGAAACCCTGAAAAACTGTCTGTTGTCCTATCGGGTAAGTCAGCAGACTAGGCAATGTATTTATACTACCATGTTCAGTAAGTTGAATTTGAATCTTTTTACCAACTGTTTACCAACTGTTAAGCTACATTAAGCTATCTTGCAAAGATCTTTGTGTTATATTCTGACTTTTATTCTCTCTCTAACTTGGCATCCAGTTCCACGCCATCTGCATTATCTGATTCACAAAAGATCTGTAAAGTGAAGACTCACACTGACAGTGTGAAAGGAAGAATTGCTCTGTTATATAGCAATGCAATTAATATTTTAGTTATATTATATTTTAGTTTGTTCATATTGTGGGTTTTTTGTATTTGTTTTTTTGCGTGGCGACAGTGCATGTGCTTGGAATATTGGACTATATTCAGTTATAGGAAGAGAATAATACACATTAAATTTGATTATATTATTATATTATATTTAAAATAATCGCACTGTCAAATTCACATCATCATTCACATCAGCACCAATCCTTACATCCGCTGAAAGAAGAAGTGAGAAAGTGTGTTTGAGACCACTTGCAAATTTGATGATTTTTGGATGTGACTTTGTATTTTTCAGTTCATATTCTTCAAGTGCGGGTCACAATCAGAGTCACAATTTAATGGTCAATGACCCACTGATTTTGACAGATAATCCATTTGAGTAGTCAGTCAAAAAGACAAATGTGCAATCATTCAATGAGAAAGCTAAAAACTAGCAAGTCAGATGGATGTTTGCAAAGTCAGTCAGTAGGTTAAGTCACTGAGACAGATGGAGATGAAGAGATCAAAGTGGGAAAACTAGATGGACCAGCAGTCCAGATGGCTATAGAGACAGATCCCAGCCCAAGTTAAGAGTGCTGCAGCCAACACATTACCAGATAGAACTGTCTCACCAGCAGCCAACTGCCCAAGAGCTCAGTAGGCTGTCTGTGGATGCCAGAACTTGCGAGTCTGGGAACTGGGTCAGACAAATAAAATTGTAGTTCGAGTTTGATACTCCCTGGATCGCATGCACATTAAATGTCTTTTTCTTTGACTCGTGGAATCATGTACAGTATAATGAAACACAGTTTTCAACAGTCATCTGCCATTCAGAAGGAATGTTAAATGGGTACAGTACTGGACCATTAGAAGTCTATATTTGTTTTTAGGAGTGCATCACATCCTTAATGTAAAAATTCTTCTGGTCTCACATTTCTGAATATAATTAGTAGTCAATTGCAGCCAGATTAGATAGTGAATCTGTATAAAGAAAAATAATAATATCTGCACAACTTGTGACCAATGAGAGTTTTTGAATATCTGTTTTTAGTTTAGGCTAAGGCACTTATTGAGAACACTTTAAATGACAAGCCATATCCATTTACAATATATCTGTTTATTTGCACCCCTGAAATTTCTGAGTTAACTATTCGATTAAGTGTTTTTAAAGTAAATGTGCAGAGAGAGCCATGCCGTCAGGTTGAGATGACATTATAAAGTAAAGGGTTACTATGCAGAATTTTGAATGGGTAAGACTATTGTATTTTGGTCTAGGGCTGCTCAATTAATCGAATTTTAATCTCGATTACGATCTGGGCTTTCAACGATCATTAAAAATGACTAAGCCGATTATTAGCCCCTCCCTCGTGCTTTACTCTCGCGCTGCTCCGTGTGGCAAAAGGAGAGCACCTCTCTGCATTTCGAACACGTGTTCGTGTTCTTATCAGTATTTGCACACTATTTTATATTATTTTTTGACAATCTTTAAAGTCATTATTCAATACATTGTTATTGTTAAATAAATATCGTCAAATAATCGAGATCTCAATTTCAGTGAAAATAATCGTGATTATCATTTTTGCTATAATCGAGCAGCCCTATTTTGGTCTTAATGATGAATCTTAGACTTCATTTTATACTGATTTGAGGCAACAGTGTGGAGCTATGTGGTATGAGATGCATTGTCTGCGATTTTCATTAGTATTAGTTTTAGGTCCTGCTGAAGTGTACGTCCTGCTTCTGAACCTGGGAAACAGGTCTTGGAGAAATGTTGAGCTACAGGTCAAAGGAGCTTGGAAAGAAAAGCGTCTGGACTTCTTTAAGTTGCTTGAAGACGTTTCACCTCTCATCCGAGAAGCTTCTTCAGTTCTAAGGTCAAATGGTGGAGAGTCCCAGATATAAACCTAGTGGGAGTAACCCCCCACAGAGGGACAAAAGGACCCCCTGATGATCCTCTAATCGCCTGAGCCAAGGTGTGAAACTGGGTGTGGGTCCCAATCAGCCAGAGTTTCAGGTGAGTTCATTGTGAAACCTGGCCCCACCATATCATGCGAATTCCTGAGGTCAGATGGCCCAGGATGTGAGTGGGCGTTAAGGCGTCTGGGAAGGGATCTCAAAACTGGATTATAGATGGCAGAGAGTTGGTGTCGTAAACCCCCGCCTCTGTTCAAAGATGGTCGCTCACAGTGGACATAGATGGCTTCTTTCACTCCTCTTTCAAACCATCTGTCCTCTCTGTCCAAAATGTGAACATTGGCATTCTCGAAAGAGTGTCCTTTATCCTTAAGATGCAGATGGACTGCTGAGTCTTGTCCTGTGGAGGTGGCTCTTCTGTGTTGTGCCATGCGCTTGTGAAGTGGCTGTTTGGTCTCTCCAACGTAGAGGTCTGAGCATTCCTCGCTGCACTGTACAGCATACACCACATTGTTAAGTTTGTGTTTTGGCGTTTTGTCTTTCGGGTGAACCAGTTTCTGTCTGAGCGTGTTGCTGGGTCTGAAATACACTGGGATGTCATGCTTGGAGAAAACTCTCCTGAGTTTCTCTGATACACCGGCTACATAGGGGATGACAATGTTGTTGCGTCTGTCCTTCTTATCCTCCCTCGCTGGTGTCTGGTCTTCTTTTCTGTGCCTCTTTGCTGACTTTAAGAACGCCCATTTAGGATAGCCGCACGTTTTGAGTGCTTCCTTTACATGTGTGTGTTCCTTCTTTTTACCTTCAGGCTTAGAGGGAACATTTTCTGCCCGGTGGTGTAGGGTCCTAATTACTCCAAGTTTGTGTTCCAAAGGGTCCTCTTCCATACCCGCCCTGGTTCCCAAACCAAACAACCGAAACCGGTTATGAGTGAAAAAGGTGTTTTTATTTAGTGTCAGGAAGCAGAGCTCCAGGGTGAACCCAGGGCAAAATAATAAACAAAACCAACTAAGTCCCGCTAGAGAAAATTAACTAAACCCTAAGAAAGAAACAAAACAAACAAATGACAATAACTATCTCTCGCTTCGTAGCCCAGAAACAAGAGAAAACAGTTCAAAAGAAAAGGCGGCTCACCCCTTCAGCTACAGCCTATGCACGCATAAGCACCGAATTTATACACACAAGTGGCGGCTCTCACAGAGCACACTTACACATATACAAAACAGCACAAGAATTTGGAAACCAGGGCCAGGTCCACATCTGCTGT
Organism: Rhamphochromis sp. 'chilingali'; assembly: GCF_963969265.1. Lineage (NCBI taxonomy): Eukaryota > Metazoa > Chordata > Actinopteri > Cichliformes > Cichlidae > Rhamphochromis > Rhamphochromis sp. 'chilingali'. The sequence goes on from NC_137931.1 coordinate 30,775,547, forward strand.
CAAAACTGCTCACTCTCGCTCGCTTCTCTCTCTCTCCCGGCAGCTGTCAGAGCGGCTTTTTGAACCCAGTCACATGCCCCATGGTCCAATCAGCAGCTCACTGCTCTTTATTAGAGGAAGGACCTGCAGAGAGTCTTAAGACAAAGTAAAGGAACACAATACAGCAGCTCACACACACTTCTTATGGCCACAGGCCATAACACTTAGTTTTCTGATTAACCAGTTGACATGACTAGTTGCAGCAGCAGCTTCTAGATCTGATATAAAAGAGCAAACTCTCAAGTACCAGAAATGGCAAATCCTCAAATGGCCACTTGAGACTGATTTGCAAAGCAAGCAATTCCCATAGACTCTCTTGTTAAAATGCTGCAGCATAAATAAATAGAAACAACCCTTTCAAATAGCATGCTTTGCTGTGTGGTTTTACTAACAGACTATTAGGGCTAAAAAAAAAAATCATTAATTTATTTATTTTGAGTAAGTGAATTTCACTCTACTATAATTTTAGTTTCACATGCACACATTTTAGTAGATAGTGGTGCATGTGCTATGTGTGACTGTGGTCGTGGTTACTATCAAAGTTTGTTCACATATGTAGATAATTTCAATAAGCAGATAAACAAAAAACATATGAAAAATAATGGGCTAACACTGATTTTTCTTTTTTTAAATTAAAGGTTTAACTTTCATTTATTGGTGCCTAAATATAACCAAGACGTTTTTAGTTTCCCCTTCTAACTAAATCAGTGAGAAAGTGAAAGCTAATCAAACAAAGCTAATAAAGTCCCAAACAAGACACAAACCGTGCATTACATTAAGTGTTTAAGGTGCTCTGACTACAGAGGAAGGTGGTGGATGCCAGAGATGTAATTGAGGTGCATTATTGTGAACTAAAGCCAAAGTACAAGTGAAATTTCGTGTCTGAACAGCAGTTTAAAAAGAATTGAATATTGATTGTTGCCATGCTGAGCTTACATTCAAGGTATTTTCTCCCAGGTACAATTGTGCTGTCAGTCAGCCAGATGAAGTCAGTTTGTCCAGCTATACTCCTCTAAGCAGCTCTCTGCTGCTGACAGACAGACAGTTTTCAAGGACAGAGATCAGAGTCAGTGTGGATTTAGTGGATTGAAGGCTCATGTTTCTCTTTTAATGTGAAATCCCAGTTTAACCAAATCCGAAGTGCTCTGAGGCTGTACAGTACGCTAACATCAGCCTGCATACATGCTCACAATGACCATAATATAGTAATATTAATCTATAATAATAAGCTGATGTTAAGCAGCTGTGCTATAACAACTATCAACAGCTAAATACTTACTTTGCTTAACATCACGTTGAAGTAAGTGCTAAACAAATCTGCTATCCCAGGTCAGAAGTCAAGTTCTCTGAAAATGTTGTGTGAGGGCAAATATCATACCACTGATACCATAACTGTATATATTAAAAATCCTGCAAAAACCTTCAAATATCATTGATGCAATGTCAAGGTCAAGTTTTCTAAAAATCCTGTGAATGCTATAACTCAAGAAGAAAGTCACCTAAGATTTTCAAAATCTAGGATCCTTGAGTTTAACTGCAAGAATTTTCTGCCATTAAACAGCTGTGCCACTAACTACTCATAACTTTGTACATGAGTAGCAGCAATGGAAAAAATTCTGCCCTTGAATTAAATTATCATCACCTTTTAAGTTCAAAATAGGCAGGATCTTCACCTTGTTACATTCAGTATTAATTTGTAATGTTGTCTTTTTGTCAGTATTCATTACTTGATCCTCTTTTTTTGAACCACTGGCCATGATATAACCACTGCACATTTTGTCCTGCCAATAGCAACTAATAAAGCCTGCAGGAAGGGCACTCTGCGTGCTGTGTGTATGCCTCATTTTCATCTGAATACTTAAGGGACAGTATTCATATCTAAATTATCAATTGCCTTAGGGCTGACTGAGATTTTGACATTCAGCCATTTCTGTTTTTTTTTTCTTTATATTCATAATCGCATCTATAACTTATTATACCCTTTTTCTTCTTTTTATTAATTATCTTCTTGCGTTTTTCCTTGTTATTAACCAAAATAATTCCATCCAGCTTTCAAGCAAATGCTGAAGTGTTAGACTTTGCTCCAATACAGCCAATCAGCTGGGTGAGTAAACTGCTGTTGAATTATCCGCTATATTGTCCACTTTATAGTGGGATTTGTAGTATACCTCAAAATTTTCATCTGACTCATTGAAATGGAAAATACAGAGGCTGTACTCATCAACTGGATAGACCTTGCTTTATTGTGACCTATCTCTCTGTTGTCAAAAGGAAATAAGCCTCAGATATGAAGCTGATGTAATTATTTTCTTACCGAGTGCCTTATGACCATGCTTCTATTCTATATTGTAACCATGAAGAAGCTTGACCTCACCTTAGAGGACAGAGAAACAGCCAGAGAAACAGGAGAAGTATTTAAACCTAAACGATAAATGATCCTCCAAATAAAGAAGTTTAGATCATTTTTTTGACTACAGATTGAGTAATGGCACTGTAAATTATACCTATATAAATTTTGATGACTAGTATTTCCCACATTTACACCTCTTTAAAGGACATTGTAAAAGTTCAGTTTGTAAAAGTGTGGAGCCATCCAAAAAAGGCACCTAAGCTTTTGATGGTTTGGTAAGTTTGTCTACACAGACAAACTTAACAAACTATCAATTTAAAATTGTATCTGTAAGCGCTTTGTTACTAGCAGCCTGTCTCAAAGACATATTTTTTCCCTATTTCTTTAGTTCAACAGGTCTTATGGAGTCAACACTCTGAATTTCAAACATTTGTTTCAGGTAGTAGTCAATATGTGCAGATGAGGTCAGGGGAGGAGAACCATCATTGTACAGCCATCTGTAAAACAGGGTAGAGGCTTTCTAAAGGTTTGTTTTTTCAACATGGCGATGATCCCAAATATACTGGCAATTCAGTAAAATTATACTGGAATAGAACAAAAACATAAGGGAAGACTGTTAGTTACAGACTGGCCTTCCTAGAGCCCAGACCTCAACGTTATTGAAGCATCTTGACAGAGAACTGAACAAAAAGCAGCCAACATCCAGACAAGACCTTTGTCCTTCAATAAGCCTATTACTGAAGTATAGTTAAAACAATTACAAGAAAGCTTGCCTGAGAGATATCAGGCTGTGATGAAGAGTAAATATAGTCAGACAATTTGACTTTTAACCTCATTAGATCTGTTGAAACACTTTTTTGTCTATTATACTGAATTTCCATGCATGTTTGCATGTTTCAATTAATTGCTGAACATATTTCTTAATCACACACAATTTCCATACACACAAATGTGGTAAAGGGCATGAGAGATTGGGTGTAAGATGTTCAAATGACCTTGGGTTGATTAATATGTTTGAGTGGAATATTGTTGTCACTCTTCCTACTCAGCTTTTGGTTTGAGGGTTGTGAAATATAATGTGACAGCTGGGGGTTGATTCATTTACACTGAAATATTCCTTTTTGGTGTAAACCAGGTTTTTAGTCAGACAAATTAAAACTGTTCTTGATCAGTTTCCAAATCATTTATTAGCAGAGCAAGAGCTACACAAGACAAATAGGCATGAGCCAAATTGCTTGGTGATAATTCAGACAGATACCACATGAGTTAAATACTCTAGATAAACTTTTGGCTGGTGGACAAATAAGGACTGATAAGAGCACTGTTTGTGTTTATTACTTATTTAGAATGTGATATTGCTCTCTTCACATATTACTGTAGTTAGTATAATTTTGTTATAGTGGTAACACATTTTTATGACAAAAACGTCATAATAAAACCGTGTAACTTATCATTATAATTTATTCAGGGTTAGATTTCATAAGAAAGTCATCAATATTGATTTGCAGCCAGCCATGCAATATCTGCCATAAGAAATCGAATCAACAGCTGTTGTTGTAATCCTAACAATAATAGAATCTCAATCCATTTTACCCTTTTCCTTGTGCTTTTAAAAATAAATCATACATTTGGGCTGATACTCGGAGTACTTGCTATCTTTCTTTTCCGTGTCTTTCTCCCCCACACACACATAATGGCAGTGATCCTTTGTATCTATGCCCTCACAAAGGCATAATCAATTTAAGAGTTTGTCTTGGGTCATTATTACCTGCTGGAGGACCATCTGTTCACTGAGACTGGCCGAGAACTCTGCCAGGTACACACACACAGACACACGCGCGCACACGCACACACACACACACACACACACAACAACCGTTCACATACTCCCACCTAGCCTGAAGCATTGCCAGGTAGATTTGGGCTACACTAAGCTGTGAGATGTTGAATAATTGTGCTTCAGCAAGAGCTGAAGAAAAGAAATGCTAGCTGTCACACTTTCTCTGGCTATGCTAATGTGGTAAATGTGTATGAGAGCATGATGATGTCACATGATGATGAACTGACCAGAAAGACAGGATCATGGTGAAGCTTGAAACCTGGATCCTCCATAGCCGGTTACCAAGACTAAGTGAAGTACCCTCAGAAGAGCTACTAGATTATGTGAATGCAGCACTACGGACAATACCTACCGCTACCATTACCAAGACAATGATCAGTGATATGCTTGGCTATAAGTTGAACAGTCACAAGGACCCTCAGCGGAGAAGGAGACTAGAGGCCAGGATTAAGGTAGCATGGAGGGAGGTTAGTCAACTATTAGAGCTGCAGAAAGGTGTGACAAAAAAAGGTGCCTAAGAAGTACAGAAAGCTGTCTATTCCTGAGGCCTTGGAAACTGCTAAGCAGAGACTCAAAGACATGGCCAGCCACAGAGAGAATAAACCAGCTGTTCTCCACAGAATCAGCCAAGGTGTACTCTCAGTGGCAGGGGAACAATAGGAGAACAGCATCACCAAGGCTGGTACGGAGCAATACTGGAAGGAGGCAACCCATAGTGGCTGGGGTAACGCTGGTTCTGTTGGCTAGTAGATCTAAGGGTAGACCATGGCAACCTCCCTGAACAGGGTCCAGTAACCATCACAGTGGCAGAAATCCAAGACAGGGTCTCCATTATGAAGATTTCTACTGGCTGAAGAAGCTGACTGCACTCCACGAGCATCTGGCAACACAAATGAACCAACTGCTAGTCAATGAGAGACACCCAGAATGGCTGCCCAAAGGCCAGACAGTCCTGATCCAAAAGGACCCTCTGAAGGGACTGGTCCCTTCCAAGTACTGACCAATAACCTGCCTCAATACCACATGGAAGCTCCTGTCAGGTATCATAGCAGCTTAAATGAATGGATCAATACATGAGCGGGGCACAGAAAGGAATTGGCAAGAATACCAGAGGCGCAAAACACCAGCTACTGGTAGAGCAAGCAGTCGCCCAAGACTGCAAGGCAAGGCTGACCAACCTGTGCACTGCCTGGATTGATTACAAGAAGACCTATGACTCAATGCCCCACACCTGGATCCTGGAATGCCTAGAGTTGTACAAGATCAAGAGGACCCTAAAAGCCTTCATCAGGAACGCAATGGGGATGTGGCATACAACACTAGAGGCCAACTTCAAGCCCATAGCACAAGTGCAATCGTCTGCCGCCTCTTGTACATGGATGACATCAAGCTATATGCCAATGGTAAGAACAAGATCCGGGCTATCAACACCTACGCCCTGCCCCTGATCAGATACCCTGCTAGGATAATAAGCTGGCCAAAGGAGGAAATAGAAGCCGCTGACATCAAGACGAGGAAGCTCCTTACCATGCATGGAGGGTTTCACCCCAAGACCAGCACCCTGAAACTGTATGCTAAGTAGGGATGGGTATCGTTTAGGTTTTATCCGATACCGGTGCCAAATCTGTACTTTTGAAATGGTGCCGGTGCTCAAACGGTGCTCAAACCGGTGCTTAAAGAATGGAGAACACAAAATTGGTCCAAAAACCTCTCATGTTCAGCTGGTTTTTGTAAAAAGATAACAATGTTAGCCTTTTCTGCAGCTATGGGGCATATATGGTATCACTCTTGGCTGGAAGCAGTGCTTAAACAATGGAAAAAACACGAACTTTATCCAAAAACCTCTCATGTTTAGCCGTTTCCCTCTTTTTCTTTGGTCATTTTAGCCTTTTTGGCCAGGGTGAAGGGAGTATCTGCCATCAAACAAGAAGACAGCCGCATGTAGCTATGATGATGTTTGCTAGTTCACCTTACCTGCATTAATGTAATAACGTGGTTAGCCTACTCAACGTGAATTACACACAAACAACATTAAGCTACTCACGCAGAGAAGAACGGCTGCTGCTGCCATCATCATCCGTCATCATTTCTGCTACATTGGCAGGGCTAGGGGCCAGGACTCTCCTCTTCGTGTTTTTAGGGTTGTTGCTAACTCCGGGTCTGATAACTGGCACCACACTCGCAGTAGATGCGCTCGGTGTGAAGTCTCGCAGCAAGCTATCAAATACAGCGCATTTCTTGGCTTTTTTAAAAAAACGCTATGCGTCGCCAGGTGTTTCATCGGATTCGAGGTGTTACCTCATTTGACAATATCACAGTATCAGCTTAAAGCACTTGTTGCAGGCTGCTGAGTTTGCATATTTTGCTGTGAAGTACAGCCAGACTTTTGACCGCTTCGCCTTGGGAATTTTTAATCTGTAGCTCTGCTCTAAAAGAACGTACATACCTGGACCCACCTACTATCCTCGGAAACGTAAAATGATTGGCTAGAAGTGTATCACAGCTCAGGGAAAAAACCACCGAAATAAAGCACCGAAATGTGTGCTGCTTTTCGGTCTGGTTACTACCGTTTATGTCAGAACCGGTGCCATCATGGCACCGGACACCGGTACCCATCCCTAATGCTAAGCACAAAAAAGGGGCCAGGGACTCGTGAGGTTCAGTACCACAGTCTAGGATGAGACAACAAACATCCACGAAGACATCAGAAAGATGGCCCCAACCGACTGTGTGTTCAGTGAATAACTAAGGCAGCAGAAACCCAAGGAAGAGGAGGAACCATCATAGAAGGATAGGCCCCTGTGCAGTATGTGTTACTGGCAGATAGAGCAAGTGGCTGACATCCAGAAGTTCTACCAGTGGCTTGACAAAGCTGGACTGAAAGACCGCACAGAGGCACTAATCATGCAGCATAAGAGCAAGCCATGAGCACAAGATCCACAGAGGCTGGGGTTTATCACACCAGGCAAGACCCCAGGTGCAGGCTGTGTAAAGCCCCTGTGACAATCCAGCGCATAACAGCAGGCTGCAAGATGTATGTATACCTACAACCTGAACACCTACAACAGAGGCTGTGTGGACTGTCATAAAATGACTCCAGTCAGACAGCTACTTACACAACAGAACCAGCTTCAACTCAGAATCCGATTTGCATGTTGTTAGACCACTGCCTTACAACTACATATTTTAAATACAACAGTAAGTACAGTGGGGCAAAAAAGTATTTAGTCAGCCACCGATTGTGCAAGTTCCCCCACCTAAAATGATGACACAGGTCAGTAATTTGCACCAGAGGTACACTTCAACTGTGAGAGACAGAATGTGAAAAAAAAAAATCCATGAATCCACATGGTAGGATTTGTAAAGAATTTATTCGTAAATTAGGGTGGAAAATAAGTATTTGGTCAATAACAAAAATACAACTCAATACTTTGTAACATAACCTTTGTTGGCAATAACAGAGGTCAAACGTTTACTATAGGTCTTTACCAGGTTTGCACACACAGTAGCTGGTATTTTGGCCCATTCCTCCATGCAGATCTTCTCGAGAGCAGTGATGTTTTGGGGCTGTCGCCGAGCAACACGGACTTTCAACTCCCGCCACAGATTTTCTATGGGGTTGAGGTCTGGAGACTGGCTAGGCCACTCCAGGACTTTCAAATGCTTCTTACGGAGCCACTCCTTTGTTGCCCGGGCGGTGTGTTTTGGATCATTGTCATGTTGGAAGACCCAGCCTCGTTTCATCTTCAAAGTTCTCACTGATGGAAGGAGGTTTTGGCTCAAAATCTCACGATACATGGCCCCATTCATTCTGTCCTTAACACGGATCAGTCGTCCTGTCCCCTTGGCAGCAAAACAGCCCCATAGCATGATGTTTCCACCCCCATGCTTCACAGTAGGTATGGTGTTCTTGGGATGCAACTCAGTATTCTTCGTCCTCCAAACACAACGAGTTGAGTTTATACCAAAAAGTTCTACTTTGGTTTCATCTGACCACATGACATTCTCCCAATCCTCTGCTGTATCATCCATGTGCTCTCTGGCAAACTTCAGACGGGCCTGGACATGCACTGGCTTCAGCAGCGGAACACGTCTGGCACTGCGGGATTTGATTCCCTGCCGTTGTAGTGTGTTACTGATGGTGACCTTTGTTACTTTGGTCCCAGCTCTCTGCAGGTCATTCACCAGGTCCCCCCGTGTGGTTCTGGGATCTTTGCTCACCGTTCTCATGATCATTTTGACCCCACGGGATGAGATCTTGCGTGGAGCCCCAGATCGAGGAAGATTATCAGTGGTCTTGTATGTCTTCCATTTTCTGATGATTGCTCCCACAGTTGATTTTTTCACACCAAGCTGCTTGCCTATTGTAGATTCACTCTTCCCAGTCTGGTGCAGGTCTACAATACTTTTCCTGGTGTCCTTCGAAAGCTCTTTGGTCTTGGCCATGGCGGAGTTTGGAGTCTGACTGTTTGAGGCTGTGGACAGGTGTCTTTTATACAGATGATGAGTTCAAACAGGTGCCATTCATACAGGTAACGAGTGGGGGACAGAAAAGCTTCTTACAGAAGACGTTACAGGTCTGTGAGAGCCAGAGATTTTCCTTGTTTGAGGTGACCAAATACTTATTTTCCACCCTAATTTACGAATAAATTCTTTACAAATCCTACCATGTGAATTCATGGATTTTTTTTTTTTACATTCTGTCTCTCACAGTTGAAGTGTACCTCTGGTGCAAATTACTGACCTCTGTCATCATTTTAAGTGGGGGAACTTGCACAATCGGTGGCTGACTAAATACTTTTTTGCCCCACTGTATATACACACACACTTCTATATACATATGCAGGACACCTTAAACTAGTTTTTTAATTAAGCAGCAAGGCAGAACAAAGTCGGGCCTGTATCAAGACACAGGGACTAAACCCCAACTCAACCAGACCCAGAACTGATCCGGAATTAAAACAGGACTACAACAGTAACCAAGACAGAACCAGAATCAGAACTAGATGATAGTAGCACTAAAAATCATCATAGACCTGCACTACACTTATTTTTTAATTCTACCAAAGTACAATATTTAGATTGAGAAATGTTTATATAATTGTTTAGCCTTGTTGTGCAAACAAGCCTGCATAACTTAATAAATATAGAATTTGAAAAGTAACAAATGGTATCTAAAAAGAAACACTAGGTACTAGATACATGTTCTGATGAGTTTTGGCAAACATCCATTTTGGCAACATGTGTGTCTCACCTGCTCTTGTTCCATCTCTGTTCTGTCCTCATTCTCTCTCTCCCTCTCTGTTCCTCTCTCTCCCTCTTTGTGCTGACAATCAAGCCAAACACCAACATCATCAAATATACAGTTGAAACCAGATATTTATGTACTCTTCAGATAAAACCACAAACACTTTTTTAATTGTAACATCAAATCAGACTAAATGTTTATTTTTTTAGATTGATAAATATAAAAAACATATTTGTTAACTTTAAGAGTAAAGAGAGAAAATATCTGTATTTCTTAATTGCAAATGGCACCAAATTGTATTCAAAATTGAGCCACATTTATGGAGCTCCACAATTCTTTTCCTGGTGTTTTGGTTGATATCTCTTGGTTTTCCCGTGTCAAAGAAACAGGCTCTGTGTTTGCCTTATATGCATCCACAGGTGTGCCACCAATTTACTCACATGGACTCTACTAACGTATCAGAAGCTTCTTCAGCTCAGAATGGAATCGTCTGGAGTTTTCTTATTAATTAACAATAAACTTAGTGTATATGTACTCCTAAATTTGATGAAAGTGATTAAAATAGACAGCTCCCTCTTTTTATTCTGACATTTAACTAATTCAAAAGATATTTCAACATTTATTTATCTAAAACAAAAGTTTACTCTAAATTGATGTTTAACAGTAAAAAAAAAAAGTTTTATGTTTTCTCCATAAAGTGTATGTAAATATCTGGTTTCAACTGTGAATATACTGCTGTGTATTGAAATTCCTCTTGTTTTGCATAGATATACTGAACAACATCCAAAGCATAATATATAAAATAACATCTACCTGAGTTTTTTCTTTGAAAGAAGCTCCTTATGTCCATTGTTGTGTTCATCAGTACACAATTGAAACCGATTTAGAGAGTTTGTTTAGCCGTGGAGGGTAACAACTGAAAATATGAGATGTAAGCTAAGACTCTCTAAAAAATCAGCATTGCTGTTGGGCTTTTTATTTATCCATTTGTTGATTCACTCGAAGAGCAAGTAACGCAACCAAGTGATCAGTTTGATATCAATCTTTTGTGATACACCGTCATATTTTACATTATTAGTTCAGTACGAATGATTTGCTTTGGTACCTGGTCAAACTTAAGCTCTCCTCTGTCTGCAGCAAACTCGCAGGCAGCAGCTTCTCCCCCCTCGCTCACATGGGTGCTGTGCTCAGTCTTAACTGTTTTCCATCTGACATTAAGAGGTAGCACAGAGGCAATCATCCACATTCATCTCTATGGCCTATTTAAAAGCACTTGTTATTTTGAAAACAGATGCCTATAGACTTTCTAAAGAGGTGAGCAATTATTTTTTTCCAAGGGGAACCATGAGAAACTGGGACTGTTGTGGACAATTGCACCTGAACTCTGTTCTGCTCAATATTCATTGTATCTCTTAATAAACTCCCATTTGTAAGAGTACAGTAGATGTTAGAATTATGCAATAAAAATCAAAAATAGGCAGAATATAAACAACATTTCATCACTGTTTAATCATCATTCCCATTTTGTCATTTTTAGCTCCAGCCTATTCAAGGATGCTGTTACCTCTGCGAACTCCCTGTCATAGTCTCTTCCACTGACAGCATTGCTGCCAGCTTCTTTGTAATCTCAAATTCATTTCAATTATTATCCAATGTACAAAGATGAGTAACTGGACTGTGTTGCAGACATCACAGCTCTCATCCAGAACCAAGGAAAAATTCAGAACTGTCTGCTTTGTTTTTCAGCTGAAGCTCCAGATTTCCCGCAATGTCCTTGATCCTTCTTGTTACAGTTCGCCTGTAGGGGACCAAATTCTCAATTGCTTCTTTTTTCTCAGAGCATATTAATGCAGCATACACCACCAAACACTCTGACAAACTCTTCATCGGTGAATGGATCAATGGTTTTTGCAATTTTGGAGGAATTCAGAAAGCTCCATTCCTGGATTTGTTTGATTTGCTAGTTGTATCGATCAAACAACCTTCTTTTGAATTTTTGATTTAAATGAATCCAGTCTATATTACCAGGGAACTGTTCTTAATGTTGGTGGCTAAAACACAACCAAGGCAACTGATTTTCTTACGAAAATCATTTAGTAAATGACTGTACTAAATAATAAGATAGTGCCTTCTATCTTTCGTGTTGTTTATGCATGAAAAACATTATATCATTTTGATTATCATCCTTTGCTGACTGTAATTGCAGCTTCTCTTACCAGTTCTTGTTTCATAAATATATATAATATATAAATGTATATAGATTTATCACTGTTAAGCTACTCTTAAAATCATTAATTCGATTTTTATGGATAGCTGATAGTAGAGGTATAGACAGGAAATTGTTATAAAAGAAGCTTGAAGACCACCATGTAGGATGTAGAGCAAATGTAAACATCTAGTTCATTGGCTCAAACTAGATGGCTGTACTGGCAAAGAGAGAGAAAGGCAGTATTACTTCATGCGGCATTAAGGTAAAATTACACATCTCTCTTCAGTGGGTCATTAAAGTTTATAAATATGACATAGAAAGGTTTTTTTTAGTTCTCTCCACGAATGAACAAAACTAAAATGTATGAAGTCTGACTTTACCATTACCTTAAATAATGTCTTCACTATAATAACTGGCATTATGGGGATTTGCTTTTTTGTTTGATATCTTGCGTTATGTGAATATGGAAACAGATGTAGATCCCCTCAATAATAGTCCAGTAATACTTAGACTACACACTCACATATGTGCGCTGTGCATTATGCTCTTGACAAAGGCTCTAAAATGAATATATCCATGCAGTTTGGAGAGTCATTGCCATAAAACCCCAGTTCTACACCTGCTTTATCTGTATATACTTGCCATTGACAACACACAAGCAATGTGATGGTCTTAGTTTTAAGGGAGTGGGAAGGTGACACTGATTATGTGTGTGTATGTGTGCCAGCATGCTGTGACAGTGGCAGGTGATAATGAGTGATGTGCATTAGCTGTTCAGCAGCATGATCCAGGCTATATTTAGCACTAATTGTGTTTTTGTGTACAGAGGGTTTGAGAGAAGGTGTGACTTTCAACAAAGTACAAGTTCATCATAACTGAGTCACAGGGTGGGTGAGCAAAACAACCTCATTTGTCTTCCTGATTTCCTCATGACACTGTTTGTGAAAATGTGGGTGTTCCTCACATATCTTTGCAGAATTAAAAAGTTAGTGTAATGTTAGCCACTTAGTTGATTTTTAAATTAAAACCATGTTGATTCCTTAGAACTTGCAAGACATTTAATCTCTCTTTTAGAATCATCACCTAAAAACGATTCAAGGCAAACCAACATATAATGTAAAGAAGAGCGGACACAGGAGTTGTAATTTATTGATTTACAAACTGAATCCATATTTATGCAATGTGATGGGAATTAAAATTTACAACTTCAAACATCAGCATCTGCATTCTGGAACATCTGGATTAGTGAATTTGACTTTCAAATTTAATTAAAATGATTGAATAAAAATATTGCATTGAAATATTTAGGAATAAAAGCCATTTTTATACACAGGCCTCCATTTCAGAAGATCAAAAGTAACTGAACTTACAAGAACATTTATGGCTAGATGAGGCCGGTTCCTTCATTCTTTTGTCCAAGGTTAAGCAAATAAAATATCTGCAGTCAAATCCAAGTGTTGAACCTGCATTTGGTAATTGTACATGTGGAACTCTCAATTTGAGGTCTACAAGAATGTCAGCGCGAATGAGGTCATTGGTAGACTAGAAAACCCAAATAAACCTATCCAGTCTTTTAAGTGATGACGTGATGAATCTTGCTTCCGGGCCCAAACTACCCTGCGTTTAATATGGCTGTTGTGTATTTAACATGTTTTAATGCTTTGTATCTTGTTCTATTTAATCTCAACAAGCCCCTAAAGACAGTCAGTGATCACTGTCAGCCTCTCTCGGTTATTAACGCTAATCATTTTAAAGCTTAGTTTTTAAAACCTTACGATGTAACTACAGCCCAGCCCATGCAGCAGTATATTAATGACTAACCTCGTATTGTGGATGGATTATCTCAGTTGATCTCCTGACTGAAGTTTGGTCTGTTTACAGCATCCTGCCATGCAATTACATTTGTCCCTAACCTTCGGGAACCCTCATGTTAACTTTTATCGAGTGGAAAAAAGTTAGCGTTCATCCTCCAGCTTCACTGTTTATATTATGCTAACATAGCTGTGTCGCTAGCAATCACGTAGCACATCATTATATTCCACCTAGCAAAACTTACAAAATGTCACTGCTGTTTAGTTTTCTGTCTTCATTTATGTTGGAAGTGATAGCAGAGCTGTACGTCTTAATTTGTTTCGGAAATCCCTCAGTCAGAACATGGTATATTATATTAAGTGGAAACTAGCGAGCTAACTTCCTGTTAACTTCTAACTAACTTCTAAAATTTCATAAATTCGGTTTTCATGGATGCCTGGATGTTAATGGAAGTTAATTGTGACTCCTGGTAGAACAGCAAAGCTGATCATTTTATTACACATGAAAACATTTACACAGTTTGTATGCTGCTGCGATTGTCTGATTTTGGGACCTGCAGCAGAATTGGGGCCCAGGCATGGCTAATGACATCAGACTTAAAGACCGAATTGGAGAGATACCCAAAACTTTACGAGTGGCCAAATCTACAATATGGTAAACTCTTAAAAGCTCAGCTAAATTAAAATACTTGAAAGACCACTGTTGGGTCTGTGTTTCCACAAACCCCGCTAATTCTAGAGACTTATTCATCATGAAGAAAACAAGACAGTCGATCGATCCATTACTTGCGCAAGGGAGGCCTCTCATCTGTGTCCAGCACGACAAATGACCACAATGGTGGCCTCCTCTCGCTGCCTTTTATTGACAACTTCAAACATACGCACCATGCGCTCAACGGCAGCACATTTACATCAGTCAGACAGCGCACACAGTCATATAAGATACACACACACTTAAGCCAAGCCTACTCATATTAGTAACTATGCATACACAAAGTCAGACTCAGGGAGCATCTCGCCACACATTTTTTCTCTCTCTCCTTCTCTTTATTTATGAACAAGTGACGTATTCTCTCCACCTGTCTAAGCGACGCACACAGCATACATCCCTAGTTATACACAAACATCTATGGGTACACTGAGGTTCATTACATGGAATATAAATGGAGCTGGCTCCAGAGAAAAGAGGTTAAAAATATTTAACCAACTCAAAAAACTACAGGCGGATGTTGTCCTATTACAAGAGACCCACAGACCTCTTAGAGGTTCGAATGAACTTAAAACACCTGAGTTTCCCAATGTGTTCTCAGCTTGTTATAATTCTAGACAAAGGGGAGCAGCAATTTTAATACATAAAAATATTAATTTCACAGTACTCGATACAGTTATAGATCCAGAGGGCAAGGCAAGGCAAGGCAAGTTTATTTGTATAGCACAATTCAACAACAAGGTGATTCAAAGTGCTTTACAGAGACATTAGAAACAAGAACAAATAAAAAGCATGATTTAAAATTGAATAAAACAAGCAAATAAACTAACTAACTAATTAACAAACAAACAAACAAACAAACAACAGTATATAAAATCAAAACAGATAAAATCAGAACAGTAGATAAAATCAGTAGTTAAATGTAAGTTTTGAAATTTAAGCTTAAAGTGTGGATTTGGTGCTTTATTCAAATGCAGCTGAGAACAGGTGAGTCTTCAACCTGGATTTAAATAAACTGAGTGTTTCAGCTGATCTGAGGGCAGATTCTTAATCATTAAACTATCTATACGTGATAAAAAGCTATGTATTGCAAGTGTATATGGTCCAAATGTTGATGATCCCTCATTCTTTCACGGTTTTTTCAGTGCACTCTCTGAACACTTAGATGGCACACTTGTTCTTGGAGGTGACCTCAACCTTGGACTAAATGAAGACATGGATAGGCTCAATACAGCGGGAACTCAGCGTAATTGGCAGTCCACAAATATAATCAAACAGTATATGAGTGACTTTGGTCTTTGCGATGCATGGCGCTCCCTTCACCCCACCAGTAAGGAATATACTTTTTTCTCACATGTCCATCACTCCTACTCTCGTCTGGATTATTTTTTGGTCAGCAGCTCACTGCTGAACGACATTTCAGACACTGAGATTCACCCTATAGCTGTCAGCGATCATGGTCCTGTATCTTTAACACTAATGCACAAGAATAATACTACGCCAAGAAAAAACTGGAGATTTAATATATCACTGCTTAAAGATGAAGACTTTATTAAATATTTTAAAAAAGAGTGGACTTCATATTTGGACTATAATGACACTCCCGAAACATCAGCTTCTGTTCTATGGGAAGCAGGGAAAGCTGTGATGAGAGGTAAAATAATTTCTTTCTCATCACATAAAAAGAAAAAAGAAAACAAAAATATTCAGGAATTAGAAAAAAACATCAAATCACTAGAAGAAGCCTACGCGTCCCACCAAGATCAGGAAACATTGAACAAAATACGCAAAACAAAACTAGAATTAAATGAGATAATTGATAAAAAAACAAAATTCTTAGTACAAAGACTACGCCTACAAAATTATGAACATGGTAATAAATCCGGTCAATTTCTAGCAAACCAGCTAAAAATAAATAAAGAAAAAACAACTATATGTGCTGTTCAAGATTCATCTGGGAACACATTATATGAACCGATACAAATAAACAACATTTTCAGGGATTTCTATAAAACGTTGTATTCACCACAAATAAACCCATCTAAAAAAGAAATTGATCAGTTTTTGGACAACATAACTCTTCCAAAATTATTGGACACTCAAGCAATGGCACTGGATTCACCACTGACACCAGGTGAACTCCAGGAAGCCCTGATAAGTATGCACAATAATAAGGCTCCAGGTCCAGATGGCTTTCCTGCAGAATTCTACAAAGAATTCTGGTCGATTCTAGCACTAGTTTTCTACAGAACGTTGTTGGAAATTAAAGAAAAGGGCAGACTTCCATCAAATATGAATTCTGCAAACATTAATCTCCTGCTAAAACCAGGCAAAGATCCTGTATATCCCTCAAGCTATCGTCCAATATCCCTTATAAATGTAGACCTTAAAATAATCTGCAAAGCTCTCTCAAAGAGACTGGAGAAAATAACCCCCCTCTTAATTCATCCTGACCAAACTGGTTTCATAAAAGGTCGGCACTCATCAACAAATACACGTAGATTACTTAATTTGATAGACTACTCATACAGTAAAAACCTAGAAACTACAATATTCTCTTTAGACGCAGAAAAAGCATTTGACAGAGTTAACTGGAAATTTCTATTTGCAACTTTACACAAATTTGGTTTTGGATCCTCTTTCATAAACTGGTTAAAAATATTATATAATTCCCCAACAGCTTGTGTTAGAACAAATGACCAGACATCCTCCAGCTTCTGTCTCTTGAGGGGCACCAGGCAGGGATGCCCACTCTCCCCTTCACTATTTGCAATTTTTATTGAACCACTAGCAGCAGCAATTAGACAGAATTCAGTAATTAAGGGCATAAAATGCAAGAACGTGGAACATAAAATCAGCCTTTATGCGGATGATGTGTTACTCTTTCTCCAAAATTCACAAACCAATATCTCTGGGGTGATTGAATTGATAAACTCTTTTGCAAGAATATCAGATTACTCAATTAACTGGTCAAAATCTACAGTCCTACCGATTAATTGCTCCTTCCATAATTCCTCTTCTACACCACTGCAATCGGGAAATATAAAATATTTAGGTATTAATGTTTCTCCCAAGCTTGCAGATCTAACTAAATTAAACCATATCCCACTTTTAAAGAAGGTAGAAGATGATCTGGCTAGATGGAAATGTCTACCCATATCACTCATGGGAAGGGTTGCCGCTATAAAAATGATGGTCTTACCAAAAATAAATTATTTATTCTCAATGATCCCAACTAAACCGCCACAAGATTGGTTCAGATCTCTAGATTCATGTATGTCCAAATTCCTTTGGAAAAATAAACCCCCACGTATAAGCTTAAAAACACTACAAAAGACCAAGGATAAAGGAGGACTAGAACTGCCTAACTTTCAGCACTACTTCTTAGCCAACAGGCTTCAGTTTATCTCAGGATGGCTAAAACACACCCTCTTAGATGAACCTTGGCTAGATGTAGAACAAGCACTCTGCAATAATCTAGAGATCTCAGACCTACCATTTATCAGCTCAAACATCCAACGACATGAATGCTTTAAAAGCATCAACATCAGCTCTTCTCTGACAGCATGGTGGGAGTTTCTAAAATTGACGGCGTCTTCATTAATCCCATGCAAACGTACACCTATCTGGAACAACCCTGACATATTACAAAACAATAATAGATAAACTTTTCAGATTGGAGTGATAAAGGAATCAAATATTTAGAACATATACTAGAAGGAACAGAATTTATTTCATTTGACGGACTAGTTACACAATATGGGATCAACAAGAAAAGATTTTTAGAATATCAACAAATTAAATCCATAGTAAAAAAGAAATTTAAACCGGGTCAAGTTGAACTACAAACACCACCAAGTGTGGTTCAATTTCTTACTCTTAAACCCCCCAAATTACTATCCAAAATATACAGAATGCTTTCTAAAACAGATGAATCAATATCACTTCCTATTGCAAAATGGGAAGCGGATTTATCAGTTAACTTAGACCTAAACTTCTGGTCTCAGATTTGCTTAAAAACCTTTCATCTAATTAGAAATCCCAGTCTTCAATTAATTCAATACAAAATATTACATAGAGTGCACTATACAGGTCATCGGATGTTCAAGATGGGCTTTACGTCTACCAACAACTGCTCACACTGCCAAACCAATTCACCGGACAATTATATCCACGCTCTTTGGTTCTGTCCACCAGTTCAGAAGTTTTGGCGCGAGATATGTGAAGACTTATCGAAGTGTCTGAAATGTAACATTCCAACTTCCCCCTTAGTGTGTTTGTTGGGCAGCTTAGATAATGTCACTTCAGAAAAGAATATCGCCCATATGGTTTTCACTGCCCTATGCATAGCCAAGAAAACAGTCCTCATGAACTGGAAAAATAAAAATAATCTTAATTCTAACCAATATAGAAATTATCTATTAGATTACATTAGTCTTGATACAGCCTCTGCCACCACATCAGATCAATTGCTCTGGGCTCCTTTGATCAGCTCCATCACCTAGTGGGGGTGGGGGGTCATAGTTTGGTCCCGCCTTCACTGTTGTGATTGGTGTGGGGGTAGGGACAGGCTTAGGGCGTCGGGGGGTTCCCCGGAGGCATCTTCCTTGGGGGGCTCAACCCGGGGTAGCGGTCATGTCCGGTTAGGGGCTCTGTTGGCTCTCAGGTGACTGTTTCCTCGCGGCTGCGTGCAGCGGGGCTAGGGGAGGGTCTGTGCTGACGGACGTGGGTTACTGACCTGGTAGCCTGGCTGCCCCTGGGTGGGTCTGGGATGGGCGTGAGGTTCTGGGGGCGCTCCGTCTCTGGGCTGGGACCCGGACCGGGCCTCGGGGGCTTGGGTCCTGGTTGGTGTGTTGCCGGGGTTGTGGGCGGGTGGGTGCATGGGGGCCCAGCCCTGGAGCAGGGTGCCGCCGGTGCGTCGAGCCACCTGGGGGGCTCTTCAACTGGTGGGGGAGATTGTCACATCTTGCAGGAGCTTTCCTCTCCTCAGGAGCTCCCTCTGCAGGAGGGGGAGATACAGGAGAGGTGGAGGAAGATCTCAGCCTGGGTGTTTATTGTCTTATGTAGTCTGGAAGATGAGTGGATGGTGGGGTGGGTGCAGTTTTCTCTGTGGTGGGGTTGGGTGGACTGTCCCGGGCTCTGTGGGGCCGGGCGGCACTGCTGCACTGGGCCCGGTCTGGATGGGCCTGGGCCCCCTTTCCCTGGCGGGTCGCGGAGTATGGGGGTGCCTACTGGGGTCAGCGGGGGAGCTGGCCCCAGGGAGGGGTCACTTGCCCCTCCCTTCCTTCCCTCCCCATCTCCAGCTGCCTCCCTCTTCCCGCTCCACCACAACCACCCACACATGCAGGGCCTTGGAGTAGGGGTATGTCACCAGGGTGCAGAGGAGGCTACCCCCCCCCCACCACCTCTGTCCCCTTCTGGCTGCCTCTGCCTCAATTTTATCCCACAACTTAGACATTCACATTACTCACACTCTCATTACACATACATATAGGATCTTGGGGGTGGGCACGATACACGGAGTCCAAAGTACCATCAGGGTGTACACCCCACCCCTGGCATCGTTGCCCACCTCTCAATTTTAAATACACGTAGACATTGAGGGCTAGCAGGAGGGACCATGCGCTTACCTGCTGCTCTCTGGCAGGTAGCTCCAAGCCCTCCTGGGTTTTAAATGCACCTTAGAACACACATGCATCAACATTACAATGAGCGGGTGGAGGGAGGTTTGGAGTCTTCTCTCACCCCCATTCTCTGCGACCTGCTGGAGCAGGGGGGCTAGGACTAGGAGGAGGAGTTGGCCGTCCGACTGCGGTCTGGAGTGTGGAGCCTTCCTGCTGCTGCGGAGTCGGGGCGGTCTGCCTCCCCCCACCGCAGGGAAAAGGGAAACACCACCTGGGTCTGGGTGCAGTTCCCCCCTCCAGGGGCTGGGGCACCTAGACCCGGTTTGTAGAGTACGCTTGGGGAGTGTGATCGTGTGTACAACGTCTCTTTATGTCTGTCTCCACGTTGGTTGAGTGTGGAGTAAGTGCATATGAGAGCATGAGGGTGGGAATGGATGTTTGTATCTGTGTGTGCCTGTATGTCTGTGTCTATATGTCAGGTTGGGTGTCAGGCGCCACCTCTTTGGGGACATCTCAGGCCCTCCAAGGTTTGGAGGCCTATCTCCCCCTACCACCACTTCCCCTGCCAGTGGCGGACCCCCTCAGACATCGGTGCGTTGGTGGTTCTTTGTGTCCGGGGATGGGCGTCCAGGTACACACCGGCTCACTCCTTGGCGGCCGCTTATCGGGGCCTGGAGCCTGGAGCCTGGGGCTCGCTCGGGCCACTTCGGAGGTGGGGTGCCTCGGTCACTCAGGCGCAGCTGGCTGCCGGCGGAGCTCATGGGCGCGTCACTGCAACTCCCCCTGGCTTCTGCTCCGCGGCTGCTGAGTGAGCCCTCATCTGGGACTCTCCTCAGCTCTTTCCAGGACAGTGGCGCAGCTGCCCCTCTGTTGGTCTTCCTTGGTCTCTTGTGTTCTGGGGGCCTCTGGATGTCTGGAGTTTTGATCTCCTCCACACCTGCTTCACGCCGTGGAGGACGGGGCTGTGGCCCCCCCACACCCTCTAGCAGATTATTACATGAAGGAACCTTTTAAAAAACAAAAAACAAGCGCGTCCATGCTCACAGGTGTACACACGGGTGATCACACCCACAAACTACACCCTTTTTGGCTCCTACCTCAAAGCACACTGTGTTCTGTTGATCTTATGTGCTGCACAATAATGTTTAACATTTAGTATTTACTGTCATATTCCCATATATCATTGTGATGTTGTTTATTCTATTACTCTTGTTCTCTTCTGCTTGCTTTCTTTTTTCTTTCTCAGCAGGTGATCCAGGTGATTGATATATGCATTTTTTTTTCTCTGCCCGTTCTGTTGGTTTTTGTCTTTTGCCCTTCTCCCCCGTCCCTCTTCTCAGCTGTTTCTCTTTCCCTCTTTCTTTCTCCCCTTCTTTCCCCCAGTCAAGTCTGTCCCGTATTCAGTAAGTGAAGGGTCGTAAACGCAGGAAGCTTACATCAAAAGAAACAGATCTTTCAGATAGGATGTATCTACAATAAAACCTCCCCCAGTACAGAGTGGTTGGAGAGGTGGTCAGGATCAAAGGAATAGCTTTGATCCTACTGCTTAAACTAAGACTATACAAATTTAAGAAACACAATGGCAACATTCAACAATTAGACTTAACAACCACAAAAGTGAGTGATTACAGAATTCTTTCCTTGGTTCAGAGAAACCCCTTCACAACATCAAGCAAAGAGGTATTATTGTCAGAGTGTATAATGAGGACATGGATTCATGAATGTAAGGGTATATAAATAGGTGAAAAGAACTGGACAGAACACACAGGAAGTGGAAGGCCAGGCAAGGCTTTATCAGGACACATCTAAAAAAGGAAGCCTAGACAGTTCTAGAAAAAAAATCTTGGGATGGATGACATCAACATTAACTTGTCTGACTGACTCACAATAAATGATGACCCAAGTATTACAAGCAATCTTTATATTTAAACATATGTTACTTTTTCCAATAACTTTTGACCACCTTAAAAAAAAAACCCCACATGTATAGCTACTAGAGATGAGCCGGTATTTGTATCTGTATTTGTATTTGTTGAGGAGGGAAAAGTATTTGTATTCGAGTAAAATTCAAAATAGGCATAAAAATCCAATTTTTTTTGCGTTACACTTCTAACAAATGTTAGTATAATAATTATGGATATGCAATATTAGTTGATGTTTTTCCATAAATCCAGCAATAAACATGTAACAAAGAATGTCATTGAAAAGAAAATAACATAATAGCCATTGGCTGTTGTTTTTTATGTTCTTGCCAGATGGCTCAGCAGCAGCGGCAACACTCTTCAAATCCATGTGGGGAGTTTCAGCTAAGTTAGTGAGTGACTACACAAGCATTGTTTTAACCTTTTTAACCGAACGTAAACATTATTCTGTAAACAGCCTATTGTCTAAATTACCAAGCTAACAGAGCTACGTAAACAGAGTGAACATGAGAGCTCCCGACTGCAGACGTCAATAATGCAGTGCAATGGAATAATCTCCCGATCTACGCGAAAGTTTTAAACTGCGTCCGGAACCCAGTTAAGGTAAAATAAAATCGATTCAACAAAAATAGTGATGCCGTTCAGTCTTTTTTCACTCAGCTGAGCCTTCTCTGTTGCTGTGTGCAGCAGCGTCAGTCACCTCTTTCACACGTCACTCACTCAGCCGGCCATGCACTGCGGTCTCATAAGGAAACTCTGCTTTTTGATTTTGCGTATTCATACATTTTTAAGACAAAGATGGACTAAAATGTGTCCTATTTAAGTGCTGCCATGTTTTCTCTTGCTGAGCATGGATCCAGTGATGAGCAGCTGAAAATACAGCAGGGACTGTAGAATTCACATGATGTGAGTGTGCTGCTGAAACAAGTGCATTATGTAAGTTGAGTTCAAAAGTCTGTAAATAACAATTCAGAGTATAAAAGGAACGAAAAGTTTTAAAAAAAAGTTTTAAATTAAGGCCTCTGTTTTTATGTACCACAAAATATAGGTTTCTGCTGCTTATATAGTCTCATATAACACTGAAAGCAAGATCAAGTATATGAGCAATAGATCCTTGTCGCTGTTTGTTGTCCAAGTATTTGTTTGAAATAAGTATTCGTAAAAAACACGTTATTTGTGCCTTTCCAAATACCGTATTCAGGTTCGGCTCCACCCCTAATAGGTGGAGCCAAACTCTGGCACATTATGATTTAGGGAGGCATAAAGTGTCCTAAAACCAAAACTATATTGTGTTATGTTTGTTTGACTACCATCTAATTCTTTTTTTTTTCTGTAAACTTTAAATTTAATTTTCTGATTCATTGCTGACCTCTAGCAACATGCCTACACTGACATAGACCTGTGTGTTATTTTGCCAGAGGGCTATTGTCAGTCTCAAAGTACTTTAAGTGCTGTCTGAAAGGCTCACCTCAGGGCAAAAACATCCCTTTACTACCATAGCTTGTCTTCTATATCAGGCCATGCAAAGCAGACACTCAGCTGTGGTTCTTGGATCTAGCATGCAATGATTCTGTTCACCACATTATCAAACATCCCTTTAGAATATCAGAACTCACACACTGTCGATATTTTACACCTTTACAACAAGTTTAAATATGTATATAACTAAAGAGGCTCCAAATGATACTTGGATGGCAGGTTGCCTACTTTGAGTTCTTTTTTCATCTATAGTTTCGATATAGTCTAGATATGAAAGAACAAAGTAAATTTAAATTGTGATTGTTCCTGATTCCTATTGTCCTGTATCTGCGAGCTTGACTTGAAAATAGTGCACTTATAACATTTTCTTTTCTTCTTTAATAATTCCCACATTTTAAAGATACAGATAAATTTATTTTCTTGCACTCCTAGCTATAAAGGCTTATTTTACTTTCTTTACTGCTGACTGAAGTCCAGAGTGGATGAGAACTCTCAGCAACAGCTAACTGATAGGCTTGATGTGTAATTAATGGTCTGACACGGGCTAATGAAGCTAATGACGCTAACTGCGCTAGCATATGGGAGCCTCATGGGGATCCACACTTGGCACTCTAATTTAGATAAATGACGCCCCAGGTTATACTGGGCTATTTGCATTTAATTTGGTGGAGGCCATAGAAAAAGAGGGGATTAAACAGGGGATGGATGAGAGAGATCACAGAAAAGGTGTTAAGGGTTGGAAAAATGGGGACATGGAGGTGTTTATTCCAGTGAAGGTGCATGTATGTGTATGCTCTTGCCATATAAAGGGACTGAAAGCTGAGTGGGCTAATGGCAGAAACAGTTTTTGCAGTGTGTGTGAGAGAGAAATAGAGAGAGAGGACAAAAGAGCACACCACTTAGCCACAACAGTGCATAATATTCTGAATGATTGTGTCATGCAACCAAAACGTCTGCGACACATTTGGGTGTGAACACTATACTTTTAGAACTTCAGATTAGGGTCGTGAGGCAGGACCTGCAGATATAAGATGTAGTCTAGCGCAACATCTTTGTTCTCAAGTTAGTCCTTAACTATTTGATGATGGGGAGGTCCAAATTGTGCAGCTGGGAGAGATCGGTGCCATTCATGACAAATTTCGCACAAGTGGTAGTTATCAAAGTCACAAAAACATAAACGCCTAAAACCAAGATTAGCCAGCAGATGACTGCATTGCATTGAAATGATCGGTGTTATCAAAATTTCAGTTTATTTGCTCAACAGATAGAAAGTCTCAAGAATAAAGTCGGGATTATATTTTTGGATTGGATCATTGTAGTATATGAGACATCAAGTGTCAAATCTATGTTGAAACCAAGACATACAATACTTCTTCAAAGAACTTAATTAGATTTACAAAAGTTTTAATAGCTTCACTCTAACTAGTCCCTTGGGGATTTTGCGTATTCACAGTCAGTAATTCATGAAGACACTTCAGATGACTGTCACCAGTTTTACATTTTTAAGACAAAGATGGACTAAAATGTGTCCTATTTAAATGCTGCCGATGTTTTCTCTTGCTGAGCATGGATCCAGTGATGAGCAGCTGAAAATACAGCAGGAACTGTAGAATTCTCATTATGTGAGTGCACTGCTGAAATAAGTGCATTAGGTAAGTTGAGTTCAAAAGTCTGTAAATAACAATTCAGAGTAGAAAGGGAGCGAAAAGTAAAAAAGTTTTAATTAAGGCCTCTGTTTTTATGTACCACAAAATATAGGTTTCTGCTGCTTATATATTCTCATATAACACTGAAAGCAAGATCAAGTATATGAGCAATAGATCCTTGTCACTGTTTGTTGTCCAATGTCAGTCACTGAACTCCTTTTGGTCCCTTTACAACTCATCTGCTGTTCTGTTCTGGTGTTTACAGGCAGTTGATTTCATTTCACTCCTGTAGTGCTCCCCACAGCGATCACAAGTGCCAGATGTTTGTTACATTTAGAACTCTGGAACTGTTAGTGTCTGTGCTCGTCTTTGTATTAGCTTAAAAGAATTAAAGAAGAATCAAGAATTAGTCAGTAGCAGTAAGGGCTCCTTTCTGAGACTCAGCTGAATCCGTTATAGTATAAACTGCTAGGTCCATAAATATTTGAACAACAACACAGTTTTTGCAGTTTTGGACAGCAAAGATATGACTGAATTGGATACCTTTAGCTTTTAGCTTTAATTCAAGGGTTTAACAAACAGTGCAAAGTGTTACAGTTACACATTTGCACTGTGAGTTAGTTTTGTAGCATTTGGATGAATCTCAGCAGAGAGTGTAGTCCTGCATACTTCAGTTTATATCTATTTTCAAGTTAATATATATTTATATTCAGTTTATACTATTGATTTGACTGCTTTTATCAGCAGTCAAATCAATAAACACAAGTGACACAGTTCCAATGGCAGCTATATGTTCCCATATGATTGTTGGGGTTTCTTTCTAATATTGAAAAGTCTTTACCGTACAATATAAAGCACCTTGAGGTAACTTTCATAACTAGGAATGCGCTTTAGATGTTTTGATAAAGGCTCATCTTGACTGTTATTGTGTGCAACCAGTGGTTTGCACCTTGTTGTAAACCTTTAATTACAGTCATGCGAAATGCAGTACTTTTTAAACCAATTAAATTAAAGTTGAAAGTTTTTTTTCCTTCAGTCAGATCTTTTTTTCATATTTAAAATAAATAAATAAATAAATAAATATGTAAATGTCAAAATACTTACTTCCTATCTGTATGTGACTCTAACCTCAGTGGGATGTGGAGTCTAGATCCATTTACATAATAATCTTTATTCTGATCTTAAGTATAATTTATTTAAAATGTAATTTTCAATTTTCAATCGCATTCTCGACAAGCTTAGTGTTCTATTGCTGTTCCACTCATTACCTAACTGTAATTTGGACAAGGGCTTTACACTAGTCTGTTTTTCGATAGTCTTCTTTCCCAATTTCTATAAAAATACTAACAATTTAACCTCACATAAACACATTTCAATGCTGACAAATTTTAGATATTCATAGAATAATATTTATTATTTGCTTCTTTTTTGTTGTTAAATTAAGTCTTTACATTTGTGGTCATCACAAAAAACATAGCGATGGACTGCTGATATCTGAAATGTAAAATGTTATTCAGTGTTTGCCTGCGATACTTTTCCATTAAATATCTGACTGTTCTGTTTTCCAAAATCCACCCACCACGGAACAAGAAAACTTGACCTTCAGCTGTAATGGGCTACATAACCTGTTGACTTGTGGGTAATGCAGTTTTTAATGGACTGGCTTGAACTTTTAGAGTCAGGAATATAGCAAGCATAACAGCATCCAAGAGAACCAAGAGAGAAAACAAGAAAGAAAAATGGTATTGAGAGGAAGAAATACAAAAACACCCTACCAGATAAGAATGTTTGGCTGTTATTGTTTTCCGTGTCTAACATCGTGAGACATGGCCTGTGGTATTCAGGAGATTTAATGCGGAGGAGAGAGTGAGGGATCCATAAAGCCTCTGCTCTCCTCCAACACCCCAGGGGAAGCCATCTTTAATTCATGAACACTATAAAAATAAAGGTTTTTCTCTGATGGCCCTGCAGCCTGTAACAAACTCTCACAGCTACATGGCACCGTGCAGATGTTAATGCTGTGGTTATGGATGGATACCGGCATGTGAGACCCAGGATATATTTTATGCAGAAATGAAGTCTACCTTTGGCTGTGCTGCTAAATGGATTCCAATATGCTTCGTGTTGATTTTTTTTACTCTGCAGAGATAAGACAGACACATGAAGGCTAGACTTTGTGTGGTACCAAGCTAGCATAGCTGGCTAAAATAAAAGAAGCAGTTACACTTCTTAATCTTAGAAAGATCCTATCGAATATAAACCAAGTTTCAAGACTTTCTTAACAAGCCCATATTCCAATTTATATGTAGCACATCAGTTTTGGCATTGGATCCTGTCATAGCTGTTAATCTGAAAGTCTTTTAACCGTAGCAAAACATCTTACTAATTGTGTAATTAACTATTTCTGTTAGTATCTATAATGGTGTACTGTCATTTCATTCCTTAAAGTATTTTCCAGTTTGAATGTTACAGAATCTCCCCCAACACTTGCCACAACTTGGGGGAAAATTGAGATAGAAGCTGGTACCAACTTCTGAATTCATAAGTCTCTGCAAATTAAAAGAAAAGGTGTATAGTTATCTACTGGAAAATCATATGGTATAATACAGTCTAGTACATATGGTACCAAAACATAAGACAGTCCGTGATATAAAAAACCCTGCAGTAAACCTGGTGTGACCTGGGCCTCCCCATAATGACAGCTCACCAAATAGATATATATATATGCCTTGTTCCAGTAATCTTCTCATTAATACATCCTGGTTGCTTAGTGCCAATGCTGGGTGTTGCCTGAGCCAGTATGGCTTTAGATATGTATCTCTTACTCATGTTCCAAGTTGCGCTTGGGTAGCATGAAGGGCCAGTCAAAAGTGGTCACAGTAGTAATAGGACCATTAGGAGTTGTAACCTCAAAAATTGGAAGAGTTGCTCCAACAAATTTGAGGTGTAACATCAAAGGTCTCTGTCCAAGGTACAGCTAAGCTACTCTCGTGTGTGTGTGTGTTTAAGAAAACACAGCAAGACTGACTACAGCATAGCAATATACTCCTGTTTTGTATGCTTTATGCTCTGTAAGTCTACTCGGATGGCATAAATATGTCAGAAAAAATTATTTACGCATTTGATTTAGTTATGTGTAAATGAATTTATATCAACTAGACAGGCAATTTTTAAAATACTATTTTTCACATCTTCTCAAACTGTTCTCTCCACTTTACTTCCCTTCACTGTCATTGTTGTCTATCTTAATGTCGTGCCTATTTTTGACTCAAAATGTTTAAAGCAGTGAAGTAAATAAAAATGCAAATATATTTAAACACATTTGTGGGTATGCTTAAAAAGTCACCATTGCCAAACAGTGTTGCCCTGAGAAGGCAGAAAAAAACACAATTCTAAACAGACAAAATGAAGAAAACTTAAATGGGACAGTCTCTACACAGACCTTGCACACACACACAAACAAATCACATTGTTTTATTTTATAGTTTATGTCATATCATTTTAATACATTTTTAAGGCAAATAATCTTCCCTTCATCTTACAGCATGTCCTCCTGTGACAAGTATCAAAAACGTGCTTTTTTCAAATGCTGCTTGACCAATTTTGTTTTGTTTTAATCATTTCTAAAAGCATTAACTAGACATTTGGCTTAAGAAAATTTCTGTTGCCAAAGGCCAATGCTCTGCAGAAGAGGGTTAATGTTGAACATTGAATTCATTGCTTATTACATGCGCCAACCAGCGTGCAGCCTGTTACAGTCGCTCCTGCTTTTCTCTTAGTTTAGCTCTTTTTTCTTACGTATTCTTTTTTTTTCTGACTTGTATTTTCCTCCGTTTTCTATCTCTTACTCAATCATGTGGATTGAGAGAGTTTTTGTTCTTCTGGTGGCCGTGGAACTGTTACTTTTATCATGGAACGGGACCGCGGCACATCTCCTACACGCACGGACTGTTTACTCCAGAGATCAGCTGATCGCCCTGATGCCAGCCGGCTCGCTGGCCAGGCCCGCAGAAGTACCAGCTGAAATTTGGAGGAAAACACATCGGGGATGCAGAGGTCAAGGACAGAAGAGAAGAAAAAAGGTGACGGTGAGACAGCGGAGGCTCGAAGCGAGGAGGAGGTTTAAACCGTGTCTGCCGTCTATCGTGATGGGAAATGTGCGATCGTTGGCAATTAAAATCGACGAGCTCTCAGCACTGGTACGGAGTCAGAGGGAATACCGAGAGTGTAGCCTGATGTGTTTCACCGAATCATGGCTGCACCAGGTCATTCCCGATGAGAATGCTTCCGTGGAAGGCTTCCACACTGTTCGGGCGGACAGGGACAGCATCGCTAGCGGTAAGCGTAAAGGAGGTGGGCTTGCTGTTTTAGTTAACAACCGGTGGTGTAACCCTGCCAACATAACAATCAAAGAAAGGATTTGTTGCCCGGACACTGAACTGTGTGCTGTTGGACTCAGGCCGTATTATTTACCCAGGGAATTCTCTCACGTCATCTTGGTGGCTGTTTATGTACCCCCCTCTGCTAACCCCACAGCTGCATGTGACACTATCCACTCTGCCATAGCTCGGCTACAGACTCAGCACCCGAGTGCCTTTATTGTGATCTCGGGTGACTTCAACCATGTATCACTGGACAATACACTACCAACATTCAAACAATATGTGGACTGTCCCACCAGGGGAGAGAAAACTTTAGACTTACTGTATGCTAACGTCAAGGATGCATACAGCTCCTCCTCCCTCCCCCCACTTGGTAGGTCAGACCATAACCTGATTCACCTCACCCCCCGCTATGTGCCAATTGTGAGGAGGGAACCTGTGACCACCAGGACTGTTAGGAGGTGGTCAGAGGAGGCAATAGCGGAACTACAGGGCTGTTTCGAGGTGACCGACTGGGAAACACTCTGTGAGCCTCACGCCGAGGACATCAATGGGCTTACTGAGTGTATCACAGGCTACATAACTTTCTGCACCGACTCCATTGTTCCAGCTCAGACTGTTCATTGTTACCCAAATAACAAGCCGTGGGTGACTAAGGACATCAAAGCCCTCCTCAACAACAAGAAGAGGGCTTTCAGAGGGGGCAACAAAGAGGAGGTGAGGAAGATCCAGGTGTTACTAAAGGACAAGATCAGAGAGGCTAAGGACAATTACAGGAGGAAGCTGGAGTGGAAACTCCAGCAGAACAGCATGAGAGAGGTGTGGAGGGGCATGAAGACCATCACTGGATTCAGGCCAACCAACAGCAGGGGAGCTGAGGGAGGTGAGAATAGAGCCGACGAGTTGAATCTGTTTTTCAATAGATTCGACACCACAGTGTCTGCTCCCACCCCCACAACCTCACCTGCAGTCAGCCTGGAATCCAGAGCCACACCACTGTGCCAGCCTCTCTCTTCACATGTTGCCTCCTGTGAGATTCCTGACACCCCTCCCCCACCCATCACCTTCACTCAATACCAGGTTGAGATGCAAATGAGGAGACTTCACTCAGGCAAGTCTGCTGGACCAGACGGAGTGAGTCCCCTTGTCCTCAAGACCTGTGCCCCCCAGCTGTGTGGAGTCTTTCATAAACTGTTTATGCTGAGTCTGAGTCTGCAGAGGGTCCCGGTGATGTGGAAGACATCATGCCTCGTCCCTGTACCAAAGACGCCTCGTCCCAGTGGCCCCCAGGATTACAGGCCCGTGGCACTGACCTCCCACATCATGAAGACCCTGGAAAGGCTCATCCTGGACCAGCTGCGACCCATAGTAAGACCACATCTGGATCCCCTTCAGTTCGCTTATCAGCCTCGTCTCGGAACAGAGGACGCCATCATCTACCTGCTCAATCGTGTCTACACCCATCTGGACCAGCCGGCGAGCACTGTGAGGGTCATGTTTTTTGACTTTTCCAGTGCTTTCAACACCATCAGGCCGACCCTCCTGGGTGATAAGTTAGCAGCGATGCAGGTGGATGCTTCTCTGGTGTCCTGGATTGTTGATTACCTGACAGGAAGACCACAATATGTACGTCTCCCACAGTGTGTGTCTGACAAGGTGATTAGCAACACAGGGGCACCACAGGGGACTGTCCTCTCCCCCTTCCTCTTCACCCTCTACACCACAGACTTCAGCCACTGCACAGAGACCTGCCATCTTCAGAAGTTTTCTGATGACTCTGCGGTGGTTGGATGCATCAGCAGGGATGATGAGACAGAGTACCGGGCTGTGGTCGACTCCTTTGTCACGTGGTGTGAGCAGAATCATCTGCAGCTCAACGTGGCAAAGACCAAGGAACTGATCGTGGACTTCAGGAAGACCAGGAAACACTTGACCCCTGTTTCAATCCAGGGGGTCAGTGTTGACATTGTGGAGGACTATAAATACCTTGGAGTACACATTGACAATAAACTGGACTGGGCTAAAAACACCACAGCACTTTACAGGAAGGGCCAGAGTCGTCTCTATTTTTTGAGGCGACTGAGGTCCTTCAACATCTGCCAGAAAATGCTGAGGATTTTCTATGAGTCTGTTGTGGCCAGTGCGATCCTCTATGCTGTTGCATGCTGGGGGAGCAGGCTGAGGGTCGCAGATGCCAACAGACTTAATAAACTGATCCGTAAGGCCAGCAATGTTGTGGGGATGGAGCTGGACTCCCTCAAGGTGGTGTCGGAGAGGCGGATGCTGTCCAAGATAAAGACAATGTTGGATAACACCTCCCACCCACTCCATGACATGTTGGTCAGTCACAGGAGCTCGTTCAGTGAGAGACTGAGATTACCGAAAAGCACCACTGAACGACACAGGAAATCATTCCTGCCTGTGGCCATCTCCCTGTACAACGCATCCACTTAACACACTGTTTGCTGCTACAGCTACACATGTTTCTTTTCCAGCTATTTATTTATGAGTGACTTATGTATGTATGTATATATATGTATATATTGTACTATTCTTAGTTAGCGTATTGTCTGTCTTGTCTTAATGTTGGTTTAAAATGGAGCACTGTAACAAAAAATAATTTCCCCCAGGGATCAATAAAGTATTCTGATTCTGATTCTGATTCTGATTATACTGATGCACTTTGTAGAATTCATGGTCAGATTAAATTATATTAACAGTATTCTCTCCCTAAACCTTGAGTCACATAAGTGTGAAAAATTATATCAGCAATATTATCTGGAGTTTGTAAGGATGTGGCTGTATTTTGCTTTGCAAGCTGTGACATGAGTTTTAACCTTAAAGCTGTACGAAATCCACAATGATATGGATAAATAATAGATGACCCATTAGAATGGGGATATGTTGCACATTGAGAATATAACCGAATACAACCCTTGTTAGAAGTTTAGAGTGTAAAAGGTTTACATTGGGACATTAAAGGCTCCTTTCACTTATGCTTCCAAAGTTAAGGAAAATGCATGGCATGAAGTAAAATGCCATCGTACCAAAAAAAAAAAAAAAAAAAAGATTGTTATTTTTTTCCTAAATACTGACTTAAACCAGACAGTCCCATGTATCTGTTAGCAAATAAGCCTGCATTTTAGCACTCCCACTCATGCAAGGACCTCATTTGCTACCAACCACCACAGAATGTGAACTTAATGGAGATGCTTGATTATTCCATTACACTGCTGTTTGCTCTTCTTATTTGTCCCCGGTGGTCTTACCCTTTCTTGCATTAACCTAGAATACTACTGGGACACGCATCAGGGTGGAAATGATTTTATAATTTGTGTGTATTGTACAGTATTCGTGGATCTGAAAGTATACAGTGAATGGCAAATTTGAGGTTTTTTAATGCATGATTTATGTGAAAAAAATGAATAATTTGTGGTCTGTGCTTCTCTGTGGCAGGGAGAAGGAAATCAATGATTGACAGCATACTTCCTGCTCTGTAAGTACGGCAGCTGACAAGGTCGTGTCAAATGAAATGATTGGTGAGGAGAAGTGTTTGGGAAAATATTCTTTCTTTCTCTCTCACTCTTTGTCTCTGCCCTGATCACACTAAGTGTATTCAGCTGTGTCTAGAGCAAACTGGCGATGCAGTAATTTATGAATGAGAGGCGAATAGTAGTGAAAGGTAGCAGATACAGCAGATGGCCTGTCAATCTGCTTAGAGCTGAAAGACAAAAGATGAATGACAACTTTGTTCCTCAAGCCTGCATTTGTCCTGCTATATAAATAGTAATCTTACACAAATACCTGTGCAAGTATTTCATATCAGAAGAACAATTTGATGAGGGTCTTTGTCCCAGCATACCAGTGCTATTGTTCTACACCTCTTCAAAGCAACAGATCTGTCTGATTATGGAGCGCTCTCTCTGAAGGTCAAAGAGTAGCTTTTGCATCAGGCTTTTCATTTGCTATGCAAAATTAGTTCTTGGTTTGACTCTGAAATTGATTGCTATTAAAAAGCCTACTTTGAATTGTAATTGCACATAATAGAGCCATTTAAGACTCATTGAACAAACTACATAATTGTTTTGGGCAGTTTTCTCCCTCACTATGGCTGCTCAACATGTTTTTTTATGTCTTAGCATATTTGCCTAAAATATGTTGCTATAAAATCGATCTACTAAGACATCTACTACTTCTACTTCACCAATGTAAATTATATAATATAAACAACACACAATTGAAACTAGCAGTGAAACTAGCACTAGTGAAAATTTTAAATAAATTCCTAAAATATGAAAAAACAAACGATAAAATGAGGGGCTAGATATTATACACAACACTGTAACCAAGGAACTTGTTAATGCTAGTCAGTCACAGCAGCTTTTAAAGTAAGTTAGCCTAGTTGTAAGCAGAACAATAAACCTTGTCTACAGCTAGTAATGTACAGCTAAACATTGCAAACTTGCATCAAATTCATATCCAGCAAAACGTTCAGAGATTTATTTTTCCTCCATGAACTTCAATTCCATTGAATAAAACTGAGTTTGAGAAGTTTTTCCATTTAAATGCTGATGTGTCATAGATATTGCACTCAAGTCATTGCTCAGCAAAAAGCGTAGCTTATGATCCTTCCTAAGTTACATTTTCTTAATGTCAATCTCTAATTGGATTATTTTTTTCTCAAATTTAACTGCAGATTATCACTGAAATTATTGTTGGTTTCTAAAAGTACAATTTAATGTAAAGGTCTGATATAATGACGATTATAAATAAATGATAAATGTATGAAGTTAGTGTCGATAGTTGAATGCTGCACTTTTCCTATATGCTTTGAATTTTATATGAACGTTTTACTGCACAAATGCTTTTAATTTGTTAGAGAAATGTAGCTGCTATGCCTACATCCTCTGAAATGATGTGTCTGTCACCTCAATTAAGATCAAGTCAGAAAAGGCATACAGATGGCAATACACTGGCACTGTCAAGTGTTGTTACACTTCGAAATGAAGCCGTGAGCTCAAAGAGCAACATTTTGTTTTACTTCTGAAAGCATAACGAGCCTTAAAAATTCTGTGACATGTTCAGGCAAACCCACGGGCAAAAGTTGCCCCCTCGCTACATCATTTATTGAAAAAGAGCTTTAAAGTGTGGTGATGTAGTTTTGGTTACAGCTGGGAGACGGCATCTAACTCGAACTGACAAAGAGTGGAGTGGGTGTTGGACGAAGAGCAATAGTTATCTTGATTTTGAGATTTTTGTGGTTTGCTCAGGTGTGACACCAACAGTTTGCTGATTGTGTACTTAAAACTCCACTGGAATAATGGTGATTAATGTAATCGTGTTTTATTCAACTACTTTTGATTAATGTTGATAATTGGAAATTAAATTAGAATGTCAGTTTAATTAAATGGTTACTTTTATTAACAGGCATATTATGTATTTAAGGGATTATTGGTATTACAGTTTGTCAGGATTTCTTATTTTAACTTTCAGGAACTTTAAAGACAGCAGTGGTTAGCATTGCACATTTCTAAGAATAAAATTAACAGAA
Source organism: Rhamphochromis sp. 'chilingali' (assembly GCF_963969265.1). Taxonomy (NCBI): domain Eukaryota; kingdom Metazoa; phylum Chordata; class Actinopteri; order Cichliformes; family Cichlidae; genus Rhamphochromis; species Rhamphochromis sp. 'chilingali'. Next base: position 30,810,357 of record NC_137931.1, read on the forward strand.
AAAAAACAATGTGTCTTTGTGTGGATTAGAGAAATCAAGAAGCCTTCAGTAAATCCAAAAATTTATTTTAAGACAAATACTGGGAGGAGTGAACCAAATTGCCAAATTAATGCTAAATTAAGTGACACCATGTTTAATACAATTTTGGATTAAGATGTACAGGAAAAGTTGAAAATCACTCAATAATTGACATGAACAGCAACAATCAATCAACATCAATTTGTGATGTCAATGATGCTGGTAAAGTTATCCAGATTTTTGCTTTTCCTAATGTCAATAGAAAGATAGTAAAAATAGATGGTTATTTGTCCATTTATTTATACTTTTTGTCAAGGTTCAAGGTTCTTTATTTGTCACATGCATAGTTATACAAGTATAACACACAGTGAAATGTAGCCTGACACGCTCCTCGACATGTGCAAAAAAATTGTGGGGGGGGGGGGGGTGTAGAGGAGAAACATTATATATATATATATATATATATATATATATATATATATATATATATGTAGTATATACATTGGGTGAATGTGCAGTAGTAGCAGCAAGCAGGTGAATTCTGTACATTAATAAGAATAGACATCTGACTATTTTATAGGATAGACAATATAAACATATTTAAAATTAAAGGAATTGAAATGTACATTGTGCCTTGGTTTAGTGTCTGGAAGAGAGTCCTGTCTCAGTCAGTTATAGATGATGTGAGAGGGCGGGTGTGTGTGTTTAGGGCACGGATGGCTTGGGGATAGAAGCTCCTCTTGAGTCTCTCTGTCCTTGCCCGGAAGATGCGGAACCTTCTACCAGATTGCAGAAGTTGGAACAGTTTGTTGCCAGGATGGGACGGGTCCTTCAGTATCTGCGCTGCTCTAGTCCGGCATCTCCTGGTGTAGGTGTCCTGAAGCGGGGGGAGAGCAATCCTGCAGCAGCGTTCTGCTGTACGGATCACTCTCTGGAGAGCCTTTTGGTCCTTCACACAGCTGTTCCCAAACCACGATGTCATGTTCTGTGTGAGGATGCTCTCCACAGCGCCTGTATAGAAAATCCTGAGGATCTTTGGAGAGACCCTGAACTTCCTCAGTTGTCGTAGGTGATACAGGCGCTGCCTAGCCTTTTTGGTCTGGACCTGAATGTGGGCAGCCCATGTCAGGTCTGAGGAGATGTGGACACCAAGATACTTGAAGGATTGCACCCTCTCCACTGGAGCTCCATTGATGATAATGGGTTTGTAGTCTCTGTGCTGACCCCTTCTGAAGTCCACCACCAGCTCCTTGGTCTTGCTGACGTTCAGCTGGAGGTGGTTGTCCTGGCACCACGATGCCAGATTCTTCACTTCATCCATGTAGGCCGCCTCATCGTTGTTGGAGATGGCACCCAACACCACTGTGTCGTCAGCAAACTCCACAATGGTGTTGGAGCCATGGGTGGCCACACAGTCTGAAGTGTAGAGGGAGTAGAGCAGTGGCGAGAGGACACATCCCTGAGGTGCTCCTGTGTTGATGGTGATGCTGTTGGAGAAGCACCTGCCCACCCTCACCACCTGAGTTCTGCCAGTGAGGAAGTCCAACACCCATGCACACAGACGGCTGTTAAGTCCCAGATCCCTCAGCTTTGTGAACAGTCTGCAGGGCACTATTGTGTTAAACGCTGAACTGTGATCAACAAACAGCATTCGCACATAGTTACCCTGTATCTTGTCCACATGGCTGAGAGTGGTGTGTAGGACGTGGGCGATGGCATCCTCTGTGGATCTGTTGGATCTGTAGGCGAACTGCAGCGGATCTGTGGTGTCTGGGATGGAGGAGGAGATGATGTTCTTCAGCAGCCTCTCAAACACCTTCATTACTACCGAGGTCAGTGCAACTGGCCGGTAATCGTTCAGGGATGAGGGTTTGCTGTTCTTGGGCACAGGGATGATGGTGGATCTTTTGAAGCATGTGGGGACCACAGACTTCGCCAGGGACTCGTTGAAGATGTAAGTGAACACACCTGCTAGCTGGTCAGCACAGCAGCGCAGCAGACGGCCGGTGATGCCGTCTGGCCCCGCCGCTTTCCTTGTGTTCACTCTCCTCAGTGCCGCTCGGACGTCATGCTCCGCGATGCTGGTCACCGGTCTCTCGCTGATGACGTCACTGTCCTCGGTAGTCAGGCGGTAGATAGCATTAGCCGCCTGGCTAACCTTGAAACGGGCGTAGAACTGATTCAGCTCGTTGGTGAATGCAGAGTCAGCGTTGATCAGCGCAGTGTCCCTGGCTTTGTAGTCCGTAATGGTGCGTAGTCCGTGCCACATACTCCGTGTGTCGCCCTGGTGGAAGTGGGACTCCACACGTCTTTTCTGTCCATGGAATTCAGTCTGAAGTACATATATGGAAACTTAAGATATACTGAACATCTTTTAACATACACTTTCAGTAACATGATCAATATTGTGTTGTGCGAATATATATGTATATACATATATATTTTAAATCTGTGGATGTCACATGAAAAATCGATATGAAAAATGCAACAAGTTAAATTACATGTACAAAAAAAGATAAAAAAGAGAGGGAATCTTATAACTCCTGCAGTGATAGGTATCAAGTGAAAGCCACTGCATTGTGTGTGAGGCTGTAACAGAAGGTCAGCAGTTAAATGAACTTTTGTTCCATTTTACTGAGAGGAGCCTTCATCTGCATTGAGCTAGAAGTAATGAAAGTGTGGTAGAGCATTGAAGATTGATGCCAAGGAACTCCCAGACCTCTTTCCTCTGCTTTTTACTCTCTCTTATTCATCTATAAACACTCTGTTCTTTCCTTGCTTCCTGTTTTCAACTATGTTTCTTTGTATCTCTGCCACTGCTTTTGTACCATTTTCACTGTATCCGTCTTCTCTCTTCTCTAAAACTCTTCATATAATTGTCACACTCACATGTCTCCTCTCTATCTAAATCCCCCTTTGTAATCACTAAAAAAGAAACCGATGCAGTGTCTAAACAGGGACAATTCAGATCTGTAATCGATTCACAGCTCCTCTGAGCTATAAAACGATAAAATCACAATCATTAGTATAACCAACAATTGTTGTGTTCTTTTGTTATTTTGGTTTTTAGGGTAAGTGCAATAATTGCCTCTGCTAATACAAAGAAAGGAAAAAAAACACAAAATATACTGTTCTTTATATGTTTGTTGATTTACTTGTAGTTATTATTGGCATTGTTAATGCTGACTGTTATACTGTATACATGTAGTCATATGTCTGGTGACGATAAACATAGCAGTCAATCACAGAGGCTTATCTTGTATATATCTGTATATTGCATTGTAAAACTTGAAAAATAAATACAAAATATTTTATTTGTTGAGATGTTTGTTAAGATGAGGTCAAATGTCATCTGGCTTTATCTCTGTGAGTAGCATCTTGCATCCTTAGCATGGCTTTGACTCACACCGGGCACATTTCTGATGTTTGTTCTGTGCATAGTTTTTCCTTTTTTTTCCTGACTCCGACTTCCTGCCCCTTTTTATTTATTCTCTTCAGCTTGATAAAATTGTGTACAGAAAGAGGTCCAGCATCACTGTTTAGCAACGCTGAGTGTGGAACCCCTTCTGGGACACATCCACACCCAAAGTTTGTCTGGAGCAACTCTTGAAAGGGGGTTAAAGTAACCACAGTTGTAAGCCCATTCAATTGCTAATAATAATTTTAAAATTAAATGGCCTAGTGTAAAGAATACTTAAGGACAAGTAACATTACAGTATAAAAAGGCTTAAGATAAGTACAATTACACAAAAATGATTGTAGTAATGAGAAGAGTTGTAACTTATTCGCAACCAATTTAGTTGCTATTTCAAACCCGCATCACCAACTTTCATGTCAACATGATTATCTTTTTGTGTCCTTTCTTCTTTCGTTTTTCTTTGAACCAGTTAGCATTGAATAAGCTGCCAAGTATGAACTGGTCAATGTATGCAGAATAAGGGCCAGTAAGTTTGACAACCAGTCTGGTGCTGTTCTTTATTTATTCTCTCTCTCTCTCTCTCTCTCTTTTTTTTATCCTACCACAAGCGGTTATTGATTGGGCAGTTCATTTGCCCATTCATGGTGGACTTTGATGGAATAGCGTATAAAAAGCACTGTTAAACTTGATGACATGCTGAGACACTAGCTGGGAGATTTTATAAACCTGATCTTCACTCAGATAACACAGACACATACACAAACAGACACGCAGTCAATGCATGCATGTGATACCAGCCACACTGAGATTTAATGATGCCGTTAAGGAGCTGTATTGAACCCAGAGTTGGTTTTACTGGCCAAAACACAACCAACACGTATACTATCCTACAGTCTCGACAAATTCTGCATCCATAAACACAAACTTGCACACACACACACACTTACATTTACTTAGATCCACTACTTAACTTGCCTTAACAGCTTGTAACCGGCCTTCTCTCTGTCATTTCAATGTGTATAAATGAATCGCAGCCCCCTGTGGTGCTTTTACTCTTCATAATTGTGTGCTGAGAGGCTCTGGTCAGTCACTTAACCCAAGCAGCTTTTAACCACATTTATCAAATTTTATTCTTTGTCCCACACGAATGTAACATCCATTACCTTAAGTCAAATGAGGCAGTTTTAATCCGACCCAGGTGGTGGACTTTCATTGCACACTGCCTGGCTTACTTCCAAATAAGTCTCAGTAGACACTGCGTATGTCAATATACGCAATATGCTATCATTGTCTAAAATGGACTGCTCTAAGAATCTGCTTACTTTTTTGGTCATTAAAAGTTGTTGCAACCATTGTATATGTTTTTTCCTTTTTATTTTTACTTTCAGATAACGAGAGGAGATGATGCTTTTAAGGAAGGCTGATCTATTATGCTCTGTTTCAGCTGAAGCAAGTGATTTATAGCTCACATTCATAGTGGTATTAAATATAAGAAAAGGCAAAAGAATGAAAGTCCTGTGATCTCAATAACAAATAACATGGAAACATTTGCACCCAGGGTTGTACGAGGATTTTAATGTTTCCTTCATGAAACAATTTTATTTTTTTTATAGCATCATAAACATTTCTTATTCATTTGAAACTTGTTATTATATAAAATAAAACCAGTTTTAATTATTTGCATGTGTGTTTCAGGTAAGATAATGGCATATAGGAAGGTGTGTGATGCCCAGGGTGGTCCGCTGGTCGGTGAGGTTCTGCACTGCTCTGGAGGTCTAGACCTTGACTGGGATCTGGACAAGGAAGAGCTGCAGGAACCGGGGCCAAGCATGGACCGCATGCAGATGCAACATATAGACTGCCAGAGATCAGGTGAGGTTTGATTTCATTTCATTTGCAATTCCCTTTAACACTTTCTGTTTGATAAGATATCTGCTAATGGTTTTAAAACCTTTTAAGTACCCTAAAGCAAAACTTGAGTTTCTAAGCTTTGAATGTCTCCGTTTAAGTTGTGCCTGAAGTTCAGTATAAGCAAAAGCTCTCTATCCTATGCCTTCTGAAGCAAGTAGGCTAATCAGTTTAACGACTGAAAACCAAATATTGATTATTTTGTCTGTTTTCTCCTAATTACAGTAAAAGGTACATATTAGAAAGTTATAACCCAATCCAATCTGCCTGTGGTTAAAAAGACTGAGTTTCAAATTCTTTTCAGTATGATTGGCTTTATTATTGCCTGAGATTAATTCCATGATGATGTGCTAATATGCTCACAATGGTTATTTATTTGACATTAGTTCAGCATGTTAGCATTTACCTCCCTAAACTGAGTTTGATGCAATGTTATGGTTTTGGCAGAGAAAACAAACTAACTAACTAACAAAAGTATTGAACCCTTTTAATCTCATGACTGATTGATTAATTGATACTTTTATTTTGAACATGTAAATATAACTAAAATGATCATTCATAACTATATACAAGTCTACACACATACAATACACTCATAAAACACTTTTACAAACCAAAACGAGCTACATTTTTACATTGGCCTATAAACCCTGTGATTAAGACCCCACTAAATACATGTGCCTTGTAAAAATGATCTCTTTATATTTGTTTTTTAAACTGAGTTGTGTTTGAAATTATATCCATGTAACGAATACTCTAAGGAGCTTGGAAAGAAAAGCGGCTGGATTTCTTTAAGTTGCTTGAAGACGTTTCCCCTCTCATCTGAGAAACTTCTTCAGTTCTAAGGTCAAATGGTGGAGAGTCCCAGATTTAAGCCCTGTGGGAGTATCCCCCCACGAGGTACAATGGACCACCTAGTGATCCTCTACCTAATCACATGAGCCAAGGTGTTAAAACGGGTGTGGGTCATAATCAGCCAAAGTTCCGGGTGAGCTCATTGTGAAACCTAGCCCCACCCTATCATGTGATTTCCTGAGGTCAGATGGCCCAGGATGTGAGTGGGCGTTAAGGCGTCTGGGAAGGGATCTCCAAACTGGATTATAGATGGCAGAAACTTGATGTCGTAAACCCCCGCCTCTGTTCAAAGATGGTCATGCACAGTGGACATAGATGGCTTCTTTCACTCCTCTTTCAAACCATCTGTCCTCTCTGTCCAAAATGTCAACATTGGCATCCTCGAAAGAGTGACCTTTATCCTTTAGATGCGGATGGACAGCCAAGTCTTGTCCTGTGGAGGTGGCTCTTCTATGTTGTGCCATGCGTTTATGAAGTGTAACAAATACCTTAATGAATACTTTCAGCTTGGGTTACTGGGAAGACAAGCTTCATTAGAATACAATTATACTGCTCCATCACAGAGGGACACATTTTCTATATTCGTGCTGTTTATTGTTTTTAATCTTATGAAGTTATGTAGCGTTGTACTTTTTTTTAACTTCATCTTTACAATTGTTCCACACACGAACTCCTGTGACAGTAATGCTGTAATGTTGACTTTAATTGTGTTCAATGCTATAATTTCAGGGTGTTCAGACCCTGGTCCTGACCCTGACCCTGAACTGATGGAACCCATCCAGCCCTCTGTATCAGTTTCACCACATGGACGATTTGAACGACTTCAAGAAGATCCCAACTACATCTCCCACTTCACCAGGGCTCCTGGACATAAAGGACAAAGACGGCTGCACTGTTTCCTAGTCAAGTAATTTAAGAAGCACTGTACCTGCCCACACTCACCTTTGTAGAATTTCTTTCACTTTTGAACTTAGATCATATTGACAGTTTATGCATTACAATGATGTAGCAGATGATAATGAATAAGATATAGGAGTTTAAATATGGGAACAAATAAGACTGGAAAATAGAACCATGAAGCTATAAAATAAATATGGTGTAATTTCAGAATGGATGCCATTGCGTTTCTTGGTTATTACAACATACTTTTGCTCTATATCCTGCCTTTGACAAAACTTTGCAATAGCATTATTATAATTAAAAAAAAAACACAAATAAGCAAGGAAAGAGTAGTAATGCAATTTTGGAGTGAGTTAAATTTTAACCCATGCAGTCAAATTTTATCGTTTAAACTCTGTGGACAAGGCATTCAGGGCCTTCATTTGCTAGAAGGTAATGAAAACACTGGTCCAGGAAACATTTTTTTCCTCTTGTCTAACTTATGAGATCAACCTTTGCATTACTCCATAAAAAAAACACTGTCCATTTCCCTAACCCTTAAAAAAGTGTCAACCACTTCTTAGTTTCCCTGTCCCTTCAAACAAACTGAAATCAGCTGCAAAAAATGCAAATAACAGCACAATTGGAACCATAATGTAATTACTGATTTTAGTAGAGTAATGCACTGTTACATTACTGCGTTACTGATAAATGTAATGTCATTACATTATTCTTATTGCATCTTTGGTATTCGTTACACCCAACACTGATGACATTTATCTGTTTTTATTATATGACTCTTGCCATTCGTGTCTATACCAATGAATATTTGTTCCCTGCATATTAATTGAATTGAAAGTGGAACTAAAAAAGTCCTTGTCCTTTTTCCTCTCACTGCTGACGCTAAACATCATCTAATCTGAATGTTTCACTGAATTTACTTCTTCCTCTCGCTCCTTCTTCCATGTCTAATTATTACATACTGTATCTATATTACCCTACTCAGTGCCATTAATGTACTATACGAGAAAGTTTGGGAATGGTCCCTGTGTTCTTAGACGTCCTATAATTGACAGCACCTGCTAGAATGCCTTTTGAATATTAAACTTTACATTATGTGCAAGCATTGTTTTACTTTTAAGACTCTCAACTTAGTTAGATGACTCTATTGATCTGTATTTCCTCAAGACAACAGTAAGTTTATGAGGAGTACTTATGACCAGAGTTATCAGTTGTTACTTTCATTTTTTTGTTATAATGTTTCGTAATAAATGTTTGGTGGTTCTGAAATAAACAAGCTGCCAAATAAGACTGAATTTTATTTACAAATAAACCATTGTTTCAACTCATTTAGGGACTTACAGGGGGGTGTGAGCAATGCACTTTTCTCCAAATTGTGTTTCCAACTTCTTCATCTAATCTTCAATGTCAGAAGCACATATTACCATACACATATATCCAAATGTGTTTTTTAAATCAAGAAGATAATAAGTCTTTGAAAGTGTACTACAATGAGATTTTCAGCAAAATAGTTAATATGATTAAAAGCAAGAAGAAGTCTGCGTTATAAAGGACTGACTTCGGTTGCAGGACTGATCGAGTCCGGCATATGCAAAATACAGGCTGTTTAATGTTGTTAAATAGTCAGCACTGATTTTTTAAATTTGTTTATTAATGAACAAAAAGTTATTCTCAGTGTTTAAAAAAATAATCACACAAAAAAAATCCACTTTATATTGGCATGTATGTAGGTGTAGATCTCAATTTAGTGTATGGATATTCTACAGCAGTTCTTTACCTAGTTCTCAGATAGATTAAGAAGGGTAAACTAATTATCTGGATAATAAATAATATATAAAGCCAAAACTAAATATGCATCAGATAGGCTGTGAACATCAGATAACACCTTAAGCAGCTGCAAGCTTTGGTTGTCTTTAGAAATTAAGGTATTTACATTTTGTAAACATAACAGATTTTTTTCAGTATGACTCAGGGATAGGCCAAGATCAAAAGATATATACATTCCTAGCTAAAGCCAGATGATACTGATTATTACATTATACAAATATATCTAATACATCTTAATAGCATCTTTGATTGCTTATATAATAGAATAACTTTAACATTAATATGTGATTGCTCCCTTCTTTTCTTTGTAGATACTTCCTGGCAGGGGTGGCTCTTTTTGTCCTTGGTGCCCTGATTGGTTGGTTTACTCACACATCTACTATCAAATCACCTGTTCTGCCACCCGACAGCTCCGACCTGCTGGAGGAGTTGTTAAAAGGAATTACCGCTGACAAGATAGATGCCCTTCAAAAGTAAGCCCCCAGTTTCAAAATTTACATTGCCCTTCTTGAATTAAACGCTTTTCTTTGAAACCACTCTTTCAAAAACACTATTCAGCTCAGTAAGGTTTATGTACAGACTAATTGCGTTATCAATGGTGTTATCATAAAGGGAAAGCAATATGGCTATGATGGAGTAGGGCCGAATGATTTTTTTAAAAGAAGTAACACAGGTGGACAGAGAGGAAGTCTCTGTCTACCCGTCTGAGGGCCCCTAACTTCACTATTATTTTCACTTGTTACCTTCTAGCCAGACACTGATCTATTTATAGCCAAAGAAGAAAGAAAAGATCCAGAGATAGCAGAAAGAGAGAAAGGGGAGAAAATGAGAGATAAAAAAGTAGCAGGTAACAAATCTTTTTTTATTTTTTTAATTTATTTATTTTTCTAATACTGATACAAACCTCCAACCTGAACGTTGTTTTCTCCAAGCCAAAGGATCACAGGATGCCTGGGTGTATGTGTCTGTGTGAGATAACAGGCTTTGCCACTGAACTGAAACAATCATGTCACCATGGTTTCTCTCTGAGTTTTCCATGCTTTTTATAATTTATTTTCTCACATTTATATTTCATGGTGCCAGAAACACCCCCATCCAACCTTCCATAACCACCAAAGCTACCCACACACACACTTACACACTACATCTCTACCATCTGTGTGAATGATGAGGTTTTTCTCCATCGCAGTTATCAGTGAATTTAAATGGTTATTTGTTGCTCCTGTCAGTCCTTCATGGAAGAGTTTGTCATTTATTTTAACTAAGAACATCAACACATATGACTAATGTTTTAGATAGGTGAAGCATGAAATTAGAGGAGTGGTCTGCATTAAAAAATGGTGCTAAAATAGAATGTACATACGTCATGGTCTTTGTAGACATTATGGACACCCAGCTTTGTGAACACAATAACTCGAGAACAGGACCACACAGGATTTTCAAATTGGTAATATTAGTAATAGCATCTGATAAAAATGTCAAAAAAGTACCATTACCTCATGGTAAGGAATCCGATCACTAGAGAAGGAAGTCTTCTAGGACATACCCTAACTGGATCATCTAGAAAGATGAGAGGTAGCACTAGCGGCAGTTTTTTTTTTTTTTTTTTTTTTTGGGGGGGGGGGGGTTGTGATAAACAACCCTAAAACTAGCCCTCACGTATCAATTCCTCTCAGTTTCCATTAAGGATATATTTAGGCTTTCTTTAATAATGGGAAAAAGAGTTTGTTGGGATGCTGTGGAAAAAATCAGAATGCAGTTTAAAACTAAAGAAAGAAGGCAGAAAGAATTATCTATATGAAATATTACAAGGGTAAGGTAAAGGTGGCAAAGCTAAACACAATTCATGCAGATTTTATTATTTAGTTCCAATGTACAGCACTTTGCATCAGCTGTGGTTGTTTTAAAGTGCTTTATAAACAAAGATGATGATGATGATGATTGCAATTTTAGAAATAGTGATGCATGTGTGGTAAATGAATTGATTCCTTTATAGTGCTTTTGTACTCTTCCAGAGCGCTTTATGCAACATTCACCCATTCACACCAGCACTTTTTCCCACCTAAGCTTAAGTGCTTTCTCAGAGAGAAAGTTGAGGTTAGTATCTTGCCCAAGGATATTTGGCATGTAGACTGGAACAGCCATGGATTGAACCACCAACCTTCTGATTAGATTATGCTTTACCTCCTGAGCTACAGATGGGGCAATTGCGGCTCAAGAGCTGGCAGTTCGACCACCGGCTCCGACAGTCTCAGTCGTTGTGTCCTTGGGCAAGACTGAGACTGAGACTGTGAATGTGTGTGTGTGAATGGGTGGATGGCTGTATGTAGTGTAAAGTGCTTTGGGGTCCATAGGGACTAAGTAAAGCGCTATACAAATACAGGCCATTTTACAGATACCCCTGTATCAATAGTATATGTATGAATAAAAGCAGACCTCAACATAGAACAACAGAAACTTGTGTAGACAAACAGCAGGCCCCTGTGCCATCATCCCTCTTTCTCTGGTTCAAATTTGCAAATACATCAGGACTTTTCCCTGGATCCAGTCCAATAGATGTGGTTAGCCACAAATAAATGATAAATTATTGTAGCAAATATTCTTAATCATTTTCTCTTGTTTCTCTATAATTTTACTTCAACAATCCTTCCCATTTACACCCACAACTTCAAGGCTATTATTGAAAAAGCTTCACAGTTAAAGGTGAAATGTGATCATTACTACACTTTGAAGGGGGTAGTATGTAGTTTTATATTGCCATTCATTGAAACTGATGGCATTTAGGGTTACTCCAGTCATCTCCGTCATCAATTACGATAATGATTCTATATTCACAATCATATGTTATGATAAAAATCTGTTATTTATGGACTCTTTACAAATAGATAGATACTTTAGGTATCTATAGTTTGGTTCAGTGGATATTCCAATATTTGCTTAACCTAGAGTCTGATCATTCTTTTTTTACTATTTACTTTATAAGGCACAGAAAACTGTGAAAAAAAGCTATCTGACTTTATGTTGAGTCTGGGATAGCAAAACTAAGACGGGAGCAGACAAAGCAAAAGAGACACATGAAAGGACTTCTGAAGACAGAGAAAGATGTAAGAGGAAAAAGGGGAGTCTAAGGAGATGATGGCGGAAGGGGAGCGTATTTAAACAGCTTTGCTTGACTAGACAGGGGAAATATCTTCGTGTGAATTAATTACCATTTGGTTTGCAGGAATCTCCCACATTGAGTGATTATTACATTTGCATGAATAGCTCCCATATTCAACAAATAACAATCAGTGTACATATTGTTTGGAATTGTGACTGTCTTTGCACAAACTAATTAAGTCCCCTTTTGTTTATTATATAATATTTCCAATCTTTGGCCTTGTTTCTTAGCAAAATAGGGGGTGTCACAGCAGAAGAGAACAGACTTTTTTTTTCCAAGCTTGTCACTGTAGAAAGTTTATGCAACCAATTCTTTTTCAATTTACACTTCAAAGAGGTGTGTAAGCAAGCAGAGCTACTTTGAGAGAAAATGGATTAAGTTCAAATCCTTAGAAGATGGGCTGTCACTGCTAGTATCTTTGCCTGTCTAATACTTATATCTCTCCTGCTAATTATACTCCTGTAATAAATTTTTGAGCTATATGGAAGTACATTTTTTTGGTTGTTGCTTTTCTGCATACAGGTCTGCACATATCTCAAATGTGAACAACTGCCTGTGGTTTTTAAGTTTTTAGAGATTTTAGGAGTAAATTATGACTGCAATCACTGCAAATTCCGGTTTGGTGATATGATCAGATGGCAAATCTTTATCTAGCTGATTTAGTCTTATCTAGATGATACAGATCTTGCTGTGCTAGCACCAGAACAAGCAGTAACATACATCACAAGCTATTAACACAAAAGTGAATTAAAAAAAAAAAAAGCTTAAAAGTGGACTTTTAAGCTTTGTGGAAAACTGCAATTTTAGATAACTAGCTAGCAGATGATGGCTGTTAAAACAGTGAATCTGTCTCTATTTAGCTTATTTAGCTCCATCTACTATTTTGTGTGAGTTTCTTTGTAAATTGCCTATCGCTTGACTAAGTGTGTCAATTATTTTTGTTGTACATTTTTATGTGATGCTAATGACCAATGCAGAAATTTGAACTTGCATAGTTCAAATGTCTTGATATCTGACATGCTTTGTGGACAGTACCAGTTTTCTCTGCATATTTGGAAAAATAATGAAAATTATAATGAAAATAATGAAATTATCCATGTTTGTTGACTGAATGGCTCTTTGGCAGTAGAACACATATTATATGTGCTAATAAAATAATCAAAAACCTAAACACACCTTATAGCCTTGTTAAAGCTACTGTATACATGTTTATTCTATTTGGTTATTGAAAAGAAGGGTTTTAGAGGATTTTGTGCAAGAAAACTAAACTACCAGAGAACTGGTCATGGAGAAAGCTGCTGAACGTGAAATGAATATGGGTGTCCTTGATAAGATTACTCGGTAAAACGTCTGACTTCTGGCTTTCTTAAATTATTTTCTTTTATTTTTTATGGAGTGTGAGCAGTGCTAGATACTTATCACTGATTTAGAGCTGACCACGTCCTCACTATTTGTAACTCTAATGTATCTACTACCTGTTCTTGTAGTAATGAAAAGTTTATCTAAGTAATTGCCAATTGGACCAGCTTTTTTTCTTTCTTTTTTTTACCTCTAACCACTTGAATGTCTCTAAACGTCATTAACTTTTTATGCGCATTTGGTCACCACATTGCTGTGCATTGCTTCCAGTGTTGACACGGCTTCACTTATGAGGCCGTAAATCTTTTTAGGATTTAACCAAAATCTCACAGAGCAGGCACTTCCCTTACCAAAGCCAATGCCCATTTTTGCACTTTCTTTAGAGAAACAACCCCTCATCTTCAGCTGCCTGTAATAACTGCCTCTAAATAAGAAAATTTAGATGAGCTTGTTTGTGTGTAGCAGACATGCTTTCGATGGGTGTTTCGTGTACAGTCACGATCCTGCTGTGTTGCAGTGTGACCCATCATTTATAGGTTCTCATCCATCTTGACATCACTGCAGCTCATTTCACTGATTACTTCATCTCTTCATTAAAGTTAAGTTAATCACTGAAATCAGTTGCTTTAGTGACTGATTGCAGAGACTCTCTGGCCATGATAGCACTGTAACCTTTCTATATTGATGGAAGTATAATTAAGCTTTTTTACTGTGTTTCTACTCTTTATAATTATGTGTATGCGCACAAGTCCACATGAGTGAATTGACGATTGTAGGCAGAACCGAGGAGATTGTGCTACCAGAATAGAATTTTGCAGACATTGAGGACAGCTACAAGTACCTTGGAATCCTATAGGGAAATGGGAACCATAAAAAGGCCAGTAAGAAAACCACAACCACCAAACATCTGCAGAGTGAGTCAAGGCCTCAGAAGTCAGCTGATTCCCATTCAGCAGTGCCTAGGGCAATCAGCACCTGGTCATCATATACCCTGCTGGACTAATCAGTTGGCCAAAGGAGGAGGTGGATGCCACTGACATCAAGACAAGAAAGCTCCTTACCATGCATGGCATGTCGCACTGGCAGACTTAACAAGTGGCTGATATCAAGAAATCCTACCAATGGCTGGACTGAAAGACAGCACAGAGGCGCTAATCATGGCAGCACAGGAACAAGCTCTAAGGACAAGTTCAGTAGAGGGTGAGGTCTACCACACCAGGCAGGACCCCAGGTACAGGCTGTGCAAAGATGCCCCTGAGCCAATCCAGCACATAACAGCAGGGTGCAAGATGGTAGCAGGCAGGGGATACATGGAACGCCACAACCAAGTGGCCGGTGTTGTATACAGAAACATCTGTGCCTGGAAGTACCAAGGCGAAAATGGGATACATCCCTAGGGTGGTTGAGAATGACAAAGCTTATGGTTTCTGAAAATCGATGTTGTTTTAAGTCATATTCACACAGACATATAGAATATTCCAAGTAATATTCCATGTCAAAAGACGTGGAAGCTTTTGTGGCTGAGCACATGTGTGTGTGTGTGTGCAGTATCCTAACTTGAAATGCAGCCCTTATCAAAATAACACCGAGCAACATGACAGCCATATCAATAACACTGTGTTTGGTGTTTCCAATAACATCAGACTGTAAATGGTAAATATGAAGTAGAATAAATGAATACAAATCCACAGCATAAGTAAGACCGCATCCAAACTGAGACATTATATAATTTGCAGTAGTTCCATTTAGATTATTCCAATGTTCAGTGCCAGGGTTTTGTGTTGAAATATAGACATATTTTATTTTCATGAACGTGATTTCTTGCTCATATAAAGCAATCAAGGGAAGCACAGAAGAGCAAAATACAGTAAGAGGGGAATGAAGGAAACAAATGAAGATGGAAAGGGTAAGCAGTCAACAGTGTGAATAAAAGGAGAGGGAAAGAAAAAAGAGGCCATATTTGACAATGACACTAGTCTAACATGGTGTTTGCTGAAAAAAAAAAGAACATGAGAACAAGAAATAAGTTTAAAGGTACTTCAGATAATCTTTTTTTTTAAATTTCTTCATGTAAATTTTTAACGATGATAAATGTGTGACAATAGGGGAGGAGAAATTTTTAAAGTCATTTTTTAAATAAAATAAGCTTATTTTCCTGATATGGAGATGAATGAATGATTATACAGGGATAGAAATATGAGATAAATGGACTTAATGTATTCCTATGCCACAACTAGTTCTTACAATCATGAAGAAATATTCTATATTGTAATGGCAATAAAGTGAATGAGAGAATAAAGGGAAATGTTTAAATTGCACTGAGATCTACTTGGGTTGCTGTGGGGCCCAGAAACTAAAATTGGCTGTGCTGCTTTAAAACCAAGGTTGAGAATAGATTTAATATATGTTTTAACATTTATTTGTTTTACTCAAATTTAAATAAACATATTTACTGCCTTGCTTCACATTCACTCTATTTGCACTTCTGTCCAGAAAGTATGGCATCTCAGTATTCAGTATCAGTATCTCAATACAGTATTACAGTATTGTCTGTAGTCCAGAGAGCGAAGGCAGCTGAATTAATTACAATGCAACTTTTACACTATTTTTTTTTTTTTGCTCTAAGATAAAGGTAACAGTAACATTTCTCCAGTTTATGCAAGTCTTTCTGTGTCTTGGATAGATCAAAAAGAATGGAAAGAGAAAGGCCTGACACACAAAGGCCTATAAACCTAACAGTTACCCTCTGACAGCCTCTGGTTGCTAACGAAAAATGTTTATGAATGGTTTGCAAAAGTTGCAGGGTGTTACTAGGGGAGATCAGTTGCAAAAGGTGCTGCACCAAATCTTTCCTTGTGAAGAAATACTAAGTTTTTCTTTCTGACAGACAGCCTGGTGGCTGGTGACCAGTCCATGTTCCTGTGTGACTGGGCCAAAATCTCAACAGCACTGATAAATAACAGTGGGAGTCATTTTTTGAACTGAGAAGAGCATACCTGTTCTCAAAAGACACACAAGTCTTCTATGGTGCAGAAAACTGAACCTGTCTGATCGGCCATAAGTTCTCATCTACCGATGTGCTGCTCTGAGAGGTTTCCTAAGTATTATGTTTGAAAGAGAACAAGAGACACTTGAAATCTAAATATTGTGATAATAATAATACAGATATTCTTAAGCAAATATGAATATCATCTTGACATTTGGGCTGCTGCATTTCTGCTTATTTCATCTCTTCATATTTAAGTCAGCTGGTAAGGCATAAGTCCTGAAATCAAGCCTTAGTTAAAATTTATGAAAAGTCCGCCTATCAGCATAATGTAAGATATAGTTTGTGTATCCCAGCTTAAACTTAGAAGAAATAGCAAGTAACAGCAGGAGTACATAAGAAACTGTGAGAAAGTGATGATACTGTTTTTTGCTGAGAGTGCATTTCTGTTGCTCAGTTAAAGCTCTGCTTCATTACGAGAACACACACTCTCTAAGATCTGTGGTTATGGAGCATTAGGTGCCGGTGATATGTCATGTGTCACTGTTGTTTATAGATATGCAGTATATTTGTGATCACAGACTTTGTTTTTTGATGGCAAGGGTTGATCTCCACTTTTTGTCCAAATTGATGTGAATAGGAAACCATATAACACTTCAAAATCATATTGATTGCTTACTTTTACAGTGTTTTAGGAATAACAAACTCAAAAATTTAAAATTTAAATGTGCCACATAACCAGATTAAGAAATCTATTACCATTTTGTCTTAAAATTATTTTAAAACTTATGCAGCAGCACAGTGCTCTGAACTACTGCGCACCTTTCTGTGTTTCTTCTGCCTTTTTGTTGCGACTTCCTGCAACAACCTTCCGTCGTCAGGAACTGATAGACATCGACCTCAGCCTGAAACCGGACTTTATTTGGGATTGGACAGTATCCTACCCAAGATTGTGATACCACTGGGCACTCCGTAGGTTATTGTGGGGAATAGCAAGTGATGCAGACAGTGCAGGGAGCGGTAACAAAAGGGGGGGATACAGAGCTGACTAACACGTCCAGCTGCGAAAACAACAACCGTTATGCCAATTGATTGATTGGTAATTTATTTCAAACATGCAAACAATATACAGATACATTTATAAAAGAAAATAAGAGAGAGAGAAAAAAAATACTATACAAAAAAATCAATACGTTTCAATATAGCTGCCGTTCTGATTCATTTACATGTTGAAAGGGAGTGGGAAGAAGTAAACACTTATTTAATCCCAACCCTTTGCCAGTTAATATTTAGTCAGCTTCCTTACTGATATAATTTGTAATAAAAATAGTGAACAGATTTCTGATATACTATATACTATAATATCACATCATGAATTTTTTTTTAAATAGAGACATTCACTTAATTTCAATATTTTCCTTTTCTTTATCGTTCGAGAAGATCATATTTTTATAACTCTTTTTGAACTGTTTTATGTTTGGACATTGCTTTTATTCCATATTCAGACTGTTCCACAGTTTCACTCCATGAACAGAAGCACAAAAGCTTTTTCTTGTAGTACGTACCTTCCCTGATTTGAAGTTACAAAAACCCCTTGAATTATAACTTCCTTCTTTCAAAAACAACATACTCTGAATATTACCTGGCAGTTCTTTAGTTTTTGCTTTGAATAGAATTTGTGCTGTTTGGAATTTCACTAGATCGTCAATTTTCAATATTTCAGACTGCAAAAATAGTGAGTTTGTATGTTCCCTATAACCTGCATTGTGGATGATTCGAATTGCTTTTTTTTTTGAAGAGTAAAAAGTGAATGTAATGTGGTTTTATAGTTATTGCCCCAGACCTCTGCACAATAGCTTAAGTATGGTGAAACCAGTGAACAGTATAGAATATGAAGTGATGTTCTGTCGAATACCTGCTTTGCCTTGTTTAGTACTGCAATGCTTCGTGATACTTTGGAATGAATATATCTTAACATTGTAATGGCTGTAAAGCCAATCATGCTCCTTTGCCTTTGGGGAGCAAATTACACCTGCAGACAAGCCACCGTTCTCTGCAGATCACTTGTATGTTTGGATTTGTTGATAAAGAGGAAACTAACTATAAAATTTTGCAAAAACAAGAAGTAAATAAGAAGATTGTAGTTGCGACAATCTAGACTAACCAACATTAGCTTCTATCCCAGTAAGTTGATTTTGTTCATTTAGATGCAGTTTTCAGTGGGAGAAATGTTTTGCCACTTGGATGAACAAAATCAACTTTCTGGGATTTCCTTACCTGAATGATTGAGCATCCATCGGGACATTACCTTTTCAGTTTTGGTGTATGTTCCCTGGTGAGCACAGATGGAATATAACCACCTGTTTTGTCAAATTCTGGCCGTTGAAGCTTAAATAATATGAAATGTACTGTGGCTGTTGGATTCTAGAAGTATGTATTCTTAAAATAATATACTGAGAAGATTTTTATTTAAAAGCAAATCCTTTTTACCAGCCTCACGCGGATGCATAACAATCATCAAAAGACAGATTACACTGTTACACAAATTTTTGACCTTCCAAATATAGAGATTTCTTGTATACCCTGTGATAGATTAGTATTAGCCCTTCAGTTGACTGGCAACATGTAGAGGGTGTACCCCATCCTTTGGAGTTAATCTTATATGATTTTAATGAATCAGTTTCACAGTTCAATTCAATTTTATTTATGTAGCACACAACAGCAACAGGCAACATGACGCTTTTTATATTGTGAGGTAAAGACCCTACAATAATAATAACAGAAAAAATCCCAATATGTAAATGACTCTCATGATCATGCATTTGGTTTTGAATGATACTGCATGTGTAAGTACATTTGTTCAGTAGAGAGATTTGACCCTCTTGTTTTGTATTTGTGTGTTCTTTTCTTTATTTTCTCTAATAATGTAATATATTACAAAGTAATATTATAATGTAAGTTTGATCAAGCTGTGTTGATGTCAAAAAGCAGCAATAAATACCATAGTTTCAACAGAGAAATTACAGTATTCCATTTCCGGGTCCACGAGTCAACTTTGCAAGTTATGTTGAAGCTGAATAAAACGAAAAAAAGCAATTCAGCAATAAAGCAAAACGCAAGGCTGAATGTGTTTAGAGTGAATCTACTCTCATCTGTGAAAAGCACAAGACCCAGTGTTTAACCCACCAGTTCTGATATTGCATGGCAATAATAATAGAGCACAGGGCCGACTATGTTAGGTCAAAACAAACACCCCCATGAAGTCTGTTTCCAACTGTTTGGTAAGAAACAGTCACACCGGTGGCCTCCTGGATGTTATTTGGTAGGGCTCTGGCAATGCTCATCCTGTTTCTCCTTACACAAAAAAGCAGATACCTGTCCTGCTGATAGGTTTAGAACCTTTCACAGCCCTGTCAAGCTCTCCTCAAATAACTGCCTGTCTCCTGCATGTCCTCCATGCTCTTGAGACTGGGAGACACAATAAACCTTCCGGCAATGGGACATGTTAATGTGCCAACCTTTAGTTGGACTACCTGTGCAAACTCTGTAGGATCCAGTTATCACCTACCAGTAGTGACACTGACCCTATAGCTAAATAGAATAGAATTTGGATAGAATTCAACTTTATTGTCATTGCACATGTCACAAGTACAAGGCAACGAAATGTAGTTTGCATCCATCCAGAAGTGCTTTAGCCATAATATAGATATATTACAGAAATGGGCCTGTTATAGGTATGAAGGTACAAAATATGGGTCTATTATGGGTATGTTACAATGTAAACGATATGAAGGTATGTTATGAATATGCTATAACTATAAGTATGTACAGGCTGTAGTGGGTGTGCAAGCTATGTACAGGCTATGAACAGGATATAAATATGAAAACTATATAGAAATATGAACTATAAAGCTATACAGAAATATGAACTATGCAAGTTATAAACAGTTGTAAACAGTAGAATTATAATTATCGTATTATACTGAATGATTGTCTATACAGCATTTACAGTTGTACAGTTAAGATAAGTGAAATATGTGGATAATTTCTTCAGAGGCTGTAAAGTGCTAGTGGTTGTGAGTGATGGTTCAGTCCATGTTAGTATTGTGTGTATGAGGGTACAGTTGTCCATTTGTTAGTTTTTGTCAAATGTGTGTGTGTAGATGGTTGTGTGTGTGTTCAGTTAATGAGATTAATGTGGGTCAGGTGTCAGGAGGCAGAGTCCAGGAGTCTGACAGCTGTAGGGAAGAAGCTGTTCCGGTACCTGGTGGTCGTAAATGCAAAGCTAGTGGGAAAAAAACAGTAAGAAAAGATTAGAACCACATCAATATTCCAGGTGTTTACTTGACTTGATGCTATACTCTGATTAAAAGGTGTTCCTTTAAGTTTTTTGGCCAGTGCATTGTCTTTGGTTTGATTTTCGTTTTGATCCCATATATCACTGAGAGTATTTTTAAAATAATTGTAATGATGCTCTTAAATGTATGTAAATATCTCTAGATGTAAGTGTAGTTGGAAGAACAAAAAAGGAACCAAGAACACCGTTTACAGCCAAGCCTATTAACACTCTTGTTCTACCACTTTTGAAATGTTGTGTAACAGAATATTTTCTGATCCGAGGCTCTGGATCTGATCCAGGGATACAATTTGTTACAAAGCCAAAAGGCACTGATGGCAGTTTTTTTCTTCTTCTCCTCATGGTTCTCCTTTCTCTGTCTTTCTCTGTCTGCACTGTGCTTTTCACTCTTTCCGACTCACACACGGACACAAATAAGCGTACGTACAGAATGTGCATAGACATGTTTAAATTGGTTTTCACAAACCAGTACCTAGAGTTTCACACTTTAACAGTTTTGGGCGCAATTAATTGCATCGTTCTTTCAGTGCGAGTTACTGTGTGTACTTCAGTGGGATTTGAGTGAGGTGCTGTTGTGTTCTTCAATAGCTTGTAATATTAGCCTTATTATATGGCTCAGTCTTTGACTGAATCCACACCTTGTATGTAGATTACTGAAAAGGGAGAACAGAGCAAATCGAACTACTGCATTACCAAACTGGACTCATTGGCTTGAAGACAGCTCTTCAGTCCACTACTATGTTTTACAATTTCAGTAGGGGTAATAACACATGAATGAATAAGACACACTAAATCATGTGTTGATTGTCTTTTGCTTTGGGGTCATAGGAAGGCAAGTTCTGTAAAATGGTGGGAGGGAGGAAATACATTATTATTTAAAAAGTGTGTATCTTTTATTATGATTATGTAGACACATTTAAGACAGTAAGTTTCCTGGAAGGCAATCTGCTTCTTTGTTTATGTTAGGCTATAACATCAGGGAGGTACATCTGGACAGAATTATAAAACACTGTACGCAATCAAAATATTAACCATAAGTTTAGCTAATGCCTCTATTACCCACATAAAGCACTGATGTAAGAATCATAGCGTCACTTTAGAATTATATGACGAGGTTAAAGACACTGATATACACATCATTAATATCTACATCAAATTTTCTTTCTGTGCACCAAATAAGTGCAATTTTTGTGCAATGCAATTTTTACTAGATTTATGAAATATGTGAAATATGTTTAAAGGGCAGTTTGGTTCTTACCATTTTATGTATCTCAGTGCTTGCATTCTGCATAGTACCATGCTGTTACAAATCACAATTTGTGACTAAATAATCTCAAATAATAGTATTCAAGGAAGAAGTAAAAAAATAATAATTTTCACCTTGATAAATTAAATTTTAATCAGAATCAGAATTGTGTTTATTGGCCAAGTATATGTGCAGACACATACAAGGAATTTGGTTCCGGTAGATTGTGGCTCTCAAGCACAGCAATGTAAATCACACACACACACACGTGTCTATATATACATTACACATGCATACACATACATAAATGGCCTGCATTTGTATAGCGCTTTTCTAGTCCATAGGACCCCAAAGCGCTTTACACTACATTCAGTCATCCACCCATTCACACACACATTCACACACTGGCGATAGCAAGCTACATTGTAGCCACAGCTGCCCTGGGGCGCACTGACAGAGGCGAGGCTGCCAGACACTGGCGCCACCGGGCCCTCTGACCACCACCAGTAGGCAAACACGGGGTTAGTATCTTGCCCAAGGATATTTGGCATGCCAGGATGCAGCCTGGGATCGAACCACCGACCTTCTGATTAGTGGCTGACCTGCTCTGCCACCTGAGCTACAGCCACCCCAGTAATAAGACATTACTGGGGTAATGTATGTGCATACACATACATACACAAATTTAGAAGTGTTTTGCATTTACTCAGGTTATCTGCATCTAATATCACAGTTTGTTTGGTAACCTGAATCATTTAAGTAAAAGAAATATTCAAAAGAATAATAAATTGGAAAGACGGCATACTTTTTCACGGTACCGTGGGCCTATATTCATTTGAAAATTTCTACATCACATATTTGTGGGTAAAACATCTGCACACAGATTTGTGCCTTCTCGCTGTTTATGATCTGATGCAACTTTTAGAGTTGGCTCATCCACAAGTATGTGGGGGTCTGAAGGATCCAAATGATGCATATTTTGTCAGTAGAGCATGAATGTGAGTCTCCATCTCTTTGCCCTACAATTTGTGGTCTTGTCCCCACAGACAGTACAGTACAATGTACTCACACTCGTCCTGAAGCACACTTCAAGGAGACTTTAAAGGCGTATCTGAATATTTGTGGTCAGAGGCAATATTGATATTCATTATATTTATGATCTGTTTGCTCCACTTACTATAAAGTTAACTGATACAGCAGTTTGCACCTTAAGCTTCTGTACAGCGATGATTTATGACGTTTTCTATATTGACAGCACTATTGAAATAAGTGACATTTGCAGTTACAAAACAGGATGCAAAGACGCAAGAGATTTTCTGTCTCTGGTTAGTTAGTTTGACAGACTTGTGCTTTTTCATGGCTTTGAAAATCAGCCAAGATCATGACCTTGGGAGAAAAAAGCTAGCTAATGTATGTTTTGATGTCCTTATATTTAACATTTTTCACATGCCAACTCCACTGCAGTGGGCCCTTAGTTGCTCATTGGTGTTATTTTTAGCTTAGCTTACTATAACATGGTCCAATTAACCAGGGTGGGTTTGGTGAAACATGCTTTCCTGTACATTTAAACACACTGAAGGGAAAGTCTTCCTGAATGAGATTTTTAGCTTTGCTTTAAGTGGATGAACTGAAAATGTATTCTGATTTGCAGTCAATTACTGCTCCAGAAGACAATTTATGTCTAGTATCAACCCCAGTGACTCCTATAGTCTCTGCTACAATATCCATCTCACATTACATATTGCTATTTACTGCGGTTATACTGATTCCACCTACACAAAATCTTTTACATTTCTTGTGTTTGTGTATGTGTGTTTACATTTATAATTTGTGAATTTGCCTCAAAGCAAAGATTTGGATCACATTCTACAAAGGTCCTGGATCACACTCAAACATAGGTTGTCATCTTTTTATATTGTACCTTTCTTAACTGACGAAGCCTGTCAGCATGACAGCTAGAATTTGCTGCTCCAAAAGTGTCTGGGAAGCCTTTTCTTTGACAGGGGTGTCTTTATATGCTTTACCAAATCCCTACTGATAGGACACCAAATCCAGAAATTATTGGTGTAATATAAAAGTGTTTTTGTTTTGCCTCAAGATCAAGATGACTGTGGCAACACTACAGTATGGATCATGTGTAATGAGAACACAAACATTCTCACAGAAAGAATTTATTTGTGTAGAAGCCATGATTTTTTGGATTATTGTGCTTGTTGTATCTTATTAGCTAACCAGAAGGTCTTCTATGGACATTACCATTCATTCAAAATATGTGTGAGTAAAAAGGTTTAAAGCATAAACACATGACTTTAGTCCCGCAAAACAAACTTTTGTCAAACATTTAAAAATAATGTAAAGTAAATGCTTTATATTGGTGTAATGATCCTGCAGTTTCACTTCACACAAACACACACGAAAACACAGTTACCCTTCATGCGTCCGCTGATGCATGCTAGAAATTGGAATACTGCTAATTTCTGACAAGGTGTCATGATAAGAAAAGCAATCCAGTTCTGATTTTCTTTTTTGTTGTGTGCAAGCTCGTGCACTATTAAAAATTATTGTTTTGATTTTTTAAAAAGAGAGAAAAAATTGTCACAGTTGCATAGATGAGTGATAGCTTACAATATAAGTGTATCTGCATGTGTATGTGTGTGTGTGTGTGTGTGTGTGTGTGTGTGTGTTTGATAGACAGAAAGGTTTCGTTTAAGGTCAAATGCCAAGGCTGATCCAAACAATCTACAGCACAGCAGTGACATGTGTCATATTCTATTTATTATCATAATGTCATGTTGAAAAAACATCAATCCAGTCAAAAGGGTCAGTAGTTCACAGTCCAGTTTAAGTTTAAAGTTTACAGAGGCCAAATACTGCAAATGCTCTGTAAAACTGAGCAGAGCCCAACCCAACCCAACCATGCATAATCCTTCAACACGACAGCACAATGCAGTTTGTTTTGACTCACTCATACTGCATCCAGCTCCTAATAATACTCACTTACTCAATAGTTTTAACCCTCTCAAGGCAGATTTGCAACAGTTCAAAACTAACAACCTGATTACCCCACATACATATTTTATGAGTTTATTTTACTCAGAAGTACCACTGCAGGACTTGTTTGTGCATTAGCAACAAAAAGTTTAAAAAAAAGTTTGAGCCTGAGAGGGTTAAAATACTCAATATTCTTACGGCTGAAAATCTCAATAAATTTGGTATTTCCACTTGTTTTACCAGTAAAATCACTATGTCCACCTGTTTTACTAAAATAACTAAGCTTTTTTTAAAAAAATGAAACTAAATATGTTTTGTTGTTTTAGAGAAATTATAGCTACAGCAGGAGCAAATGAGCCTAGAGCTGAGTGCCAAAGGCAAGTGTGTTTAAAATACTGAGCCAACAGCTATCACATTTGTTAGCCGTTCACCGGACTTGTTAACAATAAAAAAATGTGAATAAAAAAGTGTTAACATAGTCGATGTATTATAAAGATGCCAGGTCCACCGCCTGCATATCAGAATATACAGCACGGCAACAGTTTACAAGCTAGTTTCCTTTGATCATACTGCAAATGTCTTACAATAAGTCAGCAAAGATGCCTTAGTCCAGTGTAAAAATCTATACTATGGGAGCATATGAGCTATTAACTCCTATTGATTCCTTTATTTTATATTAGCTGATAACCTGAACTGCATTTACAGAATAATCTCCACACGATGATCATCAGAAAGAGTTTGTTTGAAAGAGAGAAAAAAATAAATTGATAAAATAAAATAGCGATAGAGAGGCTTTCTAATGTCACTATTACTTTAACTTTGTGTCGATAAAAATGCTGCTACGATGAGCTCCCGCTGTTCCGTAATGCAGACATGCTCAGAATATCCTCCACCACTTCAAGCGAGCTTTGTGTGTGCATCTGGGGATAGATTTAGGAGTTTGGAGTGCGTCTGGTCTGATTTCAGTGCTATTCTCTTCTCTATCTGTGGAATGTCTCATTCAAGAATGACAAAAGTCTCTGCTGCTTTTACAGTTCTTGCTGCTTCACTCAAGATGTCCCATCCCTTTTCTCCTTATGTAACATCCATCATTTCTTACACTGCCGCACTGAGACATGACAGACAAATGTCAATGCTGCGCAAGTTGATGGGCTGTAGGTTGTGTTTGTTGCTGAGATGTGACAAGACAGTCAGACATCAACTAAAAGGTTACATGGCCAATCAGAGTTGAACATGGCTGGGAGCTGCCACGACCACAAATCAGCAGTGTTGATGAGGGCTGGTGCTAGAGGCACTCAGTGGGGAGAGTACGCGTGCGTGTTTTTGTGTATTATTTGCCATCAGAACAGATGTCTCTGCAGCCTGTCGTTTTGATGTAGACATGCATCAAACTCTTTTTCTTGATGGCTGCTGATGAGTTTGACACATTACAACTAAGTATTTAGTTGCTAGTGGGCAGGTACACATATTGCTGCTGGGTATGTGTATAAAGTTTTTCTTGTTTTTTTTTTTGTTTTTTTTGTAAAGGAAAGTAGGTTCCAAAGTTTTGTAGTCATTAGTCTTTTTTTTTTCTTTTAGAAAGCACTTGGAATTTCCCTCGCGTAATTTCTACCCTCATACTTGCAGAGTATAAATAAAAAAAGTCGGTATAGTCGTTTTGCACAGCTCAGTGCAAATTACAGTGGAAACTCATTTATCTGGAGCCAGTGGGAATAGAGGCTGTTAAGATGGCTGAGACTCATTCACTCATCCAAATGCTCACACATGAGGCTCTACTAGATTGTATACTATTTGGTAAACACTTTGCTTTACACAGTAAATGTGTACAGTTTTATTGGCTCCATTGGGAAATCATCTTGGCTTTTAGCAAAGGTGCGGCCATGGAGTGAAATTGTAACCGTTATACTTCCAATTTTATCACATTTATCTTTTTACAATTATTAAGTGTGTCTTAATGAACAGGAATATTAATGGTGATAATTATAACATGTGCAGCCAACATGTGCTTTAAACAAGTGTGCAGTATTGTCTGAATAAATTTGAAGGTGTATATCAACTAGCATGATGTGAAGTCTTTGTCATGTGGACAGCTGTAAAATTTTCCTTGCGTGCATTTAAGAAAGAAAAGTTTATTTTCTTGCTTCTTTTTACTCATTATTATGATTATACCTAAAAGGCATTAATCAAGGTTTCTATTAACCAATATGCATCCACTTACTGTCCCACTCTCCCTCTTGTGAGTCCCTCAGACTGCCCAGCTGGGTAATTACCAAAGCTTGTAATAAGGTGGGCACCGAGACATTAATGTAGTTTAGTTCGTCATGGTGAACGTGCTGAGACAAGCCATCCATTTTCAATTATAGTTGCATGCATGCGTGTGTGTGTGTGTATCATCTGACATACTTGACTTGTAGACACACACACATGCTCACATATACTTATAAACACGTCCCTGGAGTGTGAAGCCTACAGGTAATTACTTTACCACAGAGCTGTCTGCCACAGCAGTGTCCCTCTGATCAATACCTGTGTTAGCAGCAGGTGCAAGCAGCTTTATACAGTGAAACTTCCCCAGGGGCTTCTGTTAAAGCTGTACATGTGGCTTATAAAAGAGCTCGTGGAATAAAAGTAAATCCTTACAAAATACCCTTTTTAACATGTTTTTTTTTTTAATTTAGTAGTGACTTAACCTTTATTTTCAGAGGAGAGGATCTCGAAATAATTTTAAAATGCCATGCACTCATGGTTACCATTTTACATTCACTCATGAAATGCACATAAACATGCGTTCAGTTTATACAGTCCAACAAAAGAAAAAATCGAAGCGTTCCAGTATTTTATTATAACGTGCCTTATTTAAGTGGTGCAATCAAAACTTAAAGAAAAAACTGTTAATAATTAAGTCTGTTAATATGTATGCATTATACCCAACTTCCAATTAACTAACAGCCCCCAAATCACTAATCATGCAGTTAATTAAGAAATGAAAGCTAAAAGGAGGATGGCTTCTACAACAGACGAGTTATCTTAAGCTTTACGTTCTAGAATGACTCACACATCAACTTTTCTGAAAATCAAGCTCAGTGATCTTAATCATGCTTTATCTGTAATACAGCTGAAAAGCAGCTCAGGGCTTGGAGTGATCTACAAGGACAAGTGGCTGAATATTTGTAAAATTAAAATGAAAAGACTCTTAGTTATCTGCAAGTTTTTTAAAGCAGTGATATCTGCCAGTGCAGAGGTCATTGTATTAAACCATACTGACTTGTTAGGTTTCTGAAACTTCTGGGCATTCCAGAATTACAGTTTATCTTTCATGGTCAACTTACCAAAGAAGCAGTCTTTTGTATACTGTAGTTGTGAGCTAAAAATGCAGACACAGCACAACATTACAGCATATACACTGAATCTAAAGTCCGCCTTTATGTTACTAATCTAATATATTACAGTCGCATTCCTATTTTGACTGTATTTTTACATCGTTTTTGAAATAAGAACCTAAACTGGCAACAAACTGCAGTAAACAGAAGTGATCTGAGGTATACAGATGGCACTGTAATAATTTCACCATCTGAAGAATAAAAGAAATAAGAAAATAGTCGACATCATCAGTGAGAAGAGTGAAGAAGTGGGACTGGTCCATGAATGTGGATGTGGCACTTTATACTATAAGGTAAAGACCCTAGAATAATAAAAAAGTAAACAGAGAAAATCCTAATAATCACATCACTCCCTCTGAGCAAGCTCTTTGGCAACAGTGGGAAGGAAAAATCCCCTTTTAACAGCAGGGGGACTAGATTTTGATGTAACATCTGGAAAAATCAAACCAAAACACTTTTGGAAACCATGTCTAGGCGACCATTAAAAGATATTGGAAAAGTCATATTTACTAAATGGGTTTACATTTGTATTATGTAAAAAATTTTGTTCTTATTATTGATAATAAAGAAAATTCTGCCGAAAAAAATGGTTCATAGCTCACGAATCAGAGAGGAACTGGGCATGCCAGGATATCGGTAAGCTTACAAAAATCATCTTGCATGATGTTGAAATGGTGCTTCTCCTATAGATTCCAGGAGTATCTTTCTTCAGGGTGACAATCTTAAGCTTGTTGAAGAGAAAGTCAAGAAAATATGAATGTCCATGATATTTTATGAATTTTATATATGATTCAGATATGGATATACACAAATGGAGTCCATACCAAGAACACATAACTATTATAGTTGTGAAATGCAACTGGCATGCCAAATGACCTATTTTACTGTGTCAGTTCACACACTGAAACAATTCATCAAAATAATTTAAGTACTAAAAGACATTAAAAAAAAATCATTGACCAGATTTTCCCTCTCAAGTAACTCATTACACAGCCCGGATATAGCATCTGATAGTATGCTGGATATTTCAGCCTTTATTCTCAGCCTTTTCAGGAACTCTAAAGCACAGAAGGAGGTCTGGATGTGGAGGGAGATAAACAGCATAGCAGGAGCTAACTTTCTTTCTAGCTCTGTCTTCATGAAACTTGAAAGGAAGGGAAGAAAGAGTGAGAGAACAGAGGAATTTGTGGGATGAATATATGGGGAGAAGGGAAGGCATTGAAGCCAGTATGAGGATGGAGAAAAAGAGAGGAGCACAAACCAAGGCAGAGAAAGCAGGAGACACACAGACGTAAATGAGCCTCAGGAGGGTATCTGAGAGTGACAGGCTGCTGCCATGACTATACCGTGCTGTGGGTAAACTGTCAAAACATCGACTGGTCCACCTGGCAGCCCACCCCATCGCATTTTTCTTTTCAAAGTTTTATTCTCACTCTTTATTTCTGCTCCCTAAAAAGGAAACTCGCAACAGCTGCCACACAGAGACAAAAATAATGAAGATCTAAGTAAAACAATAACAAATTTCATTCGTATTTTAACATCTTCTATTTTTTTTCCAACATGCTTTGCCATTTGCAGACAACACTGAAAGCGCAGTTATGCGATCATGCATGTTTTGCTAACAGTGAATCCATATATAACTGATGTAATGATGTCGCCACATGTGAAAATAGCTTTGGGATTTTGTGACAAAGTAGCTTCATGTCATCATGTGATGAGAGAAACTGCTCCCCGCAGTACATGAAGTCATCATTTTTTTTGCTTGTTGGTACAGTGACGAGCCTAGGGCCATCATTACTAAATGACACTTGTCAAACTCTTACAGTGAGCTAACAGACTGCAGAGAGAACAGGGTGACAGGTTAGAAGAAGTAAAAAAAACAGCTACACTGCACTGTAGATTGATAGGTTAATATCCCAGAACTTTGGTGCCTTTTACTCGCAAATAATAATAAATAAAATAAAACATCTGGTGTTTGCAGATGTTCCAATATAGAACATGTGAATACAGTTTTTAAAACAATCCTTTGTGCACGTGGATGAGCCTGTGTTTATTTTCTGGGTTACACAAATGTGAATATGTCACACTGACTGATAGCCATGCCTCTCCAGCCCAGTGTATGTTGCCCTAGGAGACCCAGCAGTAAACACACAGTCATCCTTCCACCATGAATCTTTGCCAGCCGCCTCATCTACTGCTCTTCACCCAGAGACACACACACACACACACACACACACACACACACACACTGATTTCAACAAGCAGCCATGCTGCAGCAGCTCCAAAATATTCCTCCCAAACCACTGAAATGCTCCACCCATCCATCTAGAGCTCCCCCTGAAGCTCTTGGGTTATGACTCCAGAATAGAACATTAGTGTCATGCAGCAGTATTAAAAAGCAAGTGGAAAAAAGTTCGAGATAGTTATATTGTTGCTGTTATTGGATCCTGACATCTGTCAAGATTTCTTTAAATTTACAGACATCAGTGGTGAAGAAGCGTTAGTCTATACATCCCTAAGTAATGCTTTCTCAGATTGTGTACACAGAAACTGCTTGCTGAGCTAAAGTGGGATTTTTTTTTTTGCTTTTGCTATTCTAGTGACATGCTGAATTTAACACAGTATTGATAAAACTTGGTATTCAATACATATTTCATATACTCGCAAACTTTTAGTAATTCATTACAAATATCAGCCATGTTGGGAATGGAGGAGAGTCACGCAGATGGAGCGATGGCACTTTGGTACAGTTAATCTTCTCATAGATGGGTGACAAGGTAATGGCAAATGTGTGTGACTATTCCACTTGAACCACTCTCAAACTGGCATTCGGTGTGCAAATGAGCAGACAGCTTAATGAAGCTGAACACTAAAGCACAGCATAATAATTTTATCCCCTTAAAGTCTGTAGCAATCACCAACGATTGCTACGCATATGTAAATGTGTAAATGTATCTCAGCAAGGTCCCTGTGTGGGAGAGTTCCTCACTGTTTAAGGCACCTTTGAAACTTTGCAATGACAGCTAAAGATAGCCAAGTTCAGCAGATGATGGCAAGCTGAAATTGACTCACTAGTTGATTCATCATCACGAATGTGTAATCTGACCATCAAAACATGTGGAAGTTTGTTCACTCTTAGAAAAAAAAGAAGGCCAGTCTCACTAAAAAGGCACGAAAAACAGCAATTTTGTCAAATCCGCTTGCATCTCACAAGCACATGGAAGGTGTTGGTGCTGTGTTGAACTTTTTGGGGATAATGAGAGTTGTCTCTCACTTCCAACTCATGACACAAGCATCGTTGTAAAGGAACCTTTGGTTTCTCAATTAAACGCACTTGCTCCAGTGAGGTCTCTTGTAATCCAGACCCTAATTTTTGTTACCATATAACTACTGGTTTTCAAACTAAACCAGCAAATGAAAGCAAAAGTAAAACACAAGTCCACAGAAAACATGTCGGCGAGTCAAAACAAAGCAGACATGAAGTAGAAGCATTGTGACCTTCTCTCTTTCTCTTTCTTGTCCCAGTATTGACTCTGCTGT
This sequence comes from Rhamphochromis sp. 'chilingali', assembly GCF_963969265.1. Lineage (NCBI taxonomy): Eukaryota > Metazoa > Chordata > Actinopteri > Cichliformes > Cichlidae > Rhamphochromis > Rhamphochromis sp. 'chilingali'. The sequence continues at coordinate 30,842,302 of NC_137931.1, forward strand.
TCTTTAAATGAGAACCATTTCTTCTGGCATCTAATATTTGTCACAGCCACTCTGCTAAGGCGTCAATACAAAAAGGACAACTTGGATGTTGCAGATTCTAGTGATGTTAGTGGCTTAACAAGAATGCATCTGATCTGTGAGCTTCTCCTTGTGAAAAAAGACAAGAAACTATCACAACTATACCTTTAGAAACCAAATGCTATCTTAAATGCTAATGGCAGCTTACCAACATGCTTACTTGTTTTTGATAACCCATGTTTAATGTGGCAAAAACCTTAGGCACTCGAGTATTTGCTGATGTTGAATTTGCTGCTGAAGCCGATTGGCATAGGATTTGCTGATCGCCAGAGCTGCTGCAGTTCATCGTCCCCTTGATATTTCAGTGAGGACCAAAGCAATGAAATAGCTGTCTCGCTCTCTTTTCAACCGACAGTGTGATAAGAGAAAATGTGTGAGACACCAGAAAGTAAGCTGTCTGGGGAAGGTTAATGATAATGATGATGTAGGTTTGTACTGTCAGGGGTTGTCTCACCATCTATCAGTCTGTTTTCAGTGTCAGCTGCTGTCATTACTGTGATATAATGAGACTTGTGCATCGTGACCTCTTATCCTAAAGCAATCCATACTTAGAGCTGAGCATGTAGTTGCAATTATTGATCTTGTTATGGTAGTTTTATCTCTCAATTCATTTCCTTTTTCTTTTCATTCCAGTTGTTGAAGTTGAGTTGTAGTGTGCCGTTTTACTCAGTAACACTGTAACTCCTTCTACTGCTTTCCTTTTGCCATGCCGGTTTATGATCTTTCTGATGCCAGCACTTTTGACATTTCCTAATCTTATTTGATTTCCAAAGCTCTGTCACATATGTCACATATGTAGCAGGTTAGTTGCATATGAGCTAATAACTGATTGCTGGAGCATCCGGGATGTGAATATTAAAAAAATAAAACAAACAAACACCAAAAAATGAAACAGCTTAGGTTCAAAAGATTAAAGAGCTGCATTGCTATCAGTCTTTCCAATGCCCGCAGCTGGAATTCCTTCAAAAGGCATTTGCATATCAGTATGCACATGTACGTGTGTTTATGGTTTCATCATAAAGTCTAATGTTTCTCATAACCCAAGGGTAATTCTTTGACTTCAAACAGAGACAGGTGAGCAGTGAACAATAGTGTGTCAGCGGGTGGCGCACTGGAAGGTTAGAAGTTACATAGGATGTGAGCATGTTACATGGAAAACACACTCCTTGGGGCTAAAATCACACAGTAGCACATCCTTACATGTGCCTCCCGTTTAATTGTGGCAGCTTCTCCTCTGTCCCTGTGAATGAGTCTGTTAACGAACAGTTGTAGCGGCGAATATAAGCAGACACAACCATAATTATAACAAAATAGATTCTGAGAAGCGTTTTACAATCGTTTTTAAATTGTGAAAATGTATCCATGTAAGCCAAATTGAAAGGATGTATAAGTTTCATTCTTTGTGCAGTCTATTTTTTTTACACGGCAACTGAAGTTTTCTTGGAAAATCTGTGAATTTCTGTGCAGCAAACAGAAAACCACAGTTAATAAGCAGAATGTTGAGCCTGATTTTCCCTTAAAATCTGACAAAAGATGAAAAAATTTAAAATACATGTTTTCATTTCAAAAACCTAAGCAAAAAAAATCATAACAATAAAAGAAAAAAGGTGAAAATAAAAAGAGCGAATAATGAGGAAGATCTTTTTCTTGAAGATCTACTTGTTTATTTTTCTGGGTTTTGTTTAGTTTTCTACAGTTTACATGTTTCTTCCTACCCTCTACTGACAGTTAAATAAAAAAAATAAAACCATATATTTAATAATTAATCAATTTAACTTAAATGTGTCCATTGTTAAAATTTTGCTATTGTGCCATTAAAAGGTACCAAAAATGATAAAACATCTTGTTACATTTGGTTTTTCATGATTTTCTAAAAGGAAAAGATTTACCAAAACAACATTAAACATTCCCAGCAGTGGCAGGAAGTGAGCGTTTTCATTTCATTGCTGGACATGCTTTTGCAGCAATGATGCCAAACTAACATTTCCGGTGACAGCAGATAGTTTTTAGGCAGTTACTGTTCAGTATTTAAGCATATTTGTTGAGTATTGCAGCATCGACAGCGATCAACTCGAAGGAAAATGACGACGGAGGCAAAAATGTCCTTAATATTTTGGGAACTTTATTCCTCATCAACATGCGGCAAAACTTTTCTCATGGGTGCCATTTTCGTTGTGGTATACTTTTTTTTTCTTAGGGGCGTGATGACGCAGCATCCGTGCTCTTACAATGAAACAGTGCCTCCTTGTGGTGGCAACTAAAATACTGTCTCTGTTAAACCACAGTAACCATAATGCAGTTAAACACTGTACAACATGAGTACACACAATGAATATCTTAACACCCCCTCTTGTACTCAGGTTGCTGGAATCAAAGAAAAGTTGTACAATAAACGATAAACAGTTGTACAATCTCTACCACACTTCCTTTTTTCTTTTTCTCTCTTTTTTTTTCTTTTAAGCACCAAACATAACGTTAGCAAACTTAGCAAGTTTTAGCTTAGAAACAGGTTTGGTCATAACATCTGCAACCATTTCTTCAGTGGTGCAATATAACAGACACATTTTCTCTTCATTTACAATGGACCTTACAAAATGATATTTAATGTCCACATGTTTGCACCTCTGTCGGCTCACAGGGTTTTTAGCCAGGGCAATTGTTCCCTGGTTGTCCTCGTACACTATTGTTTGAGTGTAGCTGTAGTCATCTATACCTTTCAAAAGCTGTTCTAAATATATACACTCTTGCATTGTGGAAGCCAGAGCCATATACTCTGCTTCACAGGTAGAGAGCGCAACAGTGGGCTGTTTCTTGGTCTTCCATGAAACTAAAGAACTGTTGTTACATAGACGTACACAGTAACCAGTAGTGCTGCGTCTGTCGCCAGTGTCACTTGCCCAGTCAGCATCACTGTAGGCCACTAGACCCAAATTTTCATCTGTGTTTCTTCTAAAACACAACTTCTTGTCTTTGGACCCTTTGAGATATCTCAACACATGTTTCACAGTTCCCCACTGTTCTTCTGTAAGCTCATGGAAATGTTGCGATAACTTGCTTACCACAAAACTCAGGTCAGGACGGGTACCTGATGCGAGGTATATAAGACTGCCTACAGCCTCTCTATACATCCTCACATCTCTTATCTTAGTAGCACCTTCTGTGTAACACAACTTCTGATCACAGGGAGTTCCTCTGGGTTTACAGTTCTGCATGTTAAACCTCATCAGTATCTTGTTGACATAGGTTTCTTGTGACATTGTTACACATCCATCAGACTGAGTGAAATCAATACCCAGAAAATGCTTAAGTCTGCCCAAGTCTTTCATCTTAAATTTGACTGAAAGCATTTCTTTCGCATCCTTCATTACCTTTTCATTGCCAGCAGCAATTATCAGGTCGTCCACCCAGATGATCATAATCACCTTACCATCTTTTGTCTCTTTGGTATAAACACAGTGGTCTGCTGGGTTTTGCCTGAAACTGTTCGCTGTTAGGTATTCATGCAAGATCCTATTCCAGTTACGACCAGATTGTTTTAACCCATACAAGGATTTTTGTAATCTACAGACTAGCCCTTCTCCCTCTTCATAACCTTCTGGCTGATCAATGTAGATTTCATAATCAATGGGAGCGTGTAAATATGCTGTCTTCACATCCATTTGATGGAGTAACAGGTTCTCCTGCGCTGCTTTCTGTAACAAAACTCTTATGCTGGTTAAGTTGGCTGTTGGTGAGAATGTCTCTCCATAATCTATCCCCGACTGTTGGCTGTAACCTTTGGCTACGAACCTTGCCTTGTATCTGTCGTTTCCCTCAATGTCACTCTTAACGGAATAAACCCACTTCCCCCCCACTGTTTTCTTTCCCTTTGGCAAAGTGGTTAGGGTGAAAGTGTCATTTTCCCGTAACGAGTGAATTTCTTCATCCATGGCTTTGATCCAGTTCTTTGAGTTAGCTGATTCTATGGCTTCCTTAAATGTGTTTGGGACACCACACACTGCCCTGTAGCAGTAGTCTATGGTAGTGTGGATCTCATCGCTGCCACTGTTGGCAGCTACAAAGTCATTTAAATGTCCCGGTTTTCTTCTCTCCCTAAGAGGATACCTTTTGTTGACAAATCCATCACTTGTCACACTTGTCTCTTTTCGTTCACGCTCATCAGGTATACCACTTTGTGGACTTGTGTCTGTCACAATAGGTTCTGGAACCTCATTGTCCTTGTCACCTTTCTCTGAAGGTCTGTTAGCCATAGGCTGTCTTACTCTGCTACAGTCATCATTTAGTTCTCCCTCATCTGTCTGTGTTTGTCTTTCTACATTTACTTTGCTCACAAACTTAACAAGTCTATGTTTCTGAACTTTCTCAGTTTCAGGGTGGTAAACTAAGTAGGCGGGACTGTTCTTATCATAACCTACAAAGAAACCTTGGTCACATTTTGAATAAAGTTTCCCCTTGTCCTGTTTGTATGCATAGCACACAGACCCAAATTTCTGCATTTTTGACAAGTCTGGCTTTTTACCTGTCAGCATTTGGTAGGGTGTTTTCCCTGTTCGCTTATTAAAGCATCTGTTCCGTGTTACAGCAGCAGTTTGAATGGCATAGTTCCATAGGCATTTCGATAGCTGACTCTCAATTAGCATGCACTTGCCCATCTCGAAAAGAGTACGCCACCCCCTCTCGGCTGTACCGTTCTGATGGGGTGAGTACGGGGCTGATGTCTCATGCTTAATGCCATTTTTCCTTAACAGGGTTTGGAAATCTCTGCATGTGAACTCTGTCCCATTGTCTGATCTAATGCATTTTACGTTGCCATATGGTGCAACATCCGCTAGAAATTTCTCTGTTGCCTGCACTGTATCAGTTTTCGTCTTCAGGAAATATACAAACACTGAGTTTGAATAATCATCAGTGAATGACTGCACATATTTGTACCCATCAATAGATTCAGTGGCTATCGGACCTGCTAAATCTGTGTGTACCATTTGTAAAGGAGCCTTTGCTCTTGTATCAGGATCTCTGTTTCGGGTTTGTGCAAACTTTCCCTGGATACACACTTCACATTCCTTTTCAGGTCTATCGGTTCTCCCCTTAATCTGCATACCGTTAACCACACCTTGCAATCTTACTACATCTTCATAGTTGCAATGACCTAATATCTCATGTCATGCCTGTATGTCATGACAGGTGTTACACTTATCATTACCCTCAACTTCAGTCTGCAAATAGTACAACTTGCCATACACATGAATGTTAAAGTTAGTACCGTCTTTGTGGGTCAACGTGTCCTGCCCTTGTTTAAAGGTGACTGTTGCTCCTAATGCAGTGGCTGACTTTACAGAGAATATGTTCTGGGGGTATGATGGAATAAACAGCGCATCTTTCAGCGTTGCTTTGCGTCGCTGGCCTGTATTGTCAATCAGGAACACCTCTGCGTCCCCCCTCTGTTGGGCGACGCCTCTGCACTGGGTACCGTCTGCCAGTTCTACGCTGTGTGACTCCGGTCTGAACGCGTCGTCGAAGCTCTTGAACTTGGCGATGCTGTTAATGATGTGTGAGGTAGCCCCAGTGTCCACCAACAGGCCTTTCTCCTCAATGCTGTACGCTGACTGCTGGACTTTGATGTCTACGCCCTTAATCCTGAAGGCATAATCTGGCGTTTCTGCATTGGATCCGTTGCCGCTCTCATCTGCGACCTTCCGCGCGACATCTTGTTTGTCTTTATGTCTACATGTGGTATCACTGTGTGTGCTGCTTTTGCAATGACTGCACCACGTCCTCCGTCTGCACACTTTTGCTCGGTGGCCTTTTAGTCCACACTTGAAACACACAATGTCCACATCGCTCTTGTATTTGCATTGTGCGCTGGATCTCGTGTGCTCACGCCCGGTTCTTCCTCCTGTTTTCATTACGTTGTCGCTACACTCGGATGCGCTTGACTTTTCAGTGTCTTCGAAACTCCGTAGCTTTGTTTTGAACTCAGCAAATGTCATATCGTCTTTATCGTGAGTAACGTGTATTGCAAATGGCTTAAAACTTTCAGGTAGACCTTTTAAAACCATAGCAATCAATAATCCATCACCTAAAGTCTCACCCGCATTGCGCAGTGCTGTAATGGCGGCCTCTGCTCTGATGACGTGGGTCGTGTCCAAATTCATGGGCTGCATTCTCCTGAGGACCCGGCCTTCGCGGTCTACGTGGGCCGGGTCCTCAGAAGATCGGGTAGGCCGGAAGTAAACGGCCGTGAAATTGGACGGTCTAGCCTTCTGATTAGCGTCACCGCTGTCTCGGTGGAGTTTAATAAACTCAGCCGTCTGCTCCTTGCTGTCTAAAATATAACAGGACACTGGAGTAAACTCTCGGCCATCTCACACTTCTGTTTAATCAGTTTTCTGTTTGACGTTTAGTCAGCTGTGTAAAAACCAAGGAGGAACCCACCCGGGGGATTAATAAAGTTTTATTTTATCTAATCTAATAACTTTAATCTCAGCCAAACCGATTTACTCACGAACAAACAAAACACTGAAAAAAGCCCAACAATAACATTTTTAGGTTGTCTAAGTGACTTATATATTACGTTTGTCACGGCCGGGCGGGTTACACACAGTAATTCGGCGTGCCCGTGTGGCGTGCTGGCTAGACCCAAGCGCGGTGAAGGCTAGCGGTGGGTTTGGAGCAGGCACGCAGTTATTCTAGTAACGATCAGTGCACGAAGCGTGGCTTCGGAACGGTCGTTACCGACAGAGAGCGAGCGGAGCCGGGAAGAGAAAAAGGATTGAAGGGATAATCACTCACGGTTGCTGAATCAGGCGGAGACTGACGTCGGCAGAGTTTCGGAGCTCCTGACACGAAGAGAATGATGTCTGAGCGGCGAACAGGTGGGTGGCGTCTCTCTTTTAACCCCGGCCCCGTGATCAGCTGATCACAGCTGATCACCGGCTGACAACGTTTAACCCGAGCAGCGAAAGTCCGCGGTGATCTGAAAATGATGTGCCGGGAGTTGTGCCGTTCTCGGCCGCATCAGTAACCCTCGAGCTCCCGGCTAGCTATCGAGCTGGTGGGTAGCAGACGCCTCTGAAAACGTCGAAGCACTTTAGCAAAGATGCGATATCTTGGTAAACCGAGCAGATATTTGATGTTTACACAGCTACTTTCTCGCCTGAAAATATGTTAAAAGTTTATTTTGTGACCCAGAAAGATTAATAAGAGTAATTTTAAAACTTAGTAGCGGCCGCCATTAGCCGGAAACTGGAGCTTGGCTGGGCCGCGCTATGAATTCTGGGATATGGTGGGCCACGAAGGACACACCCGACCCATCCTTCAAATTCGGAAAAAGGAGCACGCATTTGTCGGCTGCATTCGGAGGGGTCTACGAATTTGGACAGCCTTCGGCGCGTCGCTGTGACGTAATCGGTCTACAAATGCGGCCTCAGGAGAATGCAGCCCATGAATTTGGACACGACAATAGTCTGTGACAGTCTCTTCCCTCTTTTTCTGAAGCGATGATAGCGTGGTGTACAGGTTGATGATTCAGGGCTTCCCCTTTCCAGCGTAGTAGTCCCTCAATATTTCTAATGCTCTTCTCCCATTATCAGGGGCATCTCTCATAATCAGTGAGAGGCTTTTATCGTCCAAAAATTGGATTAACTCGGCGTAAGCGTCAGCGTTCTTCTTACCGTCTGCTGCTACTTCAGCCTCACTGTTCGGTTCCTTCAGAACAGTGGCTTTTAATCCCAACAAGTGCAAATATCCTAGCACCTTAGTTTCCCAAAGTTCATATCTGGTCTCATCTCCGTCAAACATGAGTCGAGGCAGCCTGCTTGCTCCTCGTTGATCCATGTTGCTATTTAGCCGTTAGCCCGCTATCCGTTGTGGCTCCGGATCTTCATGAGAAAAAAACTCTTCTTCGAGTCGGCCCTGGGCCCATAACCTGTTGAGTATTGCAGCATCGACAGCGATCAACTCGAAGGAAAATGACGACGGAGGCAAAAATGTCCTTAATATTTTGGGAACTTTATTCCTCATCAACATGCGGCAAAACTTTTCTCATGGGTGCCATTTTCGTTGCGGTATACTTTTTTTTGTCTTAGGGGCGTGATGACGCAGCATCCGTGCTCTTACAATGAAACAGTGCCTCCTTGTGGTGGCAACTAAAATACTGTCTCTGTTAAACCACAGTAACCATAATGCAGTTAAACACTGTACAACATGAGTACACACAATGAATATCTTAACAATATTTAACACTCAGTATTAAGGAAAAAAGTATTTATCAACATTTCTTGATTATCAATCTTTGATATTCCAATGTGATCACATGTGTATGGTACTTTTCCTCCCCATCTTAGAAGATACTACTTCCTTCTGAGCACAATGCATTCACGCTGCATTTTAACATTACGATGCTTCGTATGTGTACGAAACACAGTGTTGACTGCATGAGTGAGGAATGAAAAGAACTAGATAAACCTTTACGCAAGGATCAATAACGGTGCAGAGGGAGGATTACAAATTTCATGAAGCTTTTAAAGCCCATGATACTGAGCCACACACACTCGCACATACACACGCATACTAGCAGGTAGATAGAGGGATTGCAGAGAGCAGGATAAAGCCAATGAAGGATCAAGTAAGAATGATGTAAACTGAAAAAAGTTGATCCTCTTTCTGATGGTCCCTTTCTGCTTTATCTTAGGCTTACACACTCATGTCCATGTCTGCTGGTGCTAAAGATAGAGGTTCACTGCACAGCGATATCTGAGGAAAACCAAGTCTCTGATTTATAAGGAAAATAATAGATCGAGCTCAAATGAGAATTTTTGAATGTTGACTCGGAAAACATCGGGTATTGACACATCTAATCAATGATTTGTTAAAAAAAAAAGCTGAACAACGACTAAAGACTCAGTGCATTCGAAATGTCAAAGTGACCCATTATTTAAAAATTGCCCCAAACAGTGTTGTGAGAAAGAAGATTATTCATTCAAATTATTCAAATTATTCATTGCTGTCCCAACAGATATCTCATTAAGTATAGAGACTTTAATAACTGCTGATATTTACTTACTCTTTCTCTAGTTCCTCTAAATCATGAATGTGTCTTTTAGACCTCATTGCAAGGCTGTTCAAAGACCTTTTACTGAATGCTTCAATTTTAAACATGATTAATCTGTCTTCATTAACAGGCTACGTACCACAGGCCTTTAAGGCGGTGCTAAACTAGTACTTAAAAAGCCTTTACTTGAGCCAGCTGTCTTAGCTAATTATACACCAATTATTACTGGCTTTCCTTCTATTTCAAAAATTGCTGGAGAGTAGTTGTTAAAAACGTAACTTATAATTTGCAAAGAAATTGTTTATTTGAATAGTTTTAGCAGGATTTCGAGCGCATCATAACACAGACACAGCAAGTTTCTAAGGAAGCTCACAAATGATCTTCTTATGGCCCTTGACAGTGAATTCCTCTCTATGCTCATCCTGCTGTCCTGCTAGACCTCAGTGCAGCATAGCATGGCGACCACAATATTTTACTTCAGAGATTGGACCATATCGCTGTGAAAATACTGGCATGTCTTGAACACTTAAAGGCCTAGATGACCTTTCATTTGCTGCTTCTAAATAAAGACAAAAACTAAGGTTATTGTACTCATGTGTCTGGTTACTTACTCTGGCTTACCTTGGCCTTGAGAGAAAAGGAACAGAGTAAGGAGGAGGAAGAGAACAAACATTGCCAGTCCTTTATTGGGACTGCTACTCTGGCTGTTCTACAACTGGTATCCTGTTGTCTTCACAGGTGAGAGCAGGTTCACATAATTTCAGGGAAGATGACCATCAGCTGCCTGTTCAAAGTGTTCTTCCCCTTATTACCTTTTCCTAGGATTTGAAGAAACTTCTTTTGAATTAAATACAAACACTAAACTGTATAGAAATAAAGGATCCCTACAAAGTCTCACATTGACACTGAAGATGAAAGCTGATCGTTACAGTAAACAAGTTATTTGAAAGCACTGTAATTTTTTTGGGAATACTTGCAAGCTGCTGTACAGCATGCACACTTATGGTGCAAACTCACGTTTTCACACCAACAAGTCATATAATGAATCTGCTGAGAGAAAGAAAAGCAAGTCTGTGTGAGTGCAGTGGACTCTTGAAAAGATACATCTGTCTAAATTCAAAGAAGAATATGTAATAAATGCTGTAGTAGCCTAAATGTGTACAGGCAGCTGAAAAGGTAAAGCCGTTATCATAACGTGAGTCATTAGCTTTGCTAGCAAGCCCACTCCTCTCAACACAATGAGTGGGAAGAGTTGGTTTATTAGTTTAAAATAGTTATCTCACCTCTCTGTTATTTTAGCACGCTAATGCTACAGAGCTTGAGTTTGGTACCCTTGCCTTGCTACAGTGTGTACTTTTGTCTTTGGCCGATATTAGCACAGTTTCCACCACCACCCTGCTGGCCAACAGCACCAGAGGCGGCCATTGTTAACCCGAGCTCTGACTGATTCGTTGTGGAAAGCTCATTCTTTATGATTCACATGTTTGATTTGGCCAAGACTTTATGCCCTTCCTGCAATCCTTACCATGTATTAGGGGTTGGGACAGGCACTAGGACTACACTAGCCGCATGTAACAAACTAACACTACAGCTAACTAACTACAAACTAACAAACAGCGTGCAAAATATGTTGGATCATTGGTTTAATCATTCAAATGTGCACAATTAGCAAAATTTTACCATAATAATTGAAGGAATATCATGAGATTCTAAGCTTGTTGTTTAGGTACTGAGCAGCTTCCTCTTCTTCTGCAGCCAATCACAACCTGACTTAAAGCATCCAGACACATAGGGTAGATAAACTATTAATGTGCTGACTTTAGAGAAGTTGTGAGCAGTTTAAATGTCACTGAATCGGCTGGTGTGTCAGCTGCTCTTTCGTTGCACCTGGCTGATATTGTCCATAGACACTTGTTCTTAATTCTGATGACATTTTAATTCAAATACACGTCTGTTATGCTACTAAAGACCACTAAAATAAGCTATGCTTCCATTTACAGCCAGCCTCTAATGACAATATGATAATACCCGCCATCCTATTTTGGAAAATTTCTTTTTTAACTTGACAAAAATTTTCACCCCATTTTTTCTTCTTAGTTTTATCTCAGATCAAATACATAAAAGTATATCACAAATATAACCTTCATTTTACCTACACCTCTGATGTTTTGTAGAAACATTTAATTTGCAAAGGCAACAGCTAATTACACACCCAGCTCTAATCAGCAAATGCATGAAAGATGTCAAAATATAAGTATCCAAAATGTTGGCAAAGGCAATTAATAATTTCAAAATGAGCAAAATTATTTGTGAATCTTAGTGTTACTCATTAAGTTAAATAAAAATGTCTTTCTTTTTTTTTTTTTTAATTAATGCATTAGGAATGATTAAGCTAACCTGAATTAAGAAGAGCTACAGCAACATCAGCAAATACTTAAAAGGAATTCTTCACAAAAGTGACAGCTGGTGGTGCAGTATTTAAAGAAAATTAGGTGACCCAAATCACCCACTATCTTACGGTGCAAGTCAGAAGGTTACACAGCATTGATGTGCTTTGTTTTCTGCCTAGAATCCCAGAGCATCCAAATGCACATCTGTAAACACAATAATAGTGTTTTAGCAGGTCACTGACCATCTAGCCCACATTAATAAGTGTAATGACCATGAACGCCCCATCTGCCTTTTGTTTATTTTAAAATGGTGAGATGTTAAGTTAGATTCATTTTTACTATCGTGCATTAACAATATGATGCTGCAGCAACCCCTGCAGTGTTTGTCAATAACACATTCCCTAGTAATGTGTCACTAAATAGTTTTATTTTATTACTGCTATTTTTTTCCTCCTTCTTTAATATTTGTGAATAGTGAAGGAAGTTAAGAATTTTGCAATTTGCTGTTGTACTAAGAACTGGAAGTGAACAGTGAAGCCTGTCATTTTTCACTTTCTATGTGTTGTGAATTTACAGTGTTAATAAAAGTAGTAAAAAATTAATTAATTAATTAATTAAAGAAATATGTGTGTGTGTGTGTGTGTGTGTGTGTGTGTGTGTGTGTGTGTGTGTGTGTGTGTGTGTGTGTGTGTACACTAAATATACATAACCTGTTATAGACATTCAGAAGCTATGTTATTCTTCATTTCCCTGGGATAATTCACAAAATATTACCATAAACATTACATAACAAAAATAAGCCGTATATTAGATTCATCTACTAGTTAATTTTATCTGTAGTCCGTGCAAACAACATTGATTAAGATAAAAATACAAATAAAGACCCAAAATGTAGGTAGAGTTATATAATCAAATATACAGGTCTGTACTTTAAGCCAGGATTCTGGGTTAGGCCAGCTAACTTGTTTTGGTCACTAGTAGAATTCTAGTGAACCCGTCTGCATGGAAGATGCCAACTTATCTTTAACCACTCTCCAACTACTCGCTTAGTATCAGTGAAACATACATTTTAAAAAGTATTAAACTTGGCAAACTAGAAAAGGAGACAAAGTTTTGCCCTATCACCACAACCAGTGTTGCACCATTTCACTACTGCCCGGTGAGTAGTTGGCAAGTGTTTAGAAATAAGTCTCTGTCTTCCTTTAAGGTGTTTGGTACTGCACCATATAACTTATTAGCATTTTCACCTTGTGACTGCCAGAAACCTCCTGCAACAACTTGCCGGCTGGTTAGGGAATACACATTTATCCCTTGTGACCAGTGGTTGCTAAGGAATTGCCGACCGGCTCTTTGTGGCTTGTTTAGGGTTAAACTTTGGTTAGTCAGCATCATGTGGTGTTTCTCTAATCATGGTAGCTTATGCTGCAAGTCTAACCTGCACTGCAGAAGATTATGTTGAAGATAAGTAGCAGGTATAAAAACATCACTTCCTGACCAATTAATTATGTTGAAAAATAACGTCTCTTTCCTGACACATTCCCTTGGACCTCAGTGGGCAAGTGCTTGTTTGGAGAGAATCTAATCCCCATGACTTGATGAGCACAAATGAGGGATAAAGATTGCCAGTGAAGGAAACTACTCCGTAATGACTGCAAGTGATTTCCAGCCAAGTAATTGCAAATCTGAGAGCCTGAACTAAAGTCGTTGTACTTGTTGAGTTTACATAATATTTGCAATTAAACAGGTTTTTTTTTTACATTAAAAGAATACATAGAAGTAACACATTATTTTAATTGTATCTGTTATAATCAGATTTATCCATACCCTAATGATACTGATCCACAATTGTGTTACTTTAATCCACTATGTTATTAACATCTTTTTATTTTTTTCTATTTTCTAAGGTTGCTCATTCTTTGTAAAATATGGCACTCTAGTGCTAGTACTGGTCTTGGTTTTAGATTATTCAGATTCTTCAATTATTACCCCTTCTGTTTGTTTGAGCTAATTAATTAAAGTTGTGGAGAAAAAGTTGTTTCATAGTACAGGTCTCACCTCTGGCCCTTGCAAAACCTTTTGTGCAAGAATACTTGTTTTTTTTCTTCAGTCTGTATACAGTAGTGAATGCCCGGCCATCTGTTCGGGACCTCAAGCTGAAATGCATCTGGGTTCTGTGGCAGGACGATGATCCAAAGCCCACCTGTTAGTGGGTTAAGAAAAACAAAGGGGCGATCGTGGCGATCGTGGCTCAAGAGTTGGGAATTCGCCTTGTAATCGGAAGGTTGCTGGTTCGAGCCCCAGCTCCGACAGTCTCGGTCGTTGTGTCCTTTGGGCAAGACACTTCACCCGTTGCCTACTGGTGGTGGTCAGAGGGACCGGGCGCCAGTGTCCGGCAGCCTTGGGGTGGATGATTATGTATAGTGTAAAGCGCTTTGGGGTCCTTAGGACCAAGTGCTATATAAATACAGACCATTTACCAAAGTGACGACTTTGGAGTGGCCTGGTCAATGTCCTGACTTGAATCCAATTGAGATGCTGTAGCATGACCTTAAAAAGGCAGTTCTTGCTTAAAAACCCTCCAGTGAGGTTGAATTACAACAATTCCACATGGGATGAGCCAAAATTCCTCCACAGCACTGTAAAAGACTCATTGCTAGTTGTCGCAAACACTTGATTGCAGTTGTGGCTGCTAAGCAACAACTGCTGGCGACAACCAGTTATTAGGTTTAGAGGGCAATCACTTTTTCACATGGGGCCATTTAGGGTGAGATTTTTTCACCTCTATTAATAAACACCTTGAATTAGAAACTGCATTTTGTGTTTAGTTGTATTATCTTTGTCTAATCATTTAAATTTGTTTAATGATTTAAAACATTAAGTGTGTCAAACATACAAAAAAAAGAGGAAATCAGGAAGGGGGCACAGGCTTTTTCACACCAGCGTACATAATAATTTCTTAAGAACGCATGCATCTCCTGACCTGCTCAGGGTCAATCACCAGCCAGTAAGTATTGCATAAAAGGGACTGAGAGGTGGGAAATAATGAACGACAACACTTGAGAGAACGCATGTGAACTGACATGAAAGGAGCGGGAAAATCACAGTCGTAGAAGTATAGAGAAAAAATAAAATGAGCAAAGACTATTGGAATGGAAAAAAGGAAGCATATGAAGCAGAGATGAAGAAGCTAATGAGCAAGAAGAACATGGTAGAGTGAGCAAGGTATTAAGAGTGTGATTGTATTCAGCATTCAAAGCCATCCCACTGGGATCTTCTGAAGGGTTAATAATCATTGCCAACACATCGAGCTGGGCCAATTAACACACAGCTAGAGATCCACCATGACCTGGTAAATGAAGCGAGAGAAAGTGAGGGAGGAGGAGAGATTGATTTTGTTTATACAGAACTAAAGCACTGTCTGAAGAAAAAACTGTCCTCCTTTCAGTTGGTGCTATTATTCTTAAGTAGATTCCAAAATAGTTTTTGCTTAAACTGGGCAACATTGTACAGAAAGAACAACTCATAGCATTTGAAAGCAGCCTATGCATGTGTTCATATGTGACATGCACACTGTAAAAACATCAGGTTATAGACATTAATGTAAACAGAAGCTAGTAAGTTATTGGACTCAAGTGTACTGACAGTATCTGCTGATACAATGACAAATAGTGTAATGATTGGGATTTGGCTTTCTTGATGAATTTGAGATTGTACTGTCCGTAAGTGTCTCTATGCTGTCTAGCAACATGAGCCTGCTCAATCTGTTTGTAAGAGTTGACAAAAATCTGGAAGAAATCAGAAAAACTTTCAAAATGCAAAAATGCAGAGTCACGTGGGCTAATGTTCGGCCCTATTAGACTCTTTGTGTCATTGTTGTATGGAAATGTGTGAGTGAATGGCTTGTGTGTGTGTGTGTGTGTGTGTGTGTGTGTGTGTGTGTGTGTGTGTGTGTGTGTGTGTGTGTGTGTGTGTGTGTGGGCGTCTGTATATGTATAGCTTAGTCAAAGTGTCAGGCTTGCTGAGCCTTGGTCCCTGTGGGACATGGTTGTGGAGGATGGGGGTTCTTCGGCTCTTCGGCTCCTGGGGCCTTGGTGCCCAACTCCCTTGGTGGGGTAGGCTGCCTGTTGCATCTTGTGCTCTTGGGCTCTTACCCTTTGGCCGCAAGGACTGCATCTGGTGCATCCCTCCTCCTTCCGCTGGGCTGGGCATGCAGTTATCGTCGGGATGTGTGTCCTCGGGTCTTCTGTATTCTTATGGGTCTGCGGAACATTAAGGATCTCCTGGGTCTTTCTCTGTGTGCCTCTGGGTCCATAGGAGACATTATAGTGGCTTTTCATTCTGATTATCAAATACATTCCTTGATAAACACACATACACACACACACACACACACACTCAGCTAGAAAAAATATTTTGTCTTATTTTGTGGCTAAATGTCTTTCTTGCGCGTTTTATTGGTGTCCCCACTCTCAAATATTGTTAGGGCTTAACCTTACAAGACTGTGAACCTGGACTGCTGTTGTAAACTGATTTTATATGAATAAAATTGAATAAAATTTATACGACTTGTATTGTATTACATTGCACTTTATTGGATTGAACTGTAATCAGGTCATTTGACCTGCATACAAATATGCATAGAATCGTGCAAACTGTGTAAGGAAAAAAAAACCCATCATTCCCATCAATGTCACACAATCACAAGAAGAGATTCTGCTGATTGCTCATTTGCCACCTCTGGCCTATCGGTTGCTGGATTCAACAACGGTATGAGCTACTTTAGTAACTTCGTCTTCTACTTTTGTACATCCCATGCACCAAAATTACTATGGCGATATGCAGAATCACTATTTTACTATCACTGCATTACAAAATGACTGTCATGAAAAACAGATACATACAGGTGTGCCGTGAGTTAGGCTATTTTAAAATTTGATAGAAGCAATGACAGAGAAAGTTAGAGTTACAAAGAAATGGTTGTCATATTCAAATATATTTTAATAGATGTTGCAACCCTATCCACTAACACTGTAACTCAAAGTCACCAATATTTAAGCATGGAATTTGGTGGCAAATGTAACAATGAGATTTAGCTCTAATTCTTGCAATTGTCCTGTGAAGTTATTTCAGTGTGCATATTATAAGCAACTATGTTTATCCTACTTTCGGCTTCAAAAAAATGTAATGTGGACATTTCCTACCATCAAAATGCAAAGTGGTACGATAAGATCATCCCTTTAAAGTTTGGCATTCACCTATCACTGTTTTTTTTTTTCTTTTTTCTTTTAATAAACAAGAACAATGAATCAGGTTGGCAAAACAGCCATATCTAAAAAAAAATGTTTAGACCTAAAGAGTGAGGCAATTGATAAGAATGTGTTTGCTTGAACAAGCAAATGGCTTCTATAGCCCCATATCTTTCAAATTAGAATCTGCAACTTGTTAGATAAACTAAACATTTCCTGCCACCAAATAAAAGTATTTTTATCCTTTTGCAATTGAGGTCCCATGGATGTCTGTCAGTAGCTTTTTTTGTTTTGGTTTTGGTTTTACTTGTATAGACAGCAATTTGTACATCAGTTTTTCAGCTGATGGCAGGCATATATATATATATGTACACACACCAACTAGTCAGACAAATATCTATATATATGTATACATGTAGTCCTAGAAACAGCAAAGACACTGTGCAAGACCCTTGAGCTTGAAGTCTCTGATAGGGGACCCACGCCTGAAAGATAAAGACCACCCACAGGCTGAGTGGAAATTTTATTTATTCGTCTTTTTTATAAATGAGCACTAAAAACTGACCAAGTTTTTTCCTTTCACTGTTTATTTGATGTATTTCTTTGGTTTGTTTTAACTTATTGATATGAAATCCTGATGGAGATACATCTTTTTTTTGTGGCAACACTGAATTGACTGAATTTTATTACCATAATACTGTATAAATTAGATTTGTGAAAGTCAAAGGGTGGGGTTAAATTAATTAATTAGGAAATGTCCAAATCCCAATACATTATTAGATTTGTATAAACCAGGATCATGATGGCTGTGAGTGGTTAAAACTAAACTGTTTTTCCTCTTTTTCTCAATTTCCCTCTTTCTAATCTCTTGACAGCCCTTATTACCAGGACTCAAAGAGCAAAATGTAATATTTTGTTCAGGGATGTGAAAGGTTAATTGTACAGTGTATGCGCTGTCCGCATGTGTGCATTACTATTCAGCAGTGTAGCTGAGCGCATTACCACTGGACCTATTTTACATTCAGTGAGAAGCGGTCCTCTAACTGCTGCTGTATTCAAAGACAGCTTCTCTTGGAACTGTGCCTTCATCCATCACTGACGTGTTGGACTCGTAGTTGCATTGCCATCCAATTGCCAATCAGCATTGTTACACGAAAGAAATAATTGACCAAAAACAAAAATCCTTGTCAAACCACAGAAATTTGTGTTTTACCTAATGGCTGGACAAAGCTGGGGTGAAAGACATTACAGATGCACTAATCATGGCAGAACTGGAACAAGCTCTAAGCACAAGAGCAACAGAAGCTAGAGTCTACCACCAAGTACTGGAAATGCTTCATCTCTGCTGCTCATTTCCAACAGACAGGTCTGTGAAGCAACAAAGCGTCACATATCAGTGGTAGTTTGACAGATTCATAGACAGACATTACCATGTAAACTGTTAGATTCAAGGACTGGACTGAAAATGAAAAAGCAGCCAATGGCTAAAGTAAAATGTTGAAAGACCTTTAGAGTTATTGTTCAATCCTCAGGAGCATAATAAATGAGGGCTGACTCTAGAAAATAATAGAATATTATGATATTAGTTTATTTAGCACTGAATTAGATCTATCAGACTAGAAATATTTGAAAATGTTTCAAATCATCTTTTCAACGTAGCCACAGAATTCACTGTCCCTGGATCAGTGATTTAACTCTCTGCTGTCTCTCTGATGTGCTTTGCTAATTTCTCCATCCTTACTTGATGTGCGTAAAAGTGCCAGTGATGAGTGGAGTCGTCTTTATTGGCAGCCTCTATCATCACTTGCATTCCACCTTAACACTAGCCCTGGCACCTGAATAAAGATTTCCTATCATGGAGCCTGAGCACAGGCGCCATGCTCTTAAAATGTGACAAATGCAAATGGGACGAGAGAAATCAAATGTGACTAACGTGTGTGGAAACAGAGAAAATCAATTGTCTCCTCAACAAATGGATGAGCTATTAAAATGATTGTGCTCTACAGGAATATATTATCCTCAGCAGCTGCCAGCAGAGGCAACAGCAGCTCATATCCCAAGTCTGCTTGGCCCAAGAAAGCACATCGAGCTCCCACAGAGGCAATTATATATGCAATATGCATGGGCGAAACATGTGATTTATCTGCCTGCTCTCATGCTAATAGCTCTTACATATTACCATTATAGCAAACATAAAGCATTCAATAAAAACACAAATCAAAATAAGACCATAAATGTATTCTTTGCCAAAGTTAATTTGTCTGGCTCTGTTTGAAAGGAGATGGTGCATAGATGCTAAAAACTGGCTTTGAAGAAGCATTGCCATTTTCCATCTTTAATAATAGAAAAGCTTTTGACTTGCATAGAAATTTAAGCTTGGGAGTTTGGGACCAGACTTTGAACTGTTATTTCAAATCAGGATGAAGAGACATTTCTCTTCCTCACCCCATTTGTCAGTGATATTGTGAATAAAGAATTAATTAAAGCGCAGATGCTTTAGAAGAGACGAGATATGAAACATTAAAAAAAAAAGCCTTTCATGAAACAATTGCAGCTCGCTGAAGTTTGAATAAACAGTTTTTCATCAATCTCTGTGGGGTAGAGCGGCTTCAGAGGAAAGGATTCAATCCACTCATCAGATAAAGATATTTGCCAGCCCTCAAATGCGGCCATATTAACACTTCAAAACAATCAGAGTATCTCTGCAGGCGTAGGAAAGGTTACACAGCATGAAAATAACACAGATTTTCTTGTTTTTTGAAGTTTCTGAACAGCCTTTTAGAATTATTTGCCATAAAATAAATACAGATATTGTACACGATATCCATGCTCAATCCTATTAGTTGGAAGAAAATGTCAAGAAGAGGAAGAAGAGCCATCTGGCTTAAACAGGACACATCTTCACATGATATTGATGGGGTAGTAACCTTCTGAAATGACAGTTTTACTGGAGTCTCAAACATGGCTCCATTAAAGTTTTAATAAATTATATCACAAAATGGTAATGTGGCCCGCTGCACCAAGTGACCAGTGTCCTTTGGGAATGACACATTATATATTCGCTTGTTTGTCTTCAGGTTAACCCTGAAGACAACCCTGGGATTTTAGTGTTATGAAGGTCTGTAAGACAGCGGTCCTCAACCTTTTTTGTGCCACGGACCGGTTTATGCCCGACAATATTTTCACGGACCGGCCTTTAAGGTGTCGCGGATAAATACAACAAAATAAAACTAGTAACCGGTACCGAAAAAAGAAGATTTATTCATAACACACGTGAAAAGACCCAGGAAAACCGAGTTAACAATAAAAACAATAACAAAATAACGCTGAAAACCGATAAAAACCCTGAAGACCATACATTTCACACCTGAGCCTCAACTCTCGCGGCCGGTACCGGTCCGAGGCCCGGGGGTTGGGGACCGCTGCTGTAAGACAGTGTTGCTTCATTACATCATTAATTTTTTAAATCATTTTAAGACAATTTTATTGTTCTATACACCTTCACAATTATCTTAAAAGAGGGCACTGCTACCCTTTTCGTGTGAATGTGCATGATTCAGAAACCCTGGGTCAACTTAGTTGGCAACCACCTTTGTCTGACTAGTTGGTATGATTTTAGATGTTACTGTAAGCTAACAAGATAAGAACAATGTGTTGACACATAGCATATATAAATTTTTACCCAGCCAAACCTGAAAACACAAGCAAAAGTCCAGGTTTGCCTGCAATAAAATTAGCTGTGGCAGCTTATGTTGGAGTATTAACATGGATGGATGGTTTATGAGCTATAGTTATAATATTGCTTCCGCGGCTGATGTGATTAGCTAATTGCTTTCGTGTGGCCTTACAGCTTATGTTGTGTGTAGACACAGGTGAAACACCAGAGCCAGATGATGCTAATTAGGTTTATGCTCTTATTTGTATCCCAAAATTAATATGCATGTAGGACATTTAGGACCCTTTGTTTCACAAGTTAGCTGAAAACAGAAGTTCTGACTCGTTTCATAATGCTAGCTAAAAATGCTACTTTTACTAAAGGATCTGAATTTGGCTTTTAAATTTAAAGACAGATCAATGTGTTCTGAAAAATTGTGTTTGGTAGGTAAGCAGTAAGATGTCGTTTCAACACAGCTGTGTAGATTGACACATACAAGCAAACACAGACACACTCAAGTCACTTGAGACATGACGTATCGTTAGAATTGGGCATGTGTCCCAAACCACAGGGAGCCCTTCCAACAGCTTGGATTATAGATGCAGGTCTTCCACACACATACACAAGAAAACACAAACTAACACAGCAACACACACAATGCCTCCTGCTGCTGCTCCTGGCGAGCTATGTGACGTGGCCTGCTGACTAGAGAATGGCACAATTGTGTGTTTGGGCCATCTGCTGCTGAGACTGATATAGATATCACACACACTAAACACACAAGCACATTCTGCAGGCATACATAAATGTTTCCCTCCTACTTACAGATAGACAAAACAGATATGTGGCCCATCTTTATCAAGGTTATCCATACGTTATTCTTATATTATTTAGCATCACTCAAGCCAAAAAAGAAATGTAGATAGATAGATATTTTGTATGTTTGTAACCAGCTTTTGTTCAGTGCTGAAAAATGTTTCTTCAGCATGAGGATGAAATACCAGCCAGTCCAATCTGGAAATGTCTTTATTGCTGAACTTTAGAGTCCAGACCTCTCAGAGTCAGAACAATAAAGAGAGTAAACATCAGGAACCAAACAAACCTGAAGAGAAGACTCAAATAAGGCCAACGGATCAAGTTTTATTGACATCTCTTTCCTGCAATTAGGAAAACGGAAATGACAGACTGACAGCTCCTGTAAGGAGTCTGGGTGTAAGAAATGCTTCAAAGAACTCAGCCAAATAGAAGAAGTACATACAAAAAAGATCTGCTTTATTAATTGATAAAAAAAATAATGAAGCTCAGTTAGTCAAATTCTCCAAATGTTGAACTCCCTAATGGAGTTGGGTTTTTATGTGAACAAATACTTTAGTTTAAAGAACAATTTTGAAGAAAGGTCTTTATTTAAAAAAAGCCTCCATGTGAATGTTATGGTCATGAATGTCTTTCCAACTGTGAAATATAAAGTCGTAGAGGACTGCAGGCTCATGTTGCGTGCTGATACCTTTTCTCCAGTTCAAAAGCACAAAAAAGGAAATATTCACAGATTCATAGTTTTCGTTCTTGTGCACAAACGATTTCAGTCAGTTCCTTGAGAGTTGTACGGGTTTATCAGACTACATTTTTATGGTATTACAAATTTGATGTTCCAGGTAGCATCTTGAGGCAATTGTTTTTGTGATTTGGTGCTGTATAAATAAAATTGTATCAAATGGAACTGAAATTGCTGACAGTTTGATAGATTTTTATCATGTTTGGAATGGCATCCTGTTTAATCCTCACTCAGTTTTAACAAAATAGATTTTTCTACTGGTCCATGATCTCACAGTAATTCTGTCTGAAGAAAACATTTCAAGAACAGTCTGACTCAAATTTGGCCAGTCTCCCATTGTAGGTCATCTCTTTGAGGAGTGCTGCACCAACTCAAGATCATTAATTGGAGGTCCCACTTTGAAGACGTGCATCTGTAATTTGCACATGATCTTTTCCAATGTATCAAATTATCAACCCTTCAACTGGAATACTTTTGTCGTGTGAAGACAATAGTTTAGGCAACCAGATATCATGAGCTAAACTGGTAATGAGTGAAGATAAAAAAACTATATGTCTAAAAATAAGTGCAATTTTTCTGGAAGTGGTCCAGAGGTGCACAATGTAAAAAGGAGGATAACATTTAAAGCAGTTTTTGTTAAATTTTACAGAGAAATATAGATTCTTTACAGCTTGATAGTTTGCAATACGTCATTATAATTTCACAGCTTTTCACAGTATTTGTTCATGATTCATTATTAAGCAAACACAATCACTTATCAAGTAAGTTTGTTTAGGAAAACTAAATACATTTCAATGAACAGTTCTGGGAAATAATGGGATCTTGCTTTCTGTTTATCTCCAAAGTAACAAGTCTTTCTCCACTCTTTCTAGATCTTTTTCAAGCTTGTCAGATGACAGTGAAGAGTCAAGAGCCAGGTACCTTTACAGACAGTGGGTGGGACTTGGTTTAACTGATGTCCACCTATCCAATCACACTGTTCTGCTCAGTCTGCCTGGTTCCACACCCAACACCATCACTGACAGATCTAGCCACCAGTGTTTCATGCCAAACGGGACCCCTTGTGACCAGCGTGAGCCAAATGATCTGACAAAGCAGCAGTTCTCCTATGCTGCATACTCTGCCATGGGAAGCGTGCAGGTATGGTTGTGCTGTGTTGTGTCATGTTGACATTTCTTGAAACGAAGGCTGTGTAACCTTTCTGGTTGCTGGAACCCGGTCCTAGTCTTTCTCACTCCTAACCCCAGCCATGGTCATGAACAAAGGTCATGGCAAGAACTTTTAGGTTCTAATGCTGATAATTTGTTTAACCAAAGCTCAGTGTTGAACTGTTGTTTGATTTATTTGATATACTGTAACTGTCTAAACGAGAAGGACACATATGTTATATTAAGCAGCTTTTCTAATAGCAGGTTGTTTGAAATGCAGAAAGCTCCCAGATTTTAGGGAGGTAATGCATAGAACGTGGACAGAATAACTAGCTGTCGTCAGGTAAATGCAAGTAATTGATTTGTTAGACTGAATAGCGCAGTGTTCAAATCTAAAAATGAAGCAGTCCAATTAAGTTTGACAAAAAACAAACAAAAAAACAACAAAAAAGCTCATCAAGATTAAATTGAAAATTAAGGCAGATTCATTGACAGTCGATGGCCAAAACCCCCCAATTCTACTCAACAATGTCTTTATTAAGCTTTATTTAATTTTTGTATGTGCTTTGGAATACATTGTTTATACCAATTTTAACTTCTTTAAATGATGTTGTTGAATGAAAAAATTTATATATTGTATCTGCACAGGTAACTGAACAAAATGGAGTAGAGTCTTTAAAATGGGTCATACTCGAGATGTTTTTTTTTTTCTTTTGTTTTTCTGTATTTTTATAGAACCAAAAGGGACATTTTCTTAAAGGCTGTCCAAAGCCACCTCTTTCAGATAACCTCATTAACACACATTATTACATACACATTAGAAAGATAATAATACACTTGTACAATACAATAACACCAACACACTCAATGCAGAGATCTTAAAAAATGTTTTCATAGTAGTTGTGTCATGCACAGTGCACAGTTAATCTTTTTACCATCCTTCAAGAGTGTGAAGGTTAATGGAAGTCATTATGTATGTAGTCCACCCACTCTAGCTAGAAGACACACAGACATGCATACACAAAGCATACAGTCACACTATTTTTAGAGAGTTTTACTTCTCTGTATCCTGGGAACAGAGAAAGGGGTTGAAGGAGATGCTTGTTATTCCCTTGAGCCCCTGCCCGGCCTGAGGGCAGATGAAAAGTTGGAGTGATTCTTTGAATACCAAGTTTTCTTCTTCTTTTCTCCCCCTTCCTCTCCCTTCGTTCTCCTTTCTCCGCTTTACTCGATCCATCCAGCTGTCCACTCGTCGAAGTCTACCCAAAGGAGGGTCACAGTCATCCATCACTTTATTATTTCCTAGCTCTGTTCCTGCACGCTGCCTTGAATTAAGCGGTGGTTTGCAGGATCTAAACATGGCTTTCAGACAATTAAATATGGCATTTGTGATGGATGGATTGGGCCCAGAGCAAGTATACTGGACTAATAAGTCCTGCTGTTGGTGGCCCTGTTTTGCTGGTGCTGGACTGTGTGCTCTTAAAATTAACAAGTTCAACTATTGTGTTAAATTTGAAAGTAAAATACAATAACAGCAGCTTGTATTATTAATTCTTGATCTGTAACAGAAGAAGACGATATCACCATGTTCATTATGTTGCTATAGGCAAAGTGTATTTCAGTGAAGGGCGTTGTTTACACAGCGTGGTTCACTGGACTGTTTTAAGTGGAAAAGAGGTTGTTCACTTAATAAGTAATAACAGAGAATGGCAACAGATGTGGGAAACTCTACGAGAGAGGGACCCAGTTGCCACAGGACCCCTAGGACTCGTATAGACCGAACAGTGAAAATACAATAGCAGTGTCCCAGGTGTCATGAACATCCATGAAGAACAGAAAATCCTTCTGGTATAGCACGCATTCACCAGAGGATGTTATCCATCAAGTGAAGCAAGATACCAGCCTCCCTGTAGAGCTTCAGGGCCATTCGGTCACAGCTGTAAGAACACAGTAAAACATGCAAGACAAGCATGCAAAAAAGTTGTTAGACAAAGTATCGACCAACATAAGAACAACTAAGAACTTCAGTTTTTTGCAATGCTTTTCTATAAAAGGTAAAATGTATTCTTGATTTTTTTACCTAAAGCTCTATGTGCTGTTTACTTATCCCCCCAATAACAAATTAGATCATCATTATGCTGCTTGAATATCAAACATTTTCAGTCAGTTTGCTTGTCTGAATATCTTTAAACTCTGCTTTAAAACTTTTTTTACTTTAAAATTGAAGTAGCTGTCATGTAAACTGGATATGATTCTACTCTTTCCTGATTTACTAGTAAATAAATACAAGCCTTGTTTATATACGTTCTCTCTGGAGTCAGTAGATTAGTTTCTAAGAGCCACATCATGTGAAAATTCAATAGATTTATAATGGTTTCTAAAATTGCCCAATTCATCTTATTTTACAGGGAATTAATCAACTATAAGAAAAAGCTTGCTGGACTGTTTCTTTTCCTGATATACTATTCAGGAATTATTTAAAAAAAAGAGAGAGAGAGAGAGAAAGAACGTAACTAACATAAATAAAAAAAAATAAAAAAAATCACACCCAATTGTTAAAGAAAGGATAAGAAAAATGCCAGCATTTATTCATAAATGGAGCCTTACTTTTTCTGCAGTGTTATACTGGCCACCTGCTTTTATGAGGGGTTTTGTGTGTCTGTGTTTTAAATGAAGTTAAAATTTGACCAAAGTTTTTTAAATAATAGGTTTTCTTGACATGAATTATTAATCGAATATGATAAACTGAATTCACTTCCAATCCACCGGCTGAGCAAACGTCAGTATTGAAAGAAACTTTATGCAAACCCACAGGCTCAATTATGTGACTCAATATCACACTGTAAAAAAGCTCGCTAATGCTTTATAAAAGCTCACTTTTAAGCCTTCCAAGGATAGACTGTTGGGAAAAGATTCTGACTAATTCAACACAGGTAGAGTAAAAAATACTCGTCCTGGTGCTTTCCCTTTTCTCTTTTCACTTTATCATCCTTTTTTTTTTGTCATTTGTATGAATTTTCCTTTCCATTGTCAGTTATACACATAAGGATACAAACATACACTATATAATGAATTACTGGAGTAACTGGAGATCCAGGAATGCATTTGCTCCCAGAAAGCTTTATAAATGGCTATTCTGTATTCTCAGGCAGCACTGCCATGGTCCATTGCCTACTGAACTCTGACCAAGGGACACGTGCATGCAGTTAGGGGCTGTACATAGATACATAAATGTACAGTATTACTCAAGGTCTCAAAAAAAGAAATGTTTCAAGTGTGATCATGTCTGTCCTTTATAAAGTAGCTAAATTGAAGGTGATGGCTGTAAAGATTGAAGCCAGCGCAGCCTTAATCATCAATCAGACTTTTGAGGTACGGCGCTACTAGTAGTGTCTGTGAAGGTTCTCAGTCATCCAGGTCATCGTAGTCAAAGGAGCTTGCAAAGAAAAGCGTCTTTAAGTTACTTGAAGACGTCTTCAAGTAACTTAAAGACGCTTTTCTTTGCAAGCTCCTTTGACTGCAACTAGTAGTGTTTTCTTTACAATTTCACAAATTTTAAAAGTGCTTCATCATCATTGTTTTAACTCAGTGATTTACATGCGTTTGAAGTCATTCTTTGATTGGGGAAGGTTAGGTGTGTCTCAAAGTGGAAAATTCAACAAAATGTGAAAATCGTTTCTTCCTAAACCACTTTCTAAACAGAGAGGCTGTCAGAGGTTTGAAGAAACTTTCTTTTAAAAGTTAAAGTTTGGGGAAAAGTAATGAGAGAAGAGAATGCAAAAACACCTAGTGCAGTTTATAAAAAGAATAAATGGATGGTAGCTCACACCTCGTTGTTAATAAAGAGGAGTGATGCCATAGCAAAGCAGATAAAGTGGACTATGACAGCTACACGCAAGAATCTAATATTTCTTTATTAACTTTACCTTAATGCAGGTAGGATGGAGAATGATACACCCAACCCCGGGTGAGATGCCCTGGGGCAAGAGCTGACATCTCCACTGAGACTGCTTGAGATTTAGAGGCGTTTGAGAGTTTAGAAAGAGTAAGGATATAATGTATGAAACATTGCCCTTTATGAGAAACTACTTTTGGCCTTCTGCTGTCAGAACCAGAAGGAAGAATGGAGTCAACCTTTCAGCTACTACCAGACTCACTTGATTTACTATACTGCCGTTGGACCACAGGACAATGGTGGGTTAATAGGGATGGTCATAACTGCTGCTAGAGGACTCCCACTATGGCTCGTTCTGGAGATGCAGATAGGAGTCTAGTTCCTCTTAAAGATTTCTTTTCAGAAAAACATGTCAAATAATTTGTCCCCTGCCAACAGTGAAACCTTGAGCTTTGTGAAGTATCTACGTTGATGGTTTACACACTGTAATTTCACAGAGGGGCCTCTCAGGGTGCTGTTACAAGAGATGTTTGAGGAAACTGGCAAGAACAGCAGCTAAGTTGATGGCAAAAATGCCTACATTTTAAAAAACTAATAGAATATGGCTTCCATCTGTGAGGAAAAAACATGACATTTTTTGTTGCTTAAGGCTCACGTTGTTAGTTGCTGTAGCATTATCTTTGCCTATACCAGTACAAGCAAGACTTTGCATTCAAACAACCCCCATTACAATAAAGTACTATAAAAGTTGCACGTGTTAACAGTAGCTTAACAATATGTCATATGTGTGCTTCTAAAAGTACACAGACAGTAAAATTATATGTATGTATGTATGTATGTATGTATATATATATATATATATATATATATATACATACATACATACATACATATATATATATATATATATATATATATATATATATATATATATATATATATATATATACATACATACATACATACATACAGGGAGTGCAGAATTATTAGGCAAATGAGTATTTTGTCCACATCATCCTCTTCATGCATGTTGTCTTACTCCAAGCTGTATAGGCTCGAAAGCCTACTACCAATTAAGCATATTAGGTGATGTGCAACTCTGTAATGAGAAGGGGTGTGGTCTAATGACATCAACACCCTATATCAGGTGTGCATAATTATTAGGCAACGTCCTTTCCTTTTGCAAAATGGGTCAAAAGAAGGACTTGACAGGCTCAGAAAAGTCAAAAATAGTGAGATATCTTGCAGAGGGATGCAGCAGTCTCAAAATTGCAAAGCTTCTGAAGCGTGATCATCGAACAATCAAGCATTTCATTCAAAATAGTCAACAGGGTCGCAAGAAGCGTGTGGAAAAACCAAGGCGCAAAATAACTGCCCATGAACTGAGAAAAGTCAAGCGTGCAGCTGCCAAGATGCCACTTGCCACCAGTTTGGCCATATTTCAGAGCTGCAACATCACTGGAGTGCCCAAAAGCACAAGGTGTGCAATACTCAGAGACATGGCCAAGGTAAGAAAGGCTGAAAGACGACCACCACTGAACAAGACACACAAGCTGAAACGTCAAGACTGGGCCAAGAAATATCTCAAGACTGGTTTTTCTAAGGTTTTATGGACTGATGAAATGAGAGTGAGTCTTGATGGGCCAGATGGACGGGCCCGTGGCTGGATTGGTAAAGGGCAGAGAGCTCCAGTCCGACTCAGACGCCAGCAAGGTGGAGGTGGAGTACTGGTTTGGGCTGGTATCATTAAAGATGAGCTTGTGGGGCCTTTTTGGGTTGAGGATGGAGTCAAGCTCAACTCCCAGTCCTACTGCCAGTTTCTGGAAGACACCTTCTTCAAGCAGTGGCACAGGAAGAAGTCTGCATCCTTCAAGAAAAACATGATTTTCATGCAGGACAATGCTCCATCACACGCGTCCAAGTACTCCACAGCGTGGCTGGCAAGAAAGGGTATAAAAGAAGAAAAACTAATGACATGGCCTCCTTGTTCACCT
The DNA here is from genome assembly GCF_963969265.1 of Rhamphochromis sp. 'chilingali'. Lineage (NCBI taxonomy): Eukaryota > Metazoa > Chordata > Actinopteri > Cichliformes > Cichlidae > Rhamphochromis > Rhamphochromis sp. 'chilingali'. The sequence goes on from NC_137931.1 coordinate 30,871,312, forward strand.
GATCTGAACCCCATTGAGAACCTGTGGTCCATCATCAAATGTCAGATTTACAAGGAGGGAAAACAGTACACCTCTCTGAACAGTGTCTGGGAGGCTGTGGTTGCTGCTGCACGCAATGTTGATGGTGAACAGATCAAAACACTGACAGAATCCATGGATGGCAGGCTTTTGAGTGTCCTTGCAAAGAAAGGTGGCTATATTGGTCACTGATTTGTTTTTGTTTTGTTTTTGAATGTCAGAAATGTATATTTGTGAATGTGGAGATGTTATATTGGTTTCACTGGTAAAAATAAATCATTGAAATGGGTATATATTTGTTTTTTGTTAAGTTGCCTAATAATTATGCACAGTAATAGTCACCTGCACACACAGATATCCCCCTAAAATAGCTAAAACTAAAAACAAACTAAAAACTACTTCCAGAAACATTCAGCTTTGATATTAATGAGTTTTTTGGGTTCATTGAGAACATGGTTGTTGTTCAATAATAAAATTATTCCTCAAAAATACAACTTGCCTAATAATTCTGCACTCCCTGTGTGTGTGTGTGTGTGTGTGTGTGTGTGTGTGTGTGTGTGTGTGTGTGTGTGTGTGTGTGTGTGTGTGTGTGTGTGTGTGTGTGTGTGTGTGTGTGTGTGTTAAATCTAAAAAAAAAAAGAAAGAAATGAATCCTTTTGCAGTTGAGATTCTGCATTTGTAACTAATTAACTATACTTTAGCTTACATATCTTTCCTATACAATTTTTTTTCTAGGAACATAAATCCTCATAGAAATCAGGACGACTTCTTATACAAAGTTTAGTTGCCTTCCTGCAACATGTATCCATGTACTATAACATATGAAGAAATATCCAGACCCAAGAATTTTTTAAGATCCAGTCAGGCCACTTCTACAAATAAATGTATAATAGTAAATTTTCCTAAATTGCATTAATGCCAGACACACAATTGTCTGTCTCAGGCAGGCCTTCTTTCAACCTGTCCCCTCATGCTGTCTGACATAATGCCTGTATGAAGGTACGGTTTCCACTTGACGTGATGAGACTTAATTGCAAAGTATGTGCAGGCTTTAATCAGCAGACTACAAAAGAAAGAAACAAACCTTAATCGTCTTTCTTTTCCTTGTATGACTGGTCTAATTCACGTCATCATTTCTTCTTTCTTCATATGCTGTATGCATTTAGAAACAGAGACTGAGATATAAAATTATTGCAATTATTGTTTTTTTATGTAGTCCATATTCTTCCTTGCTTTGTGCTTATTTTCATGCAGATTAGAGTATTCTTATATATTAAATCCCTATAATCAGCCACAGCCACATTTTTACCTAATGTTGTAGAAGTGCCTCTCCTCTGAAAACAGCTCTGAACATCCGGACGGGGCTGAAAGTCTTTGTGGGGTATTCTCTATGTTGTTCAGCACAAGGACATTGGCAGGGCATCATTTGGGACTCAGTCAAAGGATCCTCACATTTGGACTCTGTCAATCAAAGCCTTTGGGTCCGTGTGCTGTTCCTCGAGTCATTTCTTAGGCTGGAGGTCTGAAACGATTGCTGCAGCATGTTGGACAGTAACATTTGCATGGACACCAGGATGTAGAGTTTCCCTGGAGAACATTGTACCATAACTAGACAATCCACATACTAAACTTTGCCCATCATTGCATTTAATTTTATATTAATTTTACATACACTGGGTCCACTCACACCTAAGATCCTAAAGTATAAGATTGTGAGAATGCTCGTTTTAGCAAAGACATAAATTAATTCCTGATTGAATGATAGTTAGGTAAATATTCACATTTATTTTCTTCTCATTCAAAAAAGAAATTTGCATGCATGACAAGCCTGCACTTAAAAATACATACAGAACAGATTTAGGATAAGATACTGGATATATATTGGTCAACCAAAACCTGGTTTGACTGACAGGCTAGGTTGAAAGGAAAGATGTTTAAAAAAAGAGGTTAAAAAATGATTACCTTAACAGGGGAAAGATGCTCACTGCTTCAGCCAGACAGAGGACACTTACATCTTTAATTTTATTACCTTGTCAAGATGAAATGAAAGAATAAAGGTAGAGAGGAAAAGGAGATTGGTCTAGTTTAAGCAGTGCCATCTCAATCCGTATAGAATTTTTCTGTATTACAATTTGCTGTGTCTTGTACTGTTCCATGGCTTTCGGTTTAAATGGAAGACTTTTATAATGCAAATTCAGGCAGGAGTGATAAATCTCTCGCGCTCTCATGTACTGGGGTCCCCTGATGCAAAAAGATGTGTTCTCTCTCACTTTCTCGCATTCACACAGTCGGGCACTCTCTACCCCTCACTCACATTCACCCTACTGCAGCATCGTGTTACACTCGCCCCCAGGCCACATGAAAAATGAATCAGGCCCAGGTGAGGAAGTAGCGATGGGTGGAGTAGGGTAAAAGAGAGAGACTAAGAGAGAGAGAGAGAGAGACCCCAAAAAAGTAATGCTTTGACTTTCCTCAACAGCTTCTAGGTCACTTTAATTTGGGAGGTGATAACAGTTGCTCAGTTACCCAGACATGCATGGAGACAAAAGTACACATGCGCACACACACACACATGCATGCACGCACACACTCACATACAGATACAAAGACACTTCGTCAAAGTGATTTCGGGATGCTGCAAAGTCAACAGATTCTTTGGTAGTAATATTCTATATAGTAAATTCTGGGCATGCACGTTGGTTATTAATTGACGTCTATCTGTTTTTTTTTTGTTTGTTTGTTGTTGTTTTTTTTGGAGGGGTGGGGGGTCCTCAACAAGCTTAAAACTGAAAGTCATTTAATATTGTCCTAATGAGAAGCCAATGTCAGCATCTCACTTTTAGACAGTAAATATAAAGATCTGATATCCAGAGTAAGGCCATGCAGGAATTATTAATTATTCAGTGAGCTTCCAGTTGACTTGGCATATAAATACATAAATGCTACGTAAAATCTGGGTGGTGTTACCCTCAAACATATTAATAAACGATCAGAGTTTTTAATATTAATTTAGTATCGTAGATCCCTGATGTTCTGCTTGTTTTTCATCACCAGGGTGAGGTGGTGGACATCCAGTATGGCAGTGTCGATGACCTAAGAAGAGCCAAAGAGACCCTGAACCTCACCAACCAGATTGCTGTTGTCAAACTTGGCAAAATACCTTTACTATACAAGGTAAGATAGAAAGCTCCACAAAGTAATGCTCACTATACTGTGCCAATAAAGGTATCAAATGATATGGTCTGAAATGGTAATCCTGCAGCAGGAGAAATGAAATGTTTTGATCTTTAAAAAAATTCCAAGGTATGACTCAAAAATGATTTTCTTGTAATATCAGAGCTTCAAAACAGAGTGTCCTAAATGAAGTACCTTTAACTTGCATGGAAAAGTAGCACACTGCCTTCTGAATCTAAGTGCAGCTTGTTGTACAGGGATTTTATACTCAATAGCACCTAGTCCACGTGGGTTGTCATACATGACTAATTCTTCTGTTTTCCATTACCATACCTAACTTTTTTATCTGCACCTCCTTAGCACAGTGACATCTCAATCCATTTGCTTCATGAGCAGTAACATTAGCAATACATTGATTTATTAGGGTTGTTTCTCCTTGGATGTCTGCCACATTCTCCTCAAAGCAGTTTTCCCATCAATAAGAAGATGACAGGGAAAATATATGTTCCAATCCAGTTAATTAAAACATAAACACATACTAACATGTTAATTACCCTGCTCATTAATATTGTTTCACTTTTCATTAAATCAAAATGAATTCTGTTGAAAAAAATGAAGGCAGCCTCTACAAGGACATAATCAGCAATGAAATTTAAAGTTAATGTAAATGTACTGGATCCATGCATTGCATTGATTACAGCGATACATAAATGCCAACCTTGACACTACATTGTGTAATGATTAGAATAAATTATGATCTGATAACATGAACTTGCAATACAGATCACTTAGTCACCATATTCATTGTTTTGATTCAGCGGCCAGAAGTCAGTGAATAACAAAACTCTTTGTGCATGCGTTGTGCATTAAACCAATCTAATCTGAACGAGATCATTAGGTTGGGTTAACAACATGAATATATTTTAATAAAAGGGAACTATTGAATTTTATTTAAATTACAGGTGTCAAAATTCTGCAGAAAATTGTGTGGATGTATTTGGGGGAATAATGCTTTTACTTTGAGTAAGGTAAAAGATCAAATTTGATGCTTAACTCAGTTTGGACAAAAATATATCTGTGCTTGTACATTTGTGCTTCAACATTTCCAGGAGTTAGATTTTTTTAAGCATTGTACTTTTAACATTCTGGAAAGCCAATGTGGTAAGACGTTTTTGTAAAGATGATCATTATCTATTTAGAGTCACTCACAGACTTGCATAACCTCAGACAGAATATACTTTTTCTCATTGTTATTCTGCTATAACTGAAGGAATACTTCTGTACTTAATTCCTTTGTTTCAGACATTACACAACTTTTTTATGTTAAGCTATTGATAAATGACAGCCTAATGAGGTATAACAGGAGTAAATGGAAGTTAGCAAGGGAAGGAGAGGAAATTTTTAAAGTCGGGTCACTGTGCTTCATCTTGCATTGGCTTGGTTAGACTTCTAAAAATCCATTAACTGAAACAGCTGTCACATGGGACCCCTTCAAGCAACAGGCTGCTGACCCATTTTTTCCTCTTCACCCATAGTTTGTGACAAATATGAGCATGTGTGTTTCATAATGTCTCTATGTACCAGTGGCTGAGAGAAATGATCACTCCTTACGTAGAAGTAGGGAAGGATGATTGATGAGAATTGTACTCTCACTAATGAGTGTGTGACGGTGACTGCAGGGCCTAATGTTACACATGCAACTTCAGTCAAATTTGACACACACACACTGATGTGCTTATCAGTGTGTTTTAACTTATTTGGCTCCATTAACAGCAGCTAATTTTGGAAAGACATTGCTAATTGCATTATGGTCTTATTTCAGTATATTTTCCTACTGTTGCGTATTTATTCCTAAAATCTTTGATACCCAGTTATCATAAATTTGAGTTGAGTAAACATTTTTCAGCTTGTGTTCTTCTGATTTTGGTTTTCCACAATTTTTTCTGCTTTTATCATGGACTACAAACTGTGTGTATGTGTGCTGTACATGCGTTTTTGTGTGTGTGGGCATGTTTTGTAAGTGAATGGTCTTAGGAACAGTCACAGAACACATGCATAATTGAGAAACGAAAAGAACCATTAATTTGCATGACTTTCGTGTGTATAAAAAATACGTGTTGTTACGTTTCGGTGTTGTCAGTGTGTTGTTTTTGGCGTGACTGTTATGTGTTTCCTGTTTTACTTTGAAAGTCTGTGTTATCTTAGTCTTTTCAGTTTACGTTTCCCTGTCTCGTCAGTTCTGAGTTGCCCCAGCTGTGTTTCCCTCTTGTTGTCCATTTTCCTGATTGCTCCCTCTAGGTATTTAAACCCTGTGTTTCAGTGTGTCATGGTCGCGATCTCCCCCGTGTTGTAAATAGTTTGGTGTTTTGTTGTAAATAAATAGTTTGTTGTAAATAGATTTGTCGATACTTTCGTTTCGGGATTTTGGTGGTGAGCTTTAGTGGGGTTTTTTGTGTGTGTTTTTTTTTCTTTATTTTTACTTTTTTCGTGTTGCACTCCGGTTGCCTAGGCCGGGGTGTAACATATGGGGGCTCGTCCGGGATTGCCTTCGCTGGGGGGTCCGTGGGACCGCTCCAGCCTTCATCCGCCTTCGCTGGAGGGTCCGTGGGACTGCTCCAGCCTTCATCCGCCTTCGCTGGAGGGTCCGAGGGACCGCTCCAGCCTTCGTCGTCTGCTGGAGGGTCAGTGGGACCGCTCCAGCCTTCATCATCTTCGTCTGCCTTCGCTTCAGCTGTCCGTCTCCACTGGAGGGTCCGAGGGACCGCTCCAGCCTTCATCCGCCTTCGCTGGAGGGTCCGAGGGACCGCTCCAGCCTTCGTCGTCTGCTGGAGGGTCCGTGGGACCGCCCCAGCCTTTGTCGTCGCTGGAGGGTCGGTGGGACCGCTCCAGCCTTCATCCGCCTTCGCTGGAGGGTCCGAGGGACCGCTCCAGCCTTCGTCGTCTGCTGGAGGGTCAGTGGGACCGCTCCAGCCTTCATCAGCTTCGTCTGCCTTCGCTGAGGGGAGGGTCCGTGGGACCGCCCCAGCCTTTGTCGTCGCTGGAGGGTCCGTGGGACCGCTCCAGCCTTCATCCGCCTTCGCTGGAGGGTCCGTGGGACCGCTCCAGCCTTTGTCGTCTGCTGGAGGGTCAGTGGGACCGCTCCAGCCTTCATCGGCTTCGTCTGTCTGGATCAAACTTTTCACTTGGTGTTAAATGTTTGATTTTTGGGTGGGGGGAACTGTTACGTTTCGGTGTTGTCAGTGTGTTGTTTTTGGCGTGACTGTTATGTGTTTCCTGTTTTACTTTGAAAGTCTGTGTTATCTTAGTCTTTTCAGTTTACGTTTCCCTGTCTCGTCAGTTCTGAGTTGCCCCAGCTGTGTTTCCCTCTTGTTGTCCATTTTCCTGATTGCTCCCTCTAGGTATTTAAACCCTGTGTTTCAGTGTGTCATGGTCGCGATCTCCCCCGTGTTGTAAATAGTTTGGTGTTTTGTTGTAAATAAATAGTTTGTTGTAAATAGATTTGTCGATACTTTCGTTTCGGGATTTTGGTGGTGAGCTTTAGTGGGGTTTTTTGTGTGTGTTTTTTTTTCTTTATTTTTACTTTTTTCGTGTTGCACTCCGGTTGCCTAGGCCGGGGTGTAACAGTGTATTAAGGGATTTTCATTAAAAGAGGCTGATTTTTGAGTTTGTGTGTGTCTGTGTGTCCCTGAGTCCATGCCTGTGTTGTGTCCCTGTTTTCCAGTGAAGGACAGAGTTGTGATGAGAGTAGAGTGACCGTGGTTGGTGTCACATATTCAATAAAATAGTCATCTACGCTCATAAAAAACAAGGACACTACATCTTCCATGGACAACCATAAAATACTGTGCTACACAGTGGCAGCTGCAGCACACTTCATCTCTCTCAGAAACACTTCTGCATTATTATCAGTGAGGGTGACTACATAAACACAAGTGTAACCTTTGATCAACATGAAAATCAGAAACCCCCTCTCACTGTGTTAATTTTGCTCATAAAATAAGAAATAAACTTCAAAAAAATTATTAAGAAATCATATCAAAAATCTTTTGGTGTATTGTTTTATTAGATCTAAATTTTGAGTTGTGACTAGTCTATACACTGATAAAGGAAGGAGATGAAGTACACCAAAACTCATGTCAAAACAGCGTGCTTTACCGTGATTTCACCCACAGTAATGTTTAATTCTCAATCTTGCTGAATTAATGCTTAATGTTCTGACTTATCACCATCTACTGCATGATAGTGAAGTAAATATTTACTTGAGACAGTGTTTATGAATAAAATAACTATAACGTTTACATGTCTTGTCTTAACAGTGATGGTATACACAGATATTTGCTATTTCTGTTTTCATCATTGAATCTTTGTGTTTGTCTAGCTATCCCTGCTGTCTGAGTTGGGTTTTGGAGGTGTTCTTCTTTACATTGACCCCTGTGATGGTCCCCCCAGTCGCCACACTTGGCATCAAGCCTTTAGAGTCACTTTAAACCCTGGAGGAAATCCTGCAATTGGTAAGTGAGCAATTTGTGTTTTTCATGTATATTTTTTTTTCCGAAAGTTAATTCAGTTTGAGCTTATTTTTATAGAACTACTTCACAACAACGGTAAAGGCATTTTATTTTCTAAGGTAAAAAAACAACAAAAAACAGGTTTAATTTTCTGTCAAAGATATTTCAAAATACAAACAAACAACTTTAGTAAAAAGTAATGCATTTCTCCAAATTAATCAAATGTAATTTGCTGAACAGTCTGACAATAACTGTCAGCTTGTTATGAAAGGGAGCTTTTTACCACTTAAAACACATATTCCTGCTATTCTTATCTAGCTAGATACTGATGATAAGTACACAAACTGCAAGCTTACGACATCTGCCTGCATGACCCCTCTGATGGGAAAGCAAAGAGAATGAGGGCATGTCATGGGGTGACATTATGTTCAGATTTACTGAGTATTTCAAAGTCATAGTCTGTGAGCAAAGCCAAGCTACAGCATGGAACAAATAAACCTGCTTAGCATTATTGTGTTAAAACCTACAAATTATATTTATTCAAAAAAACAACAAAAAACAACAACAACAATGACAACACATGGTTCAGTTAAAGCCCTGCCTTTAAGTAAAGCTCAGTTCAATAACACTTCTCTCTGGATACTGGTCAGTGCTTGAAAATTACCTTGATCTCTGGCAGAGGATTTAATATCTTTTCGACTCTATTCTACTGTATTTAAATCACTCTCCCCAGATGAATGACCTCTCTGACACTGTCTTGTCCCTACTTCCTGTTTTTCTGCCCGGTCTGGTCAATAGGGATATGTCATTACTGCTGAAGTATCTTTAGTCCTTGTAAGAGTCCCAGCACCACAGTGGCAAGACCCACTAGAGCCCCACCAGATGTCTGGGCTGCTGTGTGAGCATGTGTAAGAGTGTATATGTGAACGGGTGTGTTGAGCTGTATATAAGTGGAAGAGAGAGAGACAGATGCTGGCTGTCTGATCTCTCACCAATCGCAATGCTCTCAGGTCCCTTGTGCTAATGCAGCTCAGAAGAAGAGAGGATGTGAAAGGACACCTCATTACTCATATAAACCATACTTTATTCAACTGCAAGAGTCTGCCAAGATTAATCTCTGTGTAATTAATGAAATTAATAATTTCATTAATTAAGTGAAATTAATAATAAGAAGTGTCATGTGAACATGTTACAACCACGATTTAAATATAAATTTAAGTACATTAATATGCTGATGTCTTCTTAATGTGTGATACTTTTTATTGTCACCGATTCTCAGCAGCGGTCATTTGTTTCCATTATGGGATTTGAAAGTTCATGATAGTACAATTGGAAAAAAACAAAAACGAACAACAGAAAACACAGGAGCACAAGACCATAGTTCAAATAAAGTTCAGGGGGCCGACCCAGAGCCCACCGGCACAAAAGTTCACGGGTCACACGGTCGGGGGGCCGACCGGGCGGGTGGCACAGGTGACAGAGCTGGTCCGGAGGCCGGCCACGCGGAAGGCAACGGCGGCGACGAAGGAGACGACGGAGCAGTTCAGGGGGCCGGCCGCGCGGAAGGCAGCGGCGGCGGCGAAGGAGACGACTGAGCAGTTCAGGGGGCCGGCCGCGCGGAAGGCAGCGGCGGCGGCGAAGGAGACGACGGAGCAGTTCGGGGGGCCGGCCGCGCGGAAGGCAGCGGCGGCTCTCCAGTGTCAGGCGTACTGGCCGAGGCCCGGTGGGCACAGGACCAGTCGAGGCGGGAGACTCTGAGGCTGGGCCAGACGAGGACGAAGACTCTGAGGCTGGGCCAGACGAGGACGAAGACTCTGAGGCCGCTGAGGCTGAGGCTGGGCCAGACGAGGACGAAGACTCTGAGGCCGCTGAGGCTGAGGCTGGGCCAGACGGAGCTGCAGAGGCTGATGGAGGCTGAACGGGCCCCTCGGACCCTCCAGCGGAGACAGGAGGCTGAACGGGCCCCTCGGACCCTCCAGCGGAGACAGGAGGCTGAACGGGCCCCTCGGACCCTCCAGCTGACGTGACGTGAAGCGGTGGCGTCGCCGCAGGGTGCCAGATAGGCACACCTGGGAGTCCAACAGCAGACGCAGGACAAACAGTTATGAAGGCCCCTGGCTGGACTAGGAGCTGAGGAAACACAGGCTGCTGAGGCACAAACCCAGAGAGAGAGAGAGCAGGTAAAAAACAGTCTATAGGGCTTAACATCTTAACACAAGAAACCATGAAGTGGACAGTGGTAGGGACCACCAGTTCTGAGCCAGCAATCATTAGGTTCCCAAAGTCCGCACCAGTCCAAAGTGGCTCAGAGGTTACTAGCCCAGTCTGTGTAGTCCTAGGAGAGGTCAACATAAGCTGGTTGGACTCAACCGGTGGTAGTGTGCGGCTCAGAGGAGCTGGTTCGACCATACGGAAAACAAGAACCACCACTCGATCCACAAAAACAAAGCTTAGATCATTAGGAGCTGACTCCTGGAAAAACAGTAAATGCACAGACATGGACCTAACCAATGGCACCGTGGTAGCATGACTGTGGTGTGTTGGATGGATGTGTTTGTTGGAACTCGTACCTGCAGTGATCTGTGGCTTCAGAGTGCTAACCCTATTGAGTGGAGAGACAGATACAGGTGAAACGGTACGTGAACCATTAACTGAAGCAGGTGACACTTCAGGCTGAGAGAGGGTGGTTACGACATTGTCCGGGGCCAAAACCCTATCTAGTGACGAGTTCATAGAGGCAGGAGAAAATGGTGTCACATAAAGCCTGACCCCAGCTTCCATCTCCTGAGTGGTGGTTATGGTGCTGGAGCAAAACAGTTCAGAACCACCTGGTTTATTACCTATGGGGAGACAGGAGACGTGTTGTGACATTACAGTGTCCTGGTCACCATGATCTGCTGTTATGTGTGCATCTTGGTAACATGCTAGGGATTCATGACCAGTGTTCACAGTCTCTGGTTCGTGAAAAGCAAGTGTAGCTGGGCACACCGGAGCACTAGCTATGCTTTTGTTGCCTTCATTCAGTGACCCATGGAGGAGCAGGGCCGGCTCAGGAGGGAAGAGAGAAACCACAGGCAACTCAGATTTAGTTGGAACTGCAGACACGGAAAGAGACACCAAAGGAAACACCTCCCTACCATTATTAAAACCAAAGGCAGTGGGAAACCTTGTCAGTCTGTGAATCGAGTCTGTGGTCCCTGCCGGGTTGAGTGAAGCGGGAGCGGAACTGTCTCTGGCCTGCGGCTCGGTGAATGGCTCATTGCTAGCCACCTCACCGGCTAAGTCCGTAGCCTCCTCACATGCCTTCCGCTCAGAGGTAACTTGGAGCGACTGGACAGTTTCACTCACCTCTGAGCGTCGGGCGATGCGGTGGCGACGCGAACGCCGTTTTCTTTTGGCCGTGGGCCCCGTAGACGTGGGAGAAGGAGGCTCCTGAGGCGTCGCAGCGGCTGAGGAGGCGGTAGTAAGCGGAGTGGCAGGCGGGAGTCCCAGGCAACTCCGGGGGCCCCCAAGGGCTAGCCGTGTCCCGCGGAAAACCTCATCGTAGGGGGGAGCGAGCCATGGCTCCTCTCGTAGCTCTTCCTCCTGTTGCGCGCATACGGCGCGCTGCCGCTCCTCGAGGTCGGAATCCGCGCCCCCCACAGCCACCTCGTGTTGCTCAGTGGAGGGCAGAACGGGCCGTGGCGGTGCGCGACAGCGGCGGGAACGCCGTTTCCTCTTAGGGGCGGCCGTGGGCTCAGCCTGGCCTTCCGTGGCGACCGGCTCCTCGCCCTCAGACCACATCCGTGCCAGGCAGGAAGCAGGAGACGAGTAGCCCGATCGCGGCGGCGAGGGTGGGTGGTCGGTCTGTGGTGGGACAGCTGACGAGAGCTCCTCCTCGGTGATAAGCCAGGGCTTCCAACGGAGCTCGTCCTCCCGATACGCCCGTAACACCTGCTGCCGCTCCTCTTCACCGAAGTCGCTGGCCTCTGGCATCTCCGTGCGCCACGTAGTGTAGACAGGCGGTGGCGAAGATGTAGAAGCCAATGAGAAGCGAACAGGCGGCGTAACGGTGGTGAGCCCCATGGTCCCGATCCTGACCGTTTCCGGTTCTTTCTGGGACAGCTGCCCCGGGCGGATGCCCACGGCGGACACAAGAAAGTCCCGGATGTGGGGGCGCAGCGCGCCGAATAGCCACGGGAGCCCAGACACCATCCGCTGAAGACGGACGGCTACGGTCTCCCGGTATTCGCCTCTAGGCAGCGTCGCCCATTCCTCACAGTGGTATTCCACCGTGTAGACCAAGTCTTCCTGGAGGTCCGCGGAGGGGTTGTGAGCTGCTGGGTCCAGTTCGGGGTCGCGTTCTTCTGTCATGATTCGTTGTGTGGCAGGCAGGAGAAGGACCCAAGATGCAGACTCACAGACACGGGGATAAACTTAAAGATCACAGTTTTAATGCTGGCTTAAAGGTGAAACACAAAACAGTACTGAACTAAACTGGAAAAACTAAACATGAGATGTACCAGGAACCACGGGGAGAATAACACACAACATGAGGGAGAACGCGACGCCGAACAGAGGAAGATGCAGACAGAAATAGAGGGTTAACGAGGAAAGTGGGAACACACGGGGAACACAGCTGACACAGATAACCATAACGAGACAGGGCGGGGTGAATATAACACTGACGGGAGACGGGCAGAGTCCAACAGGAAGTACACAGAGGTTCAGACAGGAGGAGAGAGCACGGGGAGAACACAGACATAACAGGCTGGGGAAAACATGGAATAAAACACGAAAGGGGACAAGGGCTCATGAATACATAGAGGGGCACACAGGGGGTGAGAGTCACAAAGGGAAAGCACACAGGAAACAACATAACAGGGCAACTCAGGAAACAGAACCTAAACAGGGAACTGAATACAAAAATACAAGAGAACTAAGAATACTGGGCCAACACGGCCCAGGACCATGACAACAAGACTTCTGAAGCAAAGTCCTTTGGGAAGATAAGACCAAAGTAGAGATGTCTGACCATAATAGTGCCATGTTTGGAAAAAAGAAAAAGAATAAAGGTCTCAACCCAATTTAAATTATGTGTCAGGACATAGTGCCCTCCAAAATGAGAGAGACGATAACTTCAAGTTATTTCAACTAAAAGTGGTTCTATAACCTGCTGAATAAGTGGGTCTGCTTAGTCTTGGAAACTTCAAATTGCTGCATAATGACAAAATTGGCACTGATACTCAAATAAGCTGCACTTTTACTTTCACTATTCGTTTTTGTTTGCTACCATCTGTCAGTGCCTTTGTTTTCCTCTGTAGAATGGAGGCTAGCGGAACAACTGGAGTCTTAACAACACTTTTATTTGGAAAGTGTCAAATTGTTGGAGATTATTAAAAAATGGTCAAGATATTTTTTTTTGCCATTTTAACTACATGCAAACCATTTATTACATTTTTTTGCATATGAAATGGTGTTCTACATCATGAAAAATATCATTACGAATGTGCTTTTGCCATACAAGCAGTATGAGAAGATATTATGCCCTTCAATTTTGTAATTGTAGTTGGTCTAAAATCTGCATAAAACCTTCCATGCTTGCTGCTCACAATCAGCTGCCTTTCTTTAGTTTTAAATGAATCTTCATGAGGTCAAGATGAAAATTGGATCCACTAGTGCAATAAAGTAACCACCATTATTCCATAAAAAACATCCATTTCTGAAAGACATCTGTGTTAAAGTGCTCCACCTTCATTACAATATATTACATTTGTTTTTCAATGCCACAAAACTGTAGGGTTGTCTAAAAACATGTCTAACAAGCTTTGAATTTACTGTATCCTAAAGTAAGCATCACTGTGTCTCCTGGTGGTAAGGTGGAGAATGAGATGTAGAATACAACATAACGATAATAATAATACCCTGTATAATAATATCCTGAGGTTTCTAGTCATTTCAGGGTGGATCTATCTTTGTCACATGCCCCTATGCTAAGCACTTACAATTTACTGAAATGTAGGCCAGTTTCTTCCCCAAACAGAGGCATATTGTGCCGTTTTGTGAGACTTTTAAAAAGCTGTTGTGGTGCACCTGCTTAAGTTGAAACGCTTTTTTCTTTCCGGGCCCTTGGTGTTTTAAGAGCTTTAAAACACACTTGGTTCTCAGTGGTGTCAAAAGTAGCTCCCTTTTCAAATGGAAAAATAAGACACAAGAAGCTGTCAGTGGTGCTTCCCAGTGGAAATGCTGCCAGTGGAAGTGCCTACAGTAATTCCACTGTTTGGAGGGCTCTGTATAATGTTACCCTAGACTTTCCCCCGCCTCTCAGTGTATTGTTTGGACTTTTTGTCTTCCTCACTCTCTACTCTCTCCTCCTCCTTTCTGAGCTTGTTAATTTGACTCTTCCTAGCAGCTTTGTATCACTGCTATATTGTCTGCTGAGACAGCTACAGCAAATCAAGCTGTGTGTACTCTAACACCAGCAGTCGTTCATTCACAGTTGTGGATATTTATATGCATTCACTGTGTACGTGTGGGTTGTTGAGTGTTGTGACCTTTGAGAAGAACTAATCATTTTATATGCATTAATTAAAAAAAATAGTAAGATGGTTTTAAAATGCTCACCCCTGCTAAGTTTCTTGTTTCGTATTTATTTATTTTCCTTCCATACATGTCTGTTAATGTCACATACTGTAGTACATGAGTGAAAAGAGAAACAAATCTAGTTGTATGCAGATTCCTGCAGAGCCCACAGTGTTTGCTTAGATATCATCAGCAGGTGTTCGCTGTCAGCTTTACTCCACATTGCTCCAGCATTCATCTAGTTTGATGTGCACCATGCTGCTGTAGCATTCATTTATTCTCTGAAGAGATGCCACAGCTTGGATTTTCTGGCTTGCCATATAACTGTCTTGACACTTGGTATAAAGTTGAACCAGTGCCAACACAAAAATCTGTTCTTATAGAGACACACTCAAATGACTGACTCAGAAAACATTGGCTGCAATGTTGTTTGTGTGGTGTATCAAAGCTTGATTACCTTGACTTTAATTTGTAAACCATAGTTGTAGAGTTTCACTTAGGCAGTTAATAAACAATATCGTTCGTGGAGCATCTTCTTACTATAATCATTGTAATGTATGCATGTATGTATGCATCCTATCTCATCTTCAACAAGTCATCTCAATGAAACTTTGCATGAGCGTCGTAGACATTAGGCAATTATAAACATCTGCATGCTTTTGAAATCAGGAAACAAAGCACTATGAATTACCATTTATGGCTACATTCCAACCAGGAACAGATAAAGATTAATTTAAAGTATTTTTAATGTGATCTATTTGGTAAAATGTAAGCATGTAAAAGGCTAAAATTTCATTTAAAGGTAAACATGAGCAGTATCCAACTCTTCCTGACATTACAACAGCACCTTAATATGCTTGGGTGAGCTACTGGAACAGGAAGTGGACAAGGTAAAATAATAGGGAAATGTTGGAAGGCTACTACAGATGTAATCCCAGTGGAAGAAGGTACATGAAGACGATTTGGGAGGTATGAAATTTCAGACATCCAGCATCTAGACTAACAGCAAAATAACTAGTAGCCCAGAGTTCCAACATCCGGAAGGAGCAACTGGTATCATAACTAGAGATTGACAAGGTACAACGCAAACGCTACGGCAAGGGGGAGACTTCTTTATACTTTTACTTCCTACATTTTTAAACTTTCTGCTCCTTACATTTTCAAAACAGGCTCTTTTGGGGGGAGTTTTTCTAAACACTCCCCCCAAAGAAAATCCTGTTCTTGTATTAATCACAAGGAGATGTTGCATAAAGAGACATGCGTGTGTTAAAAGTAGGACAGTGGTTTGTTTTGTTTTTTGGCACAATACCGGAACGACTGCAGGTGTCTGTAAGTTGCGGTTAGGGTACTCCGGCATCTAGCTAGCCCTACAGAAGAGGAGCGAACATAAGGGGAGTGACTTTTTTTAAGTGGCTGGTAATTTCAAATGCAACGTTTCTTTTAGCTCAACAAACATCAGCAAACACACAAACATCATAATCATCATAATTTATCATCATTATGACCAAAAATATTTACAAACATAAAAAAACTCAATAACTCCAAAGATAACTTGGTGTAAATAAACATAACTGAACTTGAACTGGCAAGCTTTCTTCTGCTTA
The DNA here is from genome assembly GCF_963969265.1 of Rhamphochromis sp. 'chilingali'. NCBI lineage: Eukaryota > Metazoa > Chordata > Actinopteri > Cichliformes > Cichlidae > Rhamphochromis > Rhamphochromis sp. 'chilingali'. The sequence goes on from NC_137931.1 coordinate 30,887,177, forward strand.
AATACTTAAGCTATCCAAACACACTGTTCTCCTAAGGAATACTCCATTCAATGGGTAAGACTAGACATTACAATCATAATTATACACTTATGCTACTCTTTGCCAGTTCTTTACCTCCCCTTTCACCCCCCCCCCCCCCCCCCTTCACCTGCCCCTTCCTGTGACATCAGCAGTAAACAGGAAGCTATAAATACAGGAAGTGAGGGCACACTTCCTCCTTTTGTTCCTGAAACACAGGTAGGTGAGTTCAAAAAAAGTAAAGTGGACAAACTAACAGTTGAAATAAATAAAATGTTAACTTAATAAACTTGTCAAAAATGATTTAAACCAAGATGTTATACTAAGTAATCTTTAAAAGTGCAAAGCATAAACAAATCTGGGATAGTAAATGTTTGCAAACTACAGAATAAGTTTAAATAAACTAATCAAAACAAGAATGTTAACTAAGAATAACACGCCTAAAATCTGGGCAAATGGTGTTCTCACCCACTTTGTCACAAGAAGAGAGGTTAGATTTAGGACTGCTCAGTGGGATGTGATACTGGAAGGTTGCATGAAAATCCTCTGCGGTTTAGTGCAGGATAAACAGGTTAGTTCGCTGTGATGGATTTAAAGTAACAAACAGTGTGTGACTGGTGCACAGTGGCTGTGGCTTCATGGTCAGAGTTGGGTTACCTCAATTGTAGCAGAGATTCATGGTTTTTCAGCTGATGATGCTTAGATTTATTCGCTCTTACGTTCATATCAAAGTTTGTGTTTTGGGGGTTTTTGTGTTGTTGTTGTTGTTGTTGTTTTAAAATGTGCGCATTTGCTTTCCTTGAGTTCAATACGGTATTTTCATCAATTGCGCAATGCACAGCAAAACGAAAATATGAAGATGAACACAGGCCATTTTTAACAGAGTGGGAGAGTTTATATTTTTTTGTTGAACGCAATGGCAAGCCATTCTGTCTTATGTGTCAGACATCATTAGCGCATTTCAAAGCTTCAAATCTTTAGCGCCACTTCAGCTCACTCCGTGCTAACATTGACCGGGAATTTCCAAAAGGGACTGAACTTCGCAAGCACGAGTTTGCCACTTTGAAAAGTCAGGTAGAAAAGCAGATACAGTTTTTCAAAAAGTTTACGAAGCGATCAGAGACCATAACGCTCGCATCCTATCAGCTGGCTTGAAACATTGCATGGGCTAAAAAGCCATACAATGAAGGGAAGTGCGTTAAAAAATGCCACAGTGACGTTGTTGAAATTTTGTCTCCTGAAAACAACAAACTAAAAAGCATGGTGTCAGACGTCCAACTGTCCCGCCACACTGTTGAACACAGAATATCGGACATTAACTCACAGTTAACTCACGGCTATTGAATCACAGTTGCACTCTGACCTTCAAGCATGTGAGTATTTTAGTGTTGCATTGGATGAGAGTTGTGATATACAAGACAAGCCTCAGTTGGCAATATTTGCACGAAGTTTTGGAATTTCCATTGCATCATCCACATGGAGCAACTTGTGTCTAAATCATTTCATTTAGATAACGTCATGAAGCCTGTGATGGAAATCGTTAACTACATCCGCACTCATGCGCTTAACCACAGGCAATTCAAGAATCTCATCGCTGAGCTGGACCAAGGGCTTCCAGGTGACCTGCCGCTGCACTGCACTGTGAGGTCTCTGTCAAAAGGCCAGGTACTCTCTCGCTTGTTTGAGCTTTTGGATGCCGTGAAACTGTTATGGAAGAGAAGGACAAGGACTATCCCAAGCTCTCGCACCTCAAGTGGATTATGGATCTGGCCTTTTTGGTCGACATGTTGTGTCACTTGGACAGACTGAACTTGACCCTGCAGGGTAAGTTAAAAATGCTGCAAAGTGTGTTTGCACCAAACTGAAGCTGTTCAAGATGCATAATCAAAAGGGAGATTTAACGCATTTTACTGCTCTGCGGCTGAGTTGGAGTTGATCGATCTTTGTGAGGAGGACCAATTTAGACCATTGAGTTCTGGAAAAGTGTGCCAATGGAAAAATATCCCAATGTCAAATGGGCTGCGCTTAAGATACCGTCAATGTTTGGGTCAACATACGTCTGCGAGTCTGTTTTCTCTACCCTGAAACATGTGAAATCCAAGCATCGATCTGTTCGGACTGACACTCATGTGAAAGAATTGCGTCGAGTGACAACAACGGAATACAAGCCAGATCTGAAGAGGACTGTTCAAGGCAAGGAATGCCAGATTTCCCACTAAACATCATGCATTGTAAAAGAAAAATGCTATTGTAGATTATTATATTTTTGTTTGTGGACTTGGTTGAACTGAGAGTTTGTGTGTGTGAGACAGTGCACACAATGTTCATTGTTGAAAGTGACTGGCGTGTGGTTTTAGTACTGTAGGAGTCCATTTCTGTCATCATGTTGGTGTGTGACATTTACAATAAATCTGACTGAGCAGAGATGTGTGTATTTTTTGTGTGTGTGTGTGTGAGAGAGAGGGGAAAGGATGGGTGATGCCCATGTGTGCCCATGTGTATGATGTGGCTCTTTGTGGTAACACAGTAAAAAAAAAAAAAGTGGCTCTTGGTCTCTGACTGGTTGGCCACCCCTGATCTAGAAAAACACAGCATAAAGTCAGTGTAGAGGATGGAAATCAACCAGAACAACACATGACATTTTGCAAATCTACAAAGAGCAACAGGTCAGCTGATCACAGCCTATACACAAAGAAAATCTACTGGAGCTCACAATAGAAATTATTGTTATGAGTTATGATTCTTTTCCTCATACTGAGCCACTACAACTAATTTAAGGGTTCCTCCACTTGCTGAATCCTACTTTAACCCCTAACTATATATATTTTCCTGTTTAGAAGCAACGTCACCCTCTACAATGTAGGCAACAGAAAATAGATCATTTTATTTTCATTCTTCAGATTCAAGCAGAGTATAAGTAGAATAAAAAAGGTTTGTATTTCCATCTACTGATATTATTTTATCGTTACATTAACATAGTACAAGGTCCAGTTAGCTCTGTACAAAAATAGAGACATCCTCCAAAGGGCTACTTTTTACATTCTTGCTTTGAGGACATTTCTGAGCCTATACTTTCTTATTTGTACTTGCATAAATAACATGAATCAGTACCTGAACTTTTACTGGTGTATTTTTTAACAGTATTTGTACTTCTACAGTACAGAAAGTCTGTACTTTTGCCAACTCTGGTTATCTGTGATCTTAACCTTCCTGCCTTCTTGGGACCTTTTTGTGCCACTGTTATGTGTTAAATGGCTGCCATTTCCACTGTGTTCAGTGGAATATAACCAAACTTGCCACAGGATAGTTTTTACCTGTCAATGTTAATATTCCAGTGTGAATTCCTTAAATCAGCCTAAAATGGCTGAGCAGCAGAAATCCCCACACCCATCACCCTGGGGACCATTTTCTGCCCATTGACTTCCATTATAAACGCTATTTTTCAACCCCAAATTATCATCATATGATTTTATTTTTTCTTCTTTTCTTGGATGTCAATGAAGACTCAGGGCCTTGAAGTTTTAATTTTTAAATTGCAAAAAAAATGCAAAAAAAATAATGGCAGGTCAAAATGTATGTTGGTGCCAATCTTTGGTCCATCTAAAGGCCTACTTATAATGACAATCACATATTACTTCAACTGGTTTTTTGTGGAAATATTTAGTTTCGTTTTTTGGTTTTTGGGGCTTATAACACAGGGCGCTCATGTAATAACACTGGGATTTGAAGGGTTAAAACAACGAAAATATAATTAAAACTTTACATGAATATTTCAGGGAGAAGTAGTTTTACAAGGTTGGCTAATTTAAAGTGGAATAAAATATGGATATATGGTCTTTTTATGGCGTGGCTGAGAATGGTCCCTAGGGTGATGGGTGTGAGTTTTTTAAAGGATGGCAGGAGGGTTAACTAGGTTATTATTTGTTATCAAATCAGAATTAGAGGTATTCTATACCCCAACAAGACACTGACCAATATGTTTTATTTCTACGAGGGTTGATTTTGTGGAACTAAAACAGATAACCAGCGGCCAACTTTCTGAATAAATGATAAACAGCAGTATGCAAATGTTAAGTTTACTATTATTAGTGCAATGATGTTGAATAATATTGCTGAAACCCATTTTCAACCTGTCTTGCTGAATTGAAACTAAATGCTATATCAGTCTGAGTGCATTCTTCGTCAGAGCTGGGCTTGAAATCAACCTTGTTTGAAGTGCTAATGATAGCATTGATTTCTCGATAGTGAAATCATAACGTTTTACTTACTGAACAGGTTCTGTCTGGATATATAGTCAGGGTTTTGGCACCAGTGGTGGTACGAATAAGTATTTTTGACATTGTTCTCTTAATTTCAACAATGAGGCAATCTGCATGAAAGGCATGCCATGCCCAAGACTCATATGAGAGCAGACCACAGGAGGGAAACAGAAACTGTGTTCTTCCTTTGTGAGGAAAAGAGAAAAATAATTGTTTCTGGCACCTTTTTCTGCCAGACGAGTCATGTCTTTTGCCAAGCTGTTGCCTCTGGTAGTGAGGCAATTTCCTCTGTCTTTTTAATGTAGCTGCCATGCGTGCAGTTTTTCTTTCACAGATTTATTTCTGGATCCCCTCGCTGTGATAAACAAATGAGCGCTGCTGGTCATCGGCTTATGATTGTTCTCCATTATGAGTTCACTTTGATATTTCGGTATACACTACTGGTTGTGCATATGGCTACGATTCCAATAATTGTGTTAAACTTTAATATGTAGCAATTCTTACTGCAGTCCTCTTATGTTGCCAAATATAGTATATTCAAACCACTGCACTGTGTAAATTTCTGAACTGTTTGACACATGGCTCATTTTTACAGCATCCCTTGGGTTATTTAGACACCTGCTGGATTCAAATGAACCCAAGGAATGGAAATGTAGTCATTAACATACTGATTCAGATACAAGGTGGTAGTAAGACATCAACTCCCCTCCTTTCACTGACCAAATATAGCAACGTTAATTTAAAAACTAAAACGGAAAGACACAATGGCTGTCATCTGCATCAAGATTTTCATACTTAACTGTAACTAAAAAACAAACAAACAAAAAACTAAACTAAAATTAGGGTGTACCTTACAATATAGCGCCTTGAGGCAACTATTGTTGGGATTTGGCACTATATAAATAAAATGTAACTGAATTGAACTAAATTGAATTGAATTCTGGTTGGAGAGGCAACTCTCTGTATGTACTAATATGCATGCACCTCAGTGTTGAAGTAAAATTACCTCGGTACACACACACTTTGTCTAGAACTTTAGGTTCTAGTTGGTTCACCAACATTTTCTAGAAGTCACTGAATTCTTTAATATTTGATGGTTTCTAGTTGTAGCCACACCTCTATCAGGAAATTATATTCATAATCTTGCTTCCACTTTCACTGCCACTTTGTAACTATGTGGCATTACTATGATATCTGACTGGCAAGAGATACAGTTATCACTTAAAGTATTCGGGTAAGTTTGGATTAGAAAAAAACATTAATCGCAGCTCTGCAACATACCAACAACACGAAGTACCAATACTTACTATAAGTACTATAATGGTACACTCATACATAACGGTTTACTCTATTGACATAGAATGGTGCCACTGGCTGGGAGGTCCGCAATCATGTAGTATCTTCACTATATTAATTTCCATTAAATTACACCGGATGACACAGTGGTTTAATAATCTCTCATTCTACTTTTCTGTTCCATTTATATAAAAGAAATTATATTTCTTATGGTCAGAGTTCATATTGAGACTTATTTATGATCATAAAATGACACAGAGTGCTGAAAGTTGGTTTTTCATCAAATGGTCTACTGTTGGGTAATAAAATAGAGCACTGAGCTTCTGTTTCTAAAACTGTTTTTCAGGTGTTAATACTAAGGATTGAACTGCTGGGAATAGCAGTAAGCACCCAATCAAGTTAAGCTTTACAACAAATCACTTTAATTTTAAAGACAATTTAATCAAGGTCACAACTGGTGTTAGTCCACGCAGTTCTCATCCTGCTCAAAATCAGGGTATTCTATACTGAGCACAACAGTGTCTGACCTCCCATCTTGTTTCAAGGTTAAAAACAAACCTTTAGTGAGTTCTCATCAGGGATGAACTCACATGGTTTTCAAGAGAATGCACTTTTGCTTAGAGTTGCTGTATGCATTACAACACAGTTGGCTGTTTAGTGGGATATTGCTGAACAGTTAAATGTTGGTACAACAGCGATAGCATTTACATCAGTGCAACCTGAATTATGCAAGGAGGATAAAATTTCTCGTAGATCTCCTTATGATTTATTAATATCTGGTTGCAGATTGGAATGGAGGGCACATTAGGGTACATATACAGATATCTACCTGGGACAGGTAACCCTATCGAAGTTACCATTTCCGGGATGGTAAACTGGACCTTTAGCCTTAATGTTGAGTGCCCAGATCTTGTTATTCCCCTTCAGCTTACTCCTCAGGACTTAAATGGTAAATGGCCTGTATTTGTATAGCGCTTTATTTAGTCCCTAAGGACCCCAAAGCGCTTTACACGTTCAGTCATCCACCCATTCACACACTGGTGATGGCAAGCTACATTGTAGCCACAGCCACCCTGGGGCGCACTGACAGAGGCAAGGCTGCCAGACACTGGTGCCACCGGGCCCTCTGACCACCACCAGTAAGCAATGGGTGAAGTGTCTTGCCCAAGGACACAACGACCGAGACTGTCGGAGCCGGGGCTCAAAACGGCAACCTTCTGATTACAAGACGAACTGCCAACTCTTGAGCCACGGTCGCCCCTGTGTTACTCTCTGTGAGTACACTTTTCCAGTCCAAATGACATCCCAATGTTGTTGTTGTAGATCCTATTGGTGTGGATCAGTGAATCAATGTCTTGGTCACGCCTGTCATATAGCTTGATGTAGTTCATATGGATGAGGTGGCTAATGATTCCTCCATTTCGTTAGTATCTGTATCCAGCATTGTTAATGATCATCTGAGGGGGTCCAGGCCTATGCATAAGAGCAGTGGTAAAACACGATCTCCTTGATAAAGCCAGCACTTGAAGACAATTTATGATCAAAGGAGCTTGCAAAAAAAGGCGTCTGGACTTCTTTAAGTTGCTTGAAGACGTTTCACCTCTCATCCGAGAAGAGAGGTGAAACGTCTTCAAGCAACTTAAAGAAGTCCAGACGCTTTTCTTTGCAAGCTCCTTTGACTACAATGACCTGAATGATTGAGAACCTTCACAGACATAAAGACAATTTATGCAATTTGCTTAAAGTTGACCTCTAGTATTGTGTGTGTAAGTGAGAAAGACATAACACTCTCTCTATCTGTATATCCAATAGCTCAAATGAAAGAGCAGGATGCTAATACAGAGAAACCTGAGCTATAAATCTAAACTGTAATCAGTGTTTTTAATCATGCTACAAGTACACAGAGTGTACAGCCCTCAGTTCATTGAGCTACTAGGATCTGCCTCACATCCTCAGATTCTCTGGTATAATCCTCTCTTGCTGTCACAACAGCTAAATCTGCCACCTGTGTCATACACGATCCTATTATCTTCCTTTTACAATCTAAACACCACTAGTAGTGCCTGACATGTTTCAAAGATAGACAGGTACATCCTATTTGAAATTCCTGTCACACTGGCTTTGCTGAACTTTGCCTTCCAGCCTATTTCACAGCTGATCCATCATGCATGTCAAGTGTGTGTGTTTAACCCTCTAAAGGACATCATTGGCCTTCATTACACTACTTCCTGTCTCCCTAAATGCTTTCCTTTCCAGCTTTAATGTGATTCTGGTGTGTAACGGTTTGTATGTGGGTGGATATTTGGAGGATGTTGAATGTGCAGCAGAGCTTCAAATTGGCTCTCCTTGCCTCATGTCAAGAGTTGCAGTTTTCTGAGGTAATAGACATGCAAATGTGTGTATATTCCAGGCAGCGTCGCATCTCAGCACTCGGTCAATAACATTATGGAAATGTGCTGTGGTTTTTTCTTTAGGTCTCACTGTTTGAGTTGGATAACAAGGTAGTCCAATGAGCCTGTTAGCACGCTGACAATGACAGAATGAGGCGTTTTTGATACACACCGTGTATCACAGCAAGAGCGAGAGATCCAAAGAGAACGATATACTGTAAATGCATAAAGAAATGAGCAAGAGAGGTGGAAAGAAAAAGTGATCAAAGTTCTACACTCCTTTTCTCATTTTACTTTATTCAACAAACGGAACATGTGCAAGCACATTCCGTGTTCTCGGCCGTTTTAAGTGTCAGCGTTTCCATTTGTGAGACTTAATAGCTTATCAGTTCCAACATCATGCAGCAGTATGACTTCACTCCTTGCTTGCATAATTGAATTTTTATATATTCCAGTTTATTTCTCACTCAAGTATGCATTTACTTTACCACAGCATCTGAGACTCACTTGAAGGAATGGTGTAAATGGTGTTTATAGAGCTTAGCCTTGGTCCTGTTGATTTTCTGATTTAATAGGGTGACAAATAGAGATGTGGCTTATGTGGAGCATGTTTTCTTAATTGCATTGGCATAATTATTGCCATTCTCAAGACAATTTCTCTGCCTGAAGATTTTTTTTGTGCACAGTTTTTATGTGCATGTGTGTAAGAACAGAGTCCAGTGGGAAATTTGAACATCTGTGTCTCGCTGCCTCGCTAAGCCCAGGAGAGTTCTGAAAATAGATGCTTTGCCTATAAGGATTCTGCTTCAGCAGGTATAATATCAAAAGGGGAAAAATATGTAACATATGCTTTACCTGGAAGTTACTTACTTATTTTTATGTGCATGTAAAACTCATTTTACTCATTAACCTATATTCCATAACCATGTTTATTTTTCCTTCACTACAACTATTAAAGGGTTTTCCTGTGGATATCCATTCAGATTAATCAATCACAAAAAAAGTTGGTTCTTTAGCTCAATAATGAATAAAGATCAACATAAGAAAAGTGAGACAGCGATGACATAAATCTGATACTCTCGCAATTACTCTCTGGAGCTATTTTTCTCATTTTCTTAGTCAGTAGTCTAGTAGTATGCATTCCTCTCCTTCATTAAACTTTATCCTGCCCAGCAAACAGCCTACACTGAATGGCTAAAAACCCTGAGCAGCATCAGTAACCAAACCTTCTATATTTGCTGTAGTGTCCTCTCCTGGGCAAATGTAGCTGTTTTCTGTTCTTGCTTCTTGTACCTTCTTTGTCCTTTTTGGCCTTTGCAACTTTCAGTTGATTGAGTGTAAGATGGAAACTTAAGTCTGGGGGAATTGCAAAGTTGTGTTATTCAACACATAAATGCATTCCTGTTTGAATGTGGAATTGCGAAGGAGATGATTGCTGACAGGAGGGAGAAGCTTTCAAAGGCATTTTCTTTTGTCTACTCTCAATTTGGTCAAAAGTAAAAGCTACTTTTTCTTGCAGTATTTTCTATTATTGTTGTCAGAGAGAAGACTATCTATTATTTAGTCTTCTCTCTGACAAATTTTTAATTACGTGTGTAGTTTAATTCTGTATTCTTTATAGACTTTCCTTATAGGTATTTGATTTCTTGTAGTGTCCCCTTACATTTTGTTGCCACGTTTTCATCTGTGCTAGTTGATTTCCCATTTAGTTACTTTCTGTTTTGGTAGTTCTCAGTTTTTTGTGTCTTGCTGTTAGTTTTATGCTTCCTTTGTTATTATCTTAATTAGTTTCTGCTATATTATCTTCTTTACTATAGGATACATTGGGGAAATTTAAACCAAGCTTAACCCTTGTATGGTGTTCGGGTCTGTGAGACCCGTTTTCAGTTTTTCTCAAAAGAAAAATTAAACAATTAATTATTTTTCAAACTGAAATTCATTGGCTTTGGCTTATTTTCTGTGAAGAACATAAATCCGAACTAATTTTCAATGACCTCATACTGTACCTCCCCCCACGCATTTACATTACATACAAGGTGTTCGGGTCCACTGGACCCAGGCCTAATAAAAGTGTTGAAAGTGTAGGTCCTGTGTTCCCACACTCTGTCTTCCTCCTTTCTGGTGCTGCTGATAGTGTTTTCTTCCCCTCCTGCTCCCGCACAAAGTTGCAACATTGTTGAAAATTCAACTATCAACACCGTCTGCTCTTACATTCCCACACATTTTACCCTCTTTCTTGAGGGATCCAAATTTTATTTTCTCATACCCTGTCCCACCTGCAAATTAGGGGCATAATACTATAAATAAGACTTTGCCAGTGTGGTTCTTTATCACAACTGATCAAGATGGCAAAAGATTATCTGCTGCGAGGGCCATCCAATTGATTTTGGAAGAGAGAGGGGCTTTGGATGATGATGTTGACAAAGAGGTTTCAGAATATTTCACATTTCTGAAAATTCAGAGTCTGACAGTGACTTTGAAGAAGAGGATGAGGTTGAGCACCATTTAGTAACAAAACGAAGACGAGTACCCCATCTGCAGCCAGCTCCAGGACCAGAACAAGCCCACCAGACAGCAAGTGAAGGAATATGGATGTCAATAACTGGTGAAATTGGATGGTCTTCTTGCCCAAGAAATGAGCCACCCTGCAGAGCTGTTACTGTGATAAGGCAGGGCCAACACGGCTGACAGTTACTCATGTGCAGGACATCAAGTCTTCATTTGAGCTTTTCATCCCAGATTCCATCCAGAAAATTATTCTGGATTGCAGTAATCTAGAAGGAAGGTGTGTTTTTGGAGAGAGGTGGAAGGAGATGGACCAAATTCATCTAAGAACCCCAAAGGCCTACTTTGGGGTTTTTATCCTTGCAGGAGTTTTCAGGTCCAAAGGGGAATCCACAGAATCCCTGTGGGATGCAGAAACCGGCAAGAACCTTTCCATGCATCAATGTCTCTGGAAAACTTCCACAAAATTTCCAGGATTATCCGTTTTGATAACCGAGACGACAGACCAGCTCGACGGCAGAGAGACAAGCTAGCTGCCATCAGGACAGTGTGGGATAAGTGTGTGCACCACCTCCCCCTGTCTTACAACCCTGGGCCTAATGTCACCATTGATGAGCAGCTGATCCCATTTAGTTGTGAAACATGTTGCTTCACGTGTAAATGTGTTGTGTCTTTCCACTCACTCCACTTAATTATAACTGATTTATTTTTTTATAACATTTTATAAAAAAAAATAAAAAAAACGAGAAGCACATTAATTCATAAATATGATCTAACAAAGGTAAAGGGGAAAAATTAACCATGTTTGCTGTTCATATGGTTTGTAATTGGGATGAACTAAACATCTGTTGAGTAATTTAACATAAAATTGTTTGATAGTGTTAATTTGGAAAGCCAAAACTCTAGCGGGTCCACCAGACCCATGAACACTGGCTAAGTAACAAAAATATGAACACCACACAAGGGTTAAGTCATACCATAACTTAACCAAAATGTTTTTAATTTTGTTAAGCGCACATTAACTATGAACATTAGACTGTTATAATAAAATCTGCTTCTTGTCCAATTGTTGCTTTTCATGAACACAGATTTATATAAAATCTCTTAATCCAGATTATGAACTATATTAATTGATCAAAGTGCTTTCAAGGTTTTGATTCATTCACTTTCCATTGTTGTATAGCAGCATTATTACTGCCTTTAGCCTTTATCACAAATCAATTTTTAATTTGGGTCAGCTGAGATGAGTGATAGAGGGAGATCATTTTATTTTACAGGAATCACAGAAATTATACAAATTGCAGGATCACTATCAAGCAGGCGAAACTGAAAAATAAGATATGTAATATGTAATTTTCTTAGGCAATGAGAAAAATTTACCAAGTCTGGTAAATTATTATAATCCTGCAATTATAGGATGATCTACTAACTGCGCTATGATTTATATAAAATCACTTTAGTAATAACCAGCATTCCATCCAGAGCAGTGCACATTAGTGGCTCAGAAACAAGTAGACTCAATGAGGAATGTGAGGGATAGTGACACTGGCCTACTAATCAAAATAATACAGTCTAAGCTCATGTTTTACGCTTGTGTTTCTCTCTGACAACAGCAAAGCAATTCTTACTATTTTGTCATTTTTCAGATGCAGTAAAAACTGAAATTGCAGTATGCAGAAAACTGATAAAATGTTATCTTGCAGTAAAAATGTAGGAAAAAAATGTGGGTAAGATCAGGTTAGGCTAGTGCAAATTCCTGCAGGTGAAGAAAACGGAAGTGAAACTAGGCTGAGTTAATATGCTTAAGGGAATATTAAGTAACAAGTGTTTTCCGATAAATTTGGCTGCTCTCTCCTTCACAGTTTGTCTCCTTTTGCACCTCTGGACTGTTTCCAGCACTACTGCTTTTATGCTTCAAGGGGCTGTGCACTTTGAATTTGACAGGGGTCAAACTGTCAATATGGACTTGCAATTTCCTGAGTCTGTTATCATGTGCCAACAAGCAATGAACTGAACATTTTTGGCCTCATCAACCTAATTACCGAATACCACTGGCTCTGCTGACAAGATCTGGTTGCCTTTTTCTCTAAAAATAAAATTCAAGTTAAAGGGTTAGCATTTTCATCGAATGGAAATCCAGCACATATCATGGATACACAAGTGCAAGTAGGTGGAATTGGACCACCGGTCTAAAACAATGCAGAGAAGTACACAAGATGACAACCTTGAAGGAGCAAGCTCTTTTTTTCTGTGCTGTTTTCAGTGTTTACTTCCTCTAAAGATGTGTTTGAACTAATAAACAGTTCAATTAATTGCCAGAAAAAAATAAAAAATAAAAAATAAATAAATAAATATATATATTTATATATATATATATATATATATATATATATATAAAAATAAATAATATTTAATAAAATAAATAAATATATATATATATATAAATTAGGGGTGCAACGATATTCGTATCGATATTGAACCGTTCGATACAGTGCTTTCGGTTTGGTACGCATATGTATCGAACAATACAACATTTGTAATTTATTTTATCAATTTTCCTTCTGACGATGCTGTCTGTGTTGAGCGCTCAGTGAATCTGTGTTCGACTACTCCGCCTAGGCTGCACTGTCCAGCGCAGATCCACTGAGTGCTCAACACAGACAGCATAGTCAGAAGGAAGAGCGCAGGGCAAGCTAGCAAGACAGAAGTTAAGCTCTCCTTGCAACAGGCAAATTGAACCTCATTCAGATCTGGCGTTTGGAATTATTTTGGTTTTCATGTGACGTATGACCCTGAAGGTAAGCGAGTCATGGACTAAAGTAAAACAGTATGTTGGATGTGCCATGCCATGTTGTTGTGATTTGGCGCTGTACAGGGAGTGCAATTACATGGGTGGGAGCTAGTGTGTTAGCGCAGTTAGCTCGTTAACGTGTTGGCCGTCCAGCCCCATGCACGGGGCGATTCGCGGTAGCTCGTTAACGGAGATTTGCCGTGTTGTGGCGTTAAGGTCATTTCAACGAGATTAACCTGAATGCACTAGTGGGAACACAACGAATATGACTGCACATTTACACCGACATCATCCTAGTGCAAAGACAAGTGGAAGCAGACAAAAAAAAGCAAGCATGCTACTAACTTTAGCCGAGTCATTTAGACCGCTGTTAGCACATGATTCTCCTTATGCTGCTGAGAATATAGCCCAGAAGAAGCGGATAGTATAGCTTTTATTTTGGAAAGAGCCATTTCTCTGTAATAAACTCTCTTTTCCAAAGATGAGTGATTCCTCAATCAGATACAGGGCTTGCAATATCGCTAGCCCGACGTCCCGAAGCTAGCGATTTCTGTGGCTGCAATATGATGAGCTAAATAACCAGGGCTGCACATAAGTGGTCCGCAGGTGCGCATTCGCTGTCAAAATAAAAAACACGCACAAGGGTTAGGGTTAAATTTAAAAACTGTACTTTTGAGTTAAAATATATATTTATAATTTTAATAAATGACAAATTAAAAATGCATGAACATTTTTTTGTATCGAAAAAATATCGAACCATGACACCAAAGTATCGAACCGAACCGAACCGTGAATTTTGTGTATCGTTGCACCCCTAATATATATATATATATATATATATATATATATATATATATATATATATATATATATATATATATATATATATATATATATATGCGCTAAGGCAGCTTTTCATGATTGTCAGACTCTGTTAACACCATGAGGATTGTCCAGCGCCCAGTTAACTATGGATTTACAGGGTACAGAGCTGATGTTTTGCAGTCACACAAACACAACTGAAATACACACATACAGAAACACGCAAGGAGAGAGAGAGACAGAGTGAAAGCATCCTTGTGTAGGACACTTAACCTCACAGCCCAACCGAAGAGAGAAAAGAGGATCTCCCCATTGGAGTTGAACAAAGTCTGTCAACTCAAGACAGTTTGTGTTCATTCCTTTCTCATTCATTTCCCCTGTCTGTCAATGTCATTACGTCTTTTTTATCTCTCACATTTTCTTTCTCTCCATAAGCAGCTTTAGAAGTTCCACTGTGCGCTGAAGCCAGTGGCAGAGAATGGCTTTCCTGTGGATTGTGGGTTAGACTAACAGTTTACCACAGTATAATGTAGTCCATACAGTAGCCATTGCAAGGACGAAGGTGCCACTCATGCCACCTTGTGAAACAGAACATGACATGTATTTGTTGACCTGCGTCATTTGAAATGATTTGTAGTTTGAACATAAAAATAAATAGAGAGTCTGTTCTAGAATATAAACATGCATAAGCAAACTTAAATTACTTTAACATGCTAATGTCAATGTGCCATAATCACAGCTAACAAGCTGATTTATTGAACGCGGATAAAATAGCATTAGCATTATTCTGTATTAGCACCACAAACTGAACAATAAAAGGGATGAAATGCAACAAAATACATACTGACAATGCAACGAGAGGCATAAGACCTATGGTACATGTTTTTATAATACAAGGTATCATTAAAATATGATGCATGAGTCAAAACATCTCTTGATCACATGCCTGTGATCTCACATCGAGTAACTGCAGAGCCTATTTTCTTTCCTTTTTTTTATCAAATCAAACCATCAACTCAAAAGGTTTTGCAGCAAAATAATAGCAATAACAGAACAGTCACCAAGAGATGATGTTTTCTTCATAGAAACTTTGACTTATATAGTTCCCAAGAATTTCATTAAATATTTTCACTTGCTGAATTTAAGTTATTATAAACGGTTTATGTAGTTTGGAAACTATAATTGGCTCAAGGACACCACATCCAGCCAAGATTACAAGCTTCATCAAAAAGATATGTTTTAAGCCTAATCCTCAAAGTAGAGAGGGTGTATGTCTCCCAAATATAAGCTGGGAGCTGGTTCCACTGAAAAGGGGCCAGAAAGACCTCTCTGCATTAAATCATACTTGTTATTAATATCCTGCCGTCCTTCTCTCTCCCCATTCGGTCACGGCAGATGGCCGGCCCTCGCCAAGCCTGATTCTGCCGAGATTTCTTCCCGTTAAAAGGGAGTTTTTCCTTCCCACTGTCGCCAAAGTGCTTGTTCATAGGGGGTCATATGATTGTTGGGTTTTTCTCTGTATGTATTATTGTAGGGTCTACCTTCCAATATAAAGCGCCTTGAGGTGACTGTTGTTGTGATTTGGCGCTGTACAGGGAGTGCAGAATTATTAGGCAAGTTGTATTTTTGAGGAATAATTTTATTATTGAACAACAACCATGTTCCCAATGAACCCAAAAAACTCATTAATATCAAAGCTGAATGTTCTTGGAAGTAGTTTTTAGTTTGTTTTTAGTTTTAGCTATTTTAGGGGGATATCTCGTGTGTGCAGGTCAAATCAAATCAAATCAAATCACTTTTATTGTCACATCACATGTGCAGATATATTGGTACAGCACATGCGAGTGAAATTCTTGTGTGCGAGCTTCACAAGCAACAGAGTTGTGCAAAATACAATAACATAAACAGGCAAAATATACGAATGGCTAAATCTGAAACTAATAAATATGTACAATATATAATAGTATATGCAAAAAAAAAATAATAATAATTTCTGGATGTGTATACTAAATGTTTTTCTACGTGTGTGTGTGTGTGTGTGTGTGTGTGTGTGTGTGTGTGTGTGTGTGTGTACACATATTTTACAAATTAAATAGAGTCAACAATAAATAAAATATATAAAAATATACAGAGTTGAGACATGTGCAAAACAGTGGCATTAATGTACAGTATGGAGTGCATAATGTTGAAGTTCCAGTAGTGGAGGTGAGGTGTCTATGACGTGTTCAGCAGTCTGATGGCCTGATGGAAGAAGCTGTCTCTCAGTCTGCTGGTACGGGACCGGATGCTGCAGAACCTCCTTCCTGATGGAAGTAGTCTGAACAGTTTATGGCTGGGGTGACTGGAGTCCTTGATGATCCTCCCCGCTTTCCTCAGGCACCACTTCCTGTAGATGTCTTGGAGGGAGGGAAGCTCACCTCCAATTATCCGTTCAGAGCACCGCACTACTCGCTGGAGAGCTTTGCAGTTGTAGGCGGTGCTGTTGCCATACCAGGTGGTGATGCATCCAGTGAGGATGCTCTCAATGGCACAGTGATAGAAGGTCCTGAGGATGCGGGGGTTCATGCCGAATCTTTTCAGTCTCCTGAGAAAGAAGAGGCGCTGCTGCGCCTTCTTCACTGTTTTGTTTATGTGTACTGACCACGTAAGATCCTCAGCCAGATGTACACCAAGGAACCGGAAGCTGCTCACTCTCTCCACAGCAGCGCCGTTGATGGTGACTATTACTGTGCATAATTATTAGGCAACTTAACAAAAAACAAATATATACCCATTTCAATTATTTATTTTTACCAGTGAAACCAATATAACATCTCCACATTCACAAATATACATTTCTGACATTCAAAAACAAAACAAATACAAATCAGCGACCAATATAGCCACCTTTCTTTGCAAGGACACTCAAAAGCCTGCCATCCATGGATTCTGTCAGTGTTTTGATCTGTTCACCATCAACATTGCGTGCAGCAGCAACCACAGCCTCCCAGACACTGTTCAGAGAGGTGTACCGTTTTCCCTCCTTGTAAATCTCACATTTGATGATGGACCACAGGTTCTCAATGGGGTTCAGATCAGGTGAACAAGGAGGCCATGTCATTAGTTTTTCTTCTTTTATACCCTTTCTTGCCAGCCACGCTGTGGAGTACTTGGACGCGTGTGATGGAGCATTGTCCTGCATGAAAATCATGTTTTTCTTGAAGGATGCAGACTTCTTCCTGTACCACTGCTTGAAGAAGGTGTCTTCCAGAAACTGGCAGTAGGACTGGGAGTTGAGCTTGACTCCATCCTCAACCCGCTTCTTGCGACCCTGTTGACTATTTTGAATGAAACGCTTGATTGTTCGATGATCACGCTTCAGAAGCTTTGCAATTTTGAGACTGCTGCATCCCTCTGCAAGAGATCTCACTATTTTTGACTTTTCTGAGCCTGTCAAGTCCTTCTTTTGACCCATTTTGCCAAAGGAAAGGGCGTTGCCTAATAATTATGCACACCTGATATAGGGTGTTGATGTCATTAGACCACACCCCTTCTCATTACAGAGATGCACATCACCTAATATGCTTAATTGGTAGTAGGCTTTCGAGCCTATACAGCTTGGAGTAAGACAACATGCATGAAGAGGATGATGTGGACAAAATACTCATTTGCCTAATAATTCTGCACTCCCTGTATAAATAAAATTGAATTTAAAGGGGCCATTCTACTTTAATACCCTAGGAACCACAAGTAAGGCCACAGTCTCACACAAAGTGCTCTATTTGGTAGGGGTGGGGGAAAAAATTGATACTGTGTAGTATCGTGATATTTTGTTTGCTAATAATGTATCGATACAGGGACAGCAGAAATCGATATTTTGTTACAAAAAAAGTTTTTGTGGACTGGAACATGCTCTGACTTCAGAGCATGTTGATCAGCTCCTTTTTCTGAGCAAGAATCCTGACATTCCTTCACTGTCCAAATGTGTTTAACTTTTTTTATGGCAGCAATAAACATGACAGTTTACTTATTTTAATTTAAGACATGTTTTATTTTAATTAAGTTTAAAACTTTTTTATTTAATGTAACACTATATTTTGTTTTAATTTACTTTCAAATTCTTCAGTTGCTGAAGGGGCTGCATAGTTTTCACAAATTGCATAGTTTAGAATAGCTATAATTGTACCAGATGGTTGCATTCAGTTAAGTTGGACTAGACTGTAATACAAACCGTTCAGTTTGTCAACAATAAAACTGACTGAAATGAGAGAAAGACTGAGTGTGAGACTTTGTTATTAGATAAAATGAATATTGATCAAGTTTACCTTTATGTACTGAATCTGAATATTGCAAAACATTTTTAAAAATTGCAATAATATCGTATCGTGCGTTAAGTATTGTGATAATATCGTATCGTGGGATGTATGGTCATTCCCACCTCTACTATTTGGGTGATATGATACTTTATGGGTTACCTGATTTAAGGTGAATGCTTGTGGTACAGTCAGGCACTTCTCATTTAATTTCTTTTTCAGAGAAGCCACAGTATCCAGAACCTTTGAGGATGTAACACGATTAACGAAATCAAGGGTCCAATATTCCACACAGTTCACAGAAATTTTACCCAGATTACAGACTTATATAAATACATATCTAGCTATGTCCTGGTGTCTGAACATATTTTGCTGATAATCATTGTAATTTCCTTGTTTTGTTATGTATCTTGAAGGAGAAGTCAGATGTGAAATGTGACATGATACTTTAAATCTTTACATGGTACTTTCTATATGTTAACACACTATACTTGTCAGAATCATAGATGTAAGTTTTTTTTGTCAGTTCTGGACAATTAACATTTATATTTAAAAAGCTGTGCTTTTTTTCATTAAAGTTACACCAAATTGTATAAATAGAAATTGGGTTATAAGAGAGAAGTCATGAAGTAAATTCCACACCTACTGTACTGTATATGACATGAAAGGCTAATTTGTTTATTCAAAATGTATGAGGTACTAACGATTTTTTTTCTTTTGTTTTATCTTTTACACAAAGATGGTGAACAGTGTGTCTGTATTGCTAAGTTTATGCATACGGTCTTGGCTGTTTCATTAGTGGATGCACAACCACAGTCATTTTCCCCTGCAGATTTATGTTACATAGCCGAGATTTTTGGCATTTTAAGCAGTATTCTCACAGCTGTTTTCTAAGGCTAAATCTGTTTTAACCCCTACTGTTGAGGTCGCAAACTGTACAGCATTCTGCCAAGTTTTTTTCCATATTCACAAAATCTCAAATGGAAGCGATTGCACATGTCATGACCTGGGGCTCTAAATGTATGTGGACTGTATGCCTATGTGTACAGCTCCACGTAATCCTAATGTGGTGGTGACTTTGCTTCATTTCCTGCTGAGAAATATAATTCCAGGACATAACCTCTTTATTAACATCTCTCCACACGGAATAATATATGCTGTTGGCATCTGATGCCTTCTGACTGGCTTCGTATCTTGTTATATTTCCTCATGTATATGGAAAGGAGACCTCTGTCATGTTGATTCTATTTAAGCCTTTGTGTATGCATTATACAAATATACAAGTCAGCTACAATGTTAAAAGTGCCTGATAATTGCCTTTGTACCACCTACACAATTATTTAGAGACCAAGTTGACGGTCTCAGTTAGGGCTGCCACAAACGATCATTTTGATAGTCGACTAGTCACCGATTATTTTTGCGATTAGTCGACTAATCAGATCATCATCCATTGGACGTAAAACTACAGCTTATTGCACCAGCAGCATCTGCTCATATAACTATCATTAGCTTACAGCTTTAAGTGTTTAAGGTCTGTGCTAACTAAAAATAAAGACAAGATGATAGTTTATTAAATTTTAATGAAATTTGCAGATTGTTTCGGTGAAGTTTAATGAACTCCTTGCTATCTAAAATATAACAGGACACTGGAGTAAATTCTCCAGCATCTCACACTTCTGATAATCAGTTGTCTGCTTGACGTTTATTCAGCTGTGTAAAAACTATAACTTTAATCTCAGACAAACTGATTTACTCAGGAACAAATAAAATACTAAAAAAAAAAAGCCAAACAATAACATTTTAAGTTATCTAAGTGACTCATATATATTTAACCTGAGTAGCGAAAGACGGCGGTGGGTTTGAAAACGATTTGCGGGGAGTCCGGTGTTCTCACGGCGCTAGTGAGCCTAGCCCCCGGCTTGCTAACGAGCCAGTGGGTAACAGATGTCTCCGAAAACGTCGGAGCGCTTTTGAAAATATGTGGTGTCCTGATAAACTGAGCAGATATTTGAGGTTTACACAGCTACATTCTCGCCTGAAAATATGTTAAACGTTTATTTTGTGACCCAGAAAGAATAATAAGAGTAACATTAAAACTAACTAGCTGCTGCCATTGTTGGAAACTGCGCTGGGCCGCGCTATGAATTCTGGGACACAGCTGCTTCTTCTTCTTCTTCGGGGTTTAACGGTAGCTGACATCCTTGTACATGCAATGCTGCCATCTTCTGTTTCAGTCTGTTATTACACTCTTAAATCCTGCCACTTATTCCTGCGTCTTTTGTGATCTTACAAAGCTTCAAATGACGCGTCGACTATTAAATCAGTCGTCGACGATTTTGATAGTCGACGTAATCGTGACTAGTCGACAAATCGTGGCAGCCCTAGTCTCAGTTCACATCAGACAGTGTTTTTTCCATTAAAGGTTTGCTTGGTCTGCAAGAATGTGATGAGTGGTACATATGGATGGATGCAAACGGCATTTCGTTGCCCTGTACCTGTGCATGTGCAATGACAATAAAGTTGAATTCTATTCTATTCTATTCTATATCAAAGTATACATAGTATACACAAATAACAAAAATGCTGGTTTGTCATTGGTGGTTAACGTTCCAAATTAAATGGATTTAGATAGTCTAGTTGTGTTGTTTTTGTTTATTTTTCCCTCTAATTAATTAAGTCAATTAACATTTACCAATTGTAAGACCAAGGAACAGTCCTGATATCTTCTAGTTTGTCACAGGCATCTCAGGGTTTTGAGAAAATGGAACATTCTCACTGTCGACATGTCAGTGAGTGATAAGCACAATGCCATAACTGCCTTTTGGCTTTTGCATCGCATCAGAACTGAAGAACATGTAAAATGGTGGGCTCGGATGTCCTTTAGCAGGATGAACTGAATGTCTCTGAGTCTAGGGGAGTTTGTATGCCAGTAAAAACACTCTCACTGGAGCAAGTGAAGGCACACAGCAGTAGCTGAAGTGGAAGTAATCTCAGCACACTGTGAGGATGAGTAAGTGTCTCTTTGTTGTGTACTTCATCCACTTAAGAGAGGTTCAATAGTTTCCAAACTTTGTACATCTCTGATAAATCTCTAATAGATCCACAAAGTCCTCCTTGTAGAGTCGATCCTGATTTTTCTCAAGATCGCTGTGAAAACATCACTGCACATTTCCAAATTAAATACATTAGCTGGATCATCATCATCAAAGCATATTTGAAAACAACAAAAAATGTATTTAAACAACTAAAGTATGTACAGTTACTTAAATATTAAAGGAAGAATTTGATTTCAGGTGTACAAAATATTAAAGGCATCTTAATAAAATGTCAAGAAGTAACTTAAAATGAGCAAAGAATAAGGATGGATATTTGGTTTCCTGTACCCAGAACATTCAGTATAAGCAAAACGGTCATTAAAAGCTTTGATCGAAACACAAGATAGGAATTCTATATTTGGCCTTAACATATTAACCATTATGTACGTTTACTATAATTAATTAAGTAAGCATAAAGTAGATATAGTTGAAATTTAATATGAATAGTTTTCCAAATGCTGTTTAATTTTTTTTTTTAAAAAGTAAAGAAATGAAAAAAGAAGAAAAAAAAAGAAATGAATACTCAATAGTTTACATGTAACGAAATTCCCACGATATAAGTTTACAGGTAAATCCACGTTGTAGTGATTCCAGGAAAAGCAAACCAAGATGTGGCGAGGGAATACTGTATACACAGTCACCAACTATTCATTTTCCACTCTAGTAGTGTACAGTCACTTTTACAGAAAGGTGGTAGATTATCCTCCACCAACGAAAAAAATGAATGAATAGAAAATGAACTAAAATAAAAGAGAGCACCTTGATACAGTTGCGGTGGTGGGATCAGCAAACGGCCCTGAACTCTGTGCTATGTAACCTACGTAAAATCTGATATGCACCTCCACAGAAATACATGTCAGGTTGACAAAGCAAGGAAAGATTGTAATTGGCCTTTTCCAATCATTTGCCAGAAATACTGAACACTAGATATTCTTTGACACACACATTTTGGCAAATCGTCAAACTCCACTAATCCATAATAGTCACCATTATGTTCTTATAACACTTCCAATTAAACATTTAGGGCCATTTGACCTGCTGTGAGGTACGTAGTAATCCAAATCCCAAGTGTACTGAACACTCTGAAGTTTCTCTAAAATGCATGGCTGAACTTCTTGGGAAGTAACATAGAGGTGTATGTTGGATTTAGTAAGGATGTGTAGAAATTTCAGTGCTCTCTAATGCAACACATAATAGTCGTGCCTCTCCTCTTTATTGCTGCCTGCTTCTTGTCTTGGTTCTACCCTCATCTTTCTCTGTTTTTGGCAGACACTGACAGTTAGTACACCAGGGTGTTAAGAGTGTCATTAAGCTTTCATTAAAACACCATCATCATTAGAGAAGGATTAGTTATTCCCTGGATCCACCACTTCAGCAGCTCAGGAATATCAAAACACAATCAAAGTCTATTAAAACAACTGTGGTGCTAGCCCACTTGGAAGCAGTTGCCTTTTACTACCTTATGTTTCTTTTTGGGGGAGGCGGGGGGGTGTCACCATGTGTGTTGTGATTCAGTGCTATATAAATAAAATCGAATATATATGTATATTAGGGGTGCAACGATACTCGTATCGATATTGAACCGTTTGATAGAGTGCTTTCGGTTCGGTATGCATATGTATCGAACAATACAAAATTTTTAATTTATTTTATCAACTTTCCTTCTGACGATGCTGTCTGTGTTGAGCGCTCAGTGGATATGCGCTCGACAGTGCAGCCTAGGCGGAGTAGTCGAACGTAGATTCACTGAATGCAGGGCAAGCTAGCGAAACAGAAGTTAAGCTCTCCTTGCAACATGGCAAATTGAACCTCCCCCAGACTCATTCAGATCTGGCGTTTGGAACTATTTTGGTTTTCATGTGACGTATGACCCTGAAGGTAAGCGCGTCATGGACTAAAATAAAACAGTATGTTGGATGTGCCACGCAATGCTCAATTACATGGGTGGGAGCTAGTGTGTTAGTGCAGTTAGCTCGTTAACGTGTTGGCCATCCAGCCCCATGCACGGGGCGATTCGCGGTAGCTCGTTAACGGAGATTTGCCGTGTTGTGGCGTTAACGTCATTTCAACGAGATTTACGCTGACAGCACTAGTGGGAACACAACGAATATGACTGCACATTTACTCCGACATCATCCTAGTGCAAAGACAAGTGGAAGCAGACAAAAACAACAAGCATGCATGCTACAAACTTTACCCGAGTCATTTAGACAGCCGTTAGCACATGATTCTCCTTATGGGGACCTGATATGTTTAATATGCTGCTGAGAATATAGCCCAGAAGAAGCATATAGTATAGCTTTTATTTTGGAAAGAGACATTTCTCTGTAATAAACTCTCTTTTCCAAAGACGAGTGATTCCTCAATCAGATACAGGGCTCGCAAAATCGCTAGCCCGACGTCCCGGGGCTAGCGATTTTTTCAGTCGGGCTACCAAAATCTATCTCTGCCCGTCGGCCTATCATTGGAAGGAAAAATATATGTCAATGCTTTTGCATTCTTTCGGAAATGTAGCTGGGTAATTATGTCATTGGCATCGGTAAGCCACTGTCAATATGTGACATATTAAAATCGCGTTTAAATTTGCGCTTATTTTTTGCTTTCACTTTGCAATCGCGCGAACTGTGTATAGAGAGCGACAGCACTGATCTGTGAGTGATGATAATTTGTGCACCAATTCCTCTGACATCGTCTTATCAATCGTTAGCTTACCATGTAAACATGACAAGTGAACTCTCCCGCAGCAAGCTTAAACATGTGAGAGGTTGATTGCGCAGAGAATCGCTGAGCGTTATGTGAGTGCGTGTGTAAAAGCAGCAGGATATATATTTTAGTTCTGCTGAGCCAAATAAGACAGGTCAGGGTGAAGAAGTGACAGCCAAAGAAAAGCTTACCACAAAACGGAAAAGTTATGACAAATCAGACTGTAAGGCAAAAAGAAAGTGCAGCTTTATGGTTTCATGGACAAAAGAATTTCTGTGGCTGCAATATGACAAGCTCAATAACCAGGGCTGCACATAAGTGGTCCGCTGGTGTGCATTTGCTGTCAAAATAAAAAACGTGCACAAGATAAGAAGTTGCAATGCGTGTTTGCGTACATAGGATTTTCAGGAGGAGGACAGACATTTGTTTAGAACTCTTAAAGATGTCGAAGAAGCTCCTTTAAGCAATTACTGTGGTGTTTCTCCACCTCCAAAGAAATGTCAGAAGGAGTCCGAACCACAAAAGAAGCACGTATTCTCGGAAAAGTAGTTGCAGGAGGTGAGCTGGCTTCAAACAAATGATGAACGCACAGAGATGTGGTGCGGAATGTGCTGTGAAAATTTAATAAATGACAAATTAAAAAGGCATGAACATTTTTTTTTGTATCGAAAAAATATTGAACCGTGACACCAAAGTATCGAACCGAACCGAACCGTGAATTTTGTGTATCGTTGCACCCCTAATGTATATATCCTCATGTTGTGTTCCAGTCAAATTTGACCGATTGAAAAGTTTTACCTCTGAAAAGTGTAGTTAATTTGATTAGACTGACCTGAGGTTCCATGACTCTGTCCACAAAGACCATGAGTATTGTTGCAAACTATGTATTAGTTTGTAGTTCGCGAAGAGAGATGCAACATTTTTTCAATAACATTGAAGACTTAAGAACAGCTTTTACAACAGGGCAATAGCCCAAATCAATGCTAGCTGACCTGATTGGCTATCTCCCTGGACTTTTTGGGTGCAATAACAATAATAATATTAATAATAGGGCGACCGTGGCTCAAGAGTTGGCAGTTCGTCTTGTAATCGGAAGGTTGCCGGTTCGAGCCCCAGCTCCGACAGTCTCGGTCGTTGTGTCCTTGGGCAAGACACTTCACCTGTTGCCTACTGGTGGTGGTCAGAGGGCCCGGTGGCGCCAGTGTCCGGCAGCCTCGCCTCTGTCAGTGTGCCCCAGAGTCAGTGTGCCCCAGAGTAAACCTGCTCGGGAGCAGGTTTACTTTATGTAAACAAGATTAGATCGCGGCCACTCAGGTATGTTCGCTTCATGTATACGAAAGCAACAGCGATATTTTACCACTGTTTTACCACAAATAAATATTATCAATGTAACTAAAGATAATGTAGTATTTGATCCTTTTATTGATTCCATACAGATACATACAGGTCATTTCCTAAAAAAAGGGAAATGTACTATTAATCTTTCTATTTCATGTATTTGATTATTTCAGATGTAATTCATATTTTAGAGTAGTAATTGTAAATTACTTCGTGTAATTGAATATAAAAGTGAAGGTGGATTTGGGAAGCCTGTTGCAGCCATGTCCTGTCCGTATACGCAAGCAGCCCATTGCGGAAGGTGCAAGATTGATAAGGAGAGTTCTCAGAATTCAGCGTATATTGCAGGATAGACAGGATCCTTTAGCTCAGCGCGACAGTGTGCTCATAGAGAGATATCGATTTTCCCGTGAGGGTATTATTTACTTAACCAACTTGTTGACGAGGGGGTGCAGGACCACCACCTGTCTTTTTGTGCTCTGCCCTTTTCTTGGTTGCTGTTATAAACAAACAAACAAACAGATTATTTCAGGGTCTCTTTTCAAGAGACTAAAAGCAATATAAGTGATAAATATTACCATTCTGTAGAATATTCTTATATTTCACTTTTACTTGTTCCCATGTTCTAGTGGGTCCTGTTGTGGCTCTAATGTGAAAGAGGATATAGTGTAATATAATATAATATAATATAGTGTAATATAATAAATTTACCCTACCGCCTACTGGTGTTGGCCAGAGGGGCCGATGGCGCGATATGGCAGCCTGGCTTCTGTCAGTCTGCCCCAGGGCAGCTGTGGCTACAACCGTAGCTTGCCTCCACCAGTGTGTGAATGTGAGAGTGAATGAATAGTGGCATTGTAAAGCGCTTTGGGTGCCTTGAAAAGCGCTATATAAATCCAATCCATTATTGTTATTATTATTAAATTACTTACGAGTTTAATTTGTCAGCAACTTTCTGCCAGCCCTCTCTCCTTGCTTTTGCAGCCTTTGCAGTGTTCCCTTGCGTTTTAATTAAACTCTGAAACTCCTGAAATCCCTCACTCAAGAGTTCTTGCTCTGCTGCCGAAAAATACCGAGCGCGCTCCTTCGACATTTTCGCCGACCAATCAAAGGGTTGCAAATCAATGTTTCTACTATCGATGCGTAGCCCCTGTTAAGCCACCCAGTGATCTCACATTACTTCATCCAGCTATACTAATCGTCAACAGCAGGTGTGTTTGGAGAACCGGAATAGCGAGCTCAAAGTTAGCGCGATGATTTGATCTTGGATGTGTCATTTGATCTTGGATGTAGTAAGCGAGGTACGAAGAACGGACCCCAGGAAACTGATGGTGAGGATTGTTTAGAGAAGAAAGAATCGGAAGCTGACGACAGCACGGAATATAATTCAGACCTAGAAATGCCTGATGAGGACGAATTCAGTGATGAATTCACATTCAGCTTCTCATTTACTCTCAAGAAAATGAGAAGCCAAGAGAAATGAATGGTAATCTTGACCAATACATGTACTGTTCATCTTTTTGGTAAGGAATTTTTTTCAGCTCTTCTTGAAGTGGGGTTAACCTAGATTCTCATGTGATGTGTTACATTAGACCTGTAAACACGTGTGAATGATTGGTGGAATTCACCATGAAGTAAAACATTGCTAAAATACCATGTCACTAGAAATGCACAAGTGGCTTATATGTTATTTGAACTTATAGATTCAAATGTGTTTTAATGCTGCTCAAAATGACACAAGCACGTCTACAGGACAGCAAAAAAAAATGAACATTTTCCCTCAGAATATAAATCAATTTAATAGTAGCCAAAGGGCTAGATTTCATGCTGATTTCTGAGAATAGCCTGAAGCAAAGCTGCTGAAAAAACACATACTTTACATCTGGACAGTGCAGAAGACTAAGATGATAATGACAGTAATAGAGCTTTATAATAATATTTGCTTGATAGACAAAGGAAGGATGAATTTAGGACCTCATTGGAGATGCTTTTCCTTAGCTGTTGATTTGTTGAATAACGTTAGAAACATTTGGTATTTAGAGTTCTATGGAAGCCATTACTGCCATGTAAGAACCTAGAGTAGAGGTTTCAATGGAATTTTAAAAAAACAATGACATTTCTAACTGTAGTTTCGTACTGACTTGGTCAAGGTACTAGCTGTACCAAAAATGAATGCCATGCTATTTTTTTTATGTCTGAACTTTCTGCTTCTCATAAAGTCGCTTCAAGGCCTGACTATGCCAAAGGTTTCAGCTCCATATGGTGTTTAATGTCTATCTGATAGTGTTAGATACTTTGTGGAGTCTTATATCATGTGTAGTATTTAGGCTCTCAAAATCTAGTGATGTATTTGACTATGTACTGCAACCAATTATTCATGGCGTCCAGTGGGAGTCCAATAATCAGGTCTTTCAAATTATTCACAAAATATATATGTCTTTATGTGTGACTACAAAGATAAGTGTCATCTGCATACAGACACAATCTCAGAAGCTTCACTGCTACAGCACACTTTAGGTTTTCAGACTCAAAATGAAACTGAATGGAGTCAGATTTCTTGTGATTGGATGATACTGACAAAAGATTTGAAGAATCTTTGTTTGACTTGTACTTTTGCAAACAGAGCAGTGTGCTGTTTCCTTACAACAAACAGTGAAAAATAATAAGTCTTACTACTATCTTGCAAACTTTCCTTTTTACTTTTGCTGCTATCCTGTCACAAATTCTCCCTGACCCTCATCTTCATTCATTCCACCCTGCCTGCACTCACTTAATCACCTCTTTTGTGGACTTTGTGCTGTTTTCAATGATTGAGTCCGGGTATTTAAACTTGTCCACATGCACTACCTCTCCTCTTTGTATCTTAACGTTACAACTGTCTCCCTCTCATTCATGTCTTGCTTCAACTAACTTTCATTCGGATTCTCATCAGACCTCAATCTCTGTAGGCTTCCGCCTCTTGCTATAGATCAGAATATAATCTACAAATAATATAGTCTATGGAGACTTCTATCTGCTCTTATTTGTCAACCTGTCCATCACCATTGCAAACAAGAAAGTGTTCAGTGCTAATCCCTAAAGTAACTCCAACTTGAAGCCATCTGTCACTCCTACTGCACACCTCATCACTGTTTCGCTGTCCTTATACATGTCTTGCACCATGTTCACATACTCATCTGCCATTCCTGAATCCCTCTTGCAATCCAGTAGTTCCTCTCTTGGTACCCTATTATATGCTTTTCTCTAGATCCATGAAGACAGTGAAATTGTCCAAACTTCTACTGACCTTCTCTATACTTTTCCATCAAAACTCACAAAGCAAACATTGCATTTATAGAACTCTTTCTTAGTATGCCTTTGCGCTGCTACAGTGAGCACTGAAACCAACCAGGTGTCTACATCACAGCAACAGTGATTCTTAAGATTCTCTCTTCTTAAACTAGCTTAATTTCTTTCCCAGAGCTATTTGACTTATCAACTTTATCCCTCTCTAGTTACTACAGCTCTCCACATCACCCTTGTTCCTAAAAACTGATACCAGGACACTGCTTCTTTTCATACCTCCACAGGTACTAGTATGTTATTTGGACTAACAACTTTTCAACTTTTCTTTTTCATAGCAACTTTCACTTCTTTCTTACTAATTCACTGCACTTCCTGATTCACTAACTTTTCTTTCTTCCTTATTCATTAGCACTGCAAAATACTCATCCCATCTTCCCCAGTCACTCTCTTTACATGTTAGTACATTAACATCTCTAACCCAGGAATTTAAGCCATAGTGGGATTGTCCCTTAGTAGGTGATGGTTGACCCACTATCAACCATGTGCATTATCACGTGAGCTAAAGTGTGCAATAAGGCACGGGTCATTACCATCAAAGGTTTCAAATAAAATCACTGTGAGACTTTGCCCCTCCCTATCATATGATCTATTGAGGTCACCTGATGCAAGGTGTGAGTTCCCCCATGAGGCACCTGGGAATAGATCTCAGTTGTCCTTCAAAGACACTGGTTCAAAGATGTCAATGTTCACATTTTGGACTGAGAAGATAGATGATTTCATGGTTTCATGGTTTCTCTCTGGTATACCATAGAGATAGATGACAGGAAACTGAACCAGATGTTCTCCACTGAGACATCCAAATTATACTCTGAGTGGCAGGGCAACAATATGAAAGCAACTCCACCAAGCTTGGAGATGGAGCAATACTGGAAGAGCATATGCAAGAAGGCAACAACAATGCTCAGTGGCTAGTGGGACTTGGACAACACCAGGCCCTGACATGATTGATACCTGCTGGCTAAAGAAGCTAACTGCACTCCATGAGCATCTGGCAACACAAACGAAGCAGCTGCTAATGGGTGAGATGTACCCTGAATGGCTAACTGAAGGCCGGACAGTAGTGATCCCCAGGAAGGACTGGTCCCATCCAATTACTAGCCAATAAACTTCCTCACCACAAGATGTCAGGCATCTCCAGGTCCAGACAGCTACCCTGCAGAATTCTACACCGAATTCTGGACAATTTTGGCACCAGTATTCCACGGAATGTTGCAGGAAATCAAGGAAAATGGGAGACTACCACCAAATATGAATTCTGCCAACATTAGTCTCCTGCTAAAACCAGGCAAAGACCCTTTATTTCCCTCAAGCTATTGTCCAATATCCCTTATAAATGTAGACCTCAAAATAATCTGCAAAGCCCTCTCAAAAAGATTAGAGAAGACAACCCCCCTTTTAATTCATCCTGACCAAACTGGTTTCATAAAAGGTAGGCACTCATCAACAAATGCACATAGATTACCTAATTTAATAGACTACTCATATGGTAAAAACATTGAAACCACAATATTATCTCTAGATGCAGAAAAAGCATTTGACAGAGTTATCTGGAAATTTTTATTTGCAACTTTACACAAATTTGGTTTTGGAAACTCTTTCATAAACTGGCTAAGAATATTATATAATCCCCAACAGCTTGTGTCAGAACAAATGACCAGGCATCCTCCAGCGTCTGTCTCCTGAGGGGCACCAAACAGGGATGCCCACTCTCCCCTTCACTTTTTGTAATTTTTATCGAACCACTAGCAGCAGCATTTAGACAGGCTACAACAATTAAGGGCATAAAATTTAAGAACGTAGAACATAAAATCAGTCTCTATGCGGATGATGTGTTGCTTTTTCTCCAAAACTCACAAACCAACCTTTCTGAGGTAATTACCCTAATAAACTGGTTTTCAAGAGTTTCAGATTATTCAATTAACTGGTCAAAATCTACAATTCTTCCAATTAACTGCTCCTTCCATAATTCTTCTTCTGCCCCACTACAATCTGGAAACATTAAGTATTTAGGTATTAATGTCTCTCCTAAGCTTTCAGACTTAACTAAATTAAACCACATCCCACTTCTAAAGAAAGTAGAAGGCGATCTGACTAGATGGAAATCTCTACCCATATCACTCATGGGAAGGGTTGCCGCTATAAAAATGATGATCTTGCCAAAAATAAATTACTTATTTTTAATGATCCCGAACAAACCATCACAAGATTGGTTCAGATTGGTATCAGCTTAAAAATGCATCAAAGAACCAAGGATAAAGTAGGCTTCAGTACATCTCAGGATGGTTAAAACGTATTTTCTTAGATGAGCCCTGGCTAGATGTTGAACAGGCGCTATGCAATAATCTAGAGATTTCAGACCTACCATTTATCAGCTCAAACATCAAAAGACATTAATGCTTTAAAATCATCAACATCAGCTCTTTTCTGACAGCATGGTGGGAGTTTCTAAAAATAACGGAGTCTTCATTAATCCCATGCAAACGTACACCTATCTGGAATAACCCTGACATATTACAAAAAAATAATGTGATTAATTTTCCAGAATGGAGTTTTAAAGGAATTAAATACTTAGAACATATATTAGAAGGAACAGACTTTATTCCATTTGACAGACTAGTTATACAATATGGGATCAACAAGAAAAGATTTTTAGAATATCAACAAATTAAATCCATAGTAAAAATGAAATTTAAACTCAGTCAAGTTGAATTGCAAACACCACCAAGCGTGGTACATTTTCTTACTCTTAAATCCCCTAAATTATTGTCTAAAATATACAAAACACTTTCTAAAATAGATGAATCAATATCCCTTCCTATATGCAAAGTCTGTGCTGGCGGACGTAGGTTACTGGCCTGGTAGCCTGGCTGCCCCTGAGTGGATCCGGGGCAGGCGTGGGGGCTTGGGGTTCGGGGGTGCTTCGCCTCCGTGCTAGGGCTCTAGCTGGGCCTTGGGGGCTTAGGTCCTTGTTGGTGTGTCGCCGAGGTTGTGGGCGGGTGGGTGCACGGGGGCTCAGCCCTGGCGCGTCGGCCTAACTAGGGGGCTCTGCAACTGACAGGGAGTTTGTTCCATCCTTGCAGGAGTCCACTCTGCAGGTGGGGGAGAGTCACAGGAGAGGTGGAGAATAAACTTAACCTGGGTGTCTACTGTCTTGTGCAGTCTGGGAGATGATTGAATGTTAGGGTGGGTACAGTTTCCTCTGCGGTGGGGTTGGGTGGGCTGCCCCGGGTCCTGTGGGGCTGGGCGGTCCTGCTGCCATAGGCCCCAGTCTGGATGGGTCTGGGCTCCCTTGCCTTGGTGGGTGCCAAAGGACGGGGGTGCCTACTGGGGTCAGCGGGGGAGCCACCTATGCCTCACCTATGCCTCAATTTTATTCCACACCTTAGACATCCATATTACTCACACTCTCATAACACATACATATAGGGCCTTGAGGGTGGGAACGTTAATGGCGTCCAGTGGACGGTCTGTGTATTCAACCCCACCTCTGGCGCCGGTGCCCACCTCTCAATTTTAAATCCATGTAGACATTGAGGATTCTCGGGAGGGGCCGTGCTAACACCTGCTGCTCTCTGGCAGCAGCAATATGCTCTCCCGTGTTTTAAATGCACCTTAGAACAACACGCAGCAACACTACACATGAGCTAGAGGAAGGAGGTTTGGGGTCTTCACACACCCCTGTTCTCTGCTGGCCATCGGGCGGGGGGGGGGGGGGGGGGCTGGGAGGAGGTGTTGCCCATCCGATTGGGATCTGGGATGTGGGGCCTCCCTGCTGCTGCGGAGCATCTCCTGGGTCTAGGTGCCGTTTCCCCCTCCAGGGGTGAGGGTACCTGGACCTGGGGTATAGAGTTTGTTTGGGGAGTGTGATTGTGTGTACAGTGTCCATGTATGTCTATCCCTACGTTGGGTGAGTGCTGAGTATTTGTATATGTGATCATGAGGGTGGGAATGCATGTTTGTGTCTGTGTGTGCCTGTTTGTCTGTGTCTATATGTCAGGTCGGGTCTTACACTCCACCTCTCTGGGAACTCCCAGGCCCTCCAAAGGCCTGTCTCCCCTCACCACACTCCCTGGTGGGAGCACATGGTTCTATACATGAATATGGTGGTGCAGAAAGGAAATAGTAGAAAAACCTGAGGGTCAAAACACCAACTACTGGTAGATAGCACAACCACTTGAGCTTGTAAGACCAGACTGACCAACCTGTGCACCACCTGGATTGACTACAAGAAAGCTGTAACTCAGTACCTCACACATGGATACTAGAATACCTACAACTGTACAAAGACTGTAAGAACCTTCATCAGGAATTTAGTGGGAATCTAGAAAACAACGCTAGAGGCCAGTGTCAAGCCAATTACACAAGTCGTCATCCAGTGTGAGATTTGCTCTGTTCCCACTGTTGTTCTGCATAGGCCTGAACCCCCTCAGCAAGCTCATTAACAAGACTGGCTACGGATACTGACTATGGGATGGAGCAAACAGTCACCGACATGGATGACATAAAGCTGTGTACCAGAAGTGAGCGAGACATTACTTCGCTGATCCACACCACTATGATCTACAGCAACAACACTGGAATGCTATTTGGACAAAAGAGGTGTAGTCAAATTGTAACAAAATAGTCAGCACCAATTCACAACAACAGTTGCCTCAAGTTGCTTTATATTGTAAGGTCAAGACAGTGAAAACATAATTCTGGGTTCTGGCTTGGGTACAGATTGCAATCTGTTATAAAAATGAAAGTAATCTTCATACCGCCTCTTGTCAGAAATTTTACTACTTTGCTACTCCATCTACATAAACTGAAGTCAGATTGATTACTGTAAGACAAGTGTGCATGTTAGGGTGTTTTCTGTAAAGTATGTAGAGCAAATAAGATTATAATTGAACAGTAATTATGGCTTAAGTCTTGCTCACACAATATAATTTTCTTCAAATGTTTTTTGAAGTTTCTAGGTGATTATTATATTGCACAAAGCACTTATGATGTGCAGTAAATGTATCTGTTTTAATTTTAACACAGTATGCCGTTGAGGTTTGTGTTTTTTGTTGTTGTTTTTTTTTGTGTATTTTACTGTAATTATTGCTGGGATTTGTAAACAAAAACAAACAAACAAAAAAACCCGAAAGAAACAAAGATTAAAATGGATATGTGAGGTATTGCCAGACCAGTATTTTCTTACAGATAATGGGCATGTTTGCTTTATGGCCATGTCGGTCTATTTATGTTGCGAATAGAATAATAATTCATAAGGGCTCCTAAAACTGAGGAAAAAGCTTAAATAACTTTAGTTTAAAAAAAGAAATAAAAAAAGCAGTTAATAATTTGGCAGTTTAGCCATGTTTATTAACAGGGAAGAAGGATTCTATTTTCTGGCAAACTTTGATACACTTGGATGCTGGTGGGAAATAAATGAATGAATACATTAAAATAATTCCTGTGGATATACTGTATATGAAATACAAGTCATGACAATGGTACTTGTAAATGTTCAGACACTTTCAAATGCCTTGAAATCAACTACCCTCATTTGGGTTTATATAGACCCTATATGTTTCCACATAGGTCGTATTTACCACTACACCAATAACTGATATGACACCAATTACTTATAGTAATGAAGAATGCACCTAAAATAAGTTTACCTTTCCTTAAGCTTTTTACCTCCATTGCCATTCACCTAAAATTGATACCTCTTTGTCCTTCTTATGATTCTGCTACAACACTGGCACTCTACTGCTACTTTTAGCAGTTCCTTTATCATATAGCTACCTTATTTATTAATGCATTAGTGGTACATGAGGAACCTCCACACTAGTGCACCTGCAACCCAACCAATGTGTGATCATGTCATTGTCCCAGATAATGCATTTGTCATTTTAATTTAACTGCCAGACCTCAGGGATGTGTTTGGCACTATTGATCAAGACATCTGTATGTTTGTATTTTTTACAAAAACTGGAACATATCATTGGGTTTAATGAAAACTATTACAGTTTTTTAATGAAATTTATCAGATAGATTCAAGTTTGCTCTTATAAATTATAATTCTTTCACAAACAAACAAAATTTAGTTATTGATTTCCACAAGTTTCTGGTATCACTCAGAGTTTTGGTATAATGCTATTGGGAAATAGTGCAGAAATTTTTGCTACTGTGCAGATGCTCTCCAGCTGTATATGAAATCAAATAGTTAACAGAGTACTGTGCAGTAAGAAAGTACAAACATGTGCCAAAATGCTAATATGTTTCAGCTTTTTATGAACGCAACATATATCATAAATATCAAAATCTTATGCTTTGCTTCTTTTAGTAGTTTTTCTTTCCTGGAACATGCACAATGTAATTTTAAAAAGTTGCATCAGTTACTACCTTTAAACCAGTTCCTCTCTGAACCTGCCACTCTGCACTTCCTAAATCTAGACATAACAGCTATTTCAGACACAATCACCATTAACATGAAACAAACAAGCAAAAAAAGATTTGTTGTGTTAATTGAGCTAACTGTGCATGTGCTGGCATCAAATAAACAAAATAAGCAGTTTTTAAGATTAAAAATGTAGATTTCATTAACTTAAATCTTTTCTCAATTCGTAAAGAATCTACTTCTTGACAGTTTTTCAACTAAATGATTTGATGAGTTCTGCCTGGTCTGCACACCATGGAGGCTGGTCCTGCCTCCGTGATATGTCAAGATGTCAGAGCCCTTCACTTGGTTACACACAAACACGTAAGGAAACACACACAAAGAATCATTGCCCTATAGAGCCAGTCTGTCAGTCCAGGTATCTGTTAATATCAGTGTCCAGTAATGGAAAGACTGATTTACAGAGTGTGGAAGCTGCCCAGGTATTGATTTATGGAGTTCTTGCTTTACTGAACATTCAGACGATGGAGAAAAGTGAAGAGAAAAAAGGTTGAAGTTAAAGTCCATGGGACAAAAAATGTCAGATAAAATAGGAGAATTTACCATGTGAGAAAGAAAAATTGAGAAGTGTTACATGTAATATCATTATTCAAAAAAAAAAAGAAAAAAAAAGATATTCGATAAGTTTTATAAGTTTCACTGATGAACAGACTTGAGGTTGGTATTCATAGCAGAATTCTGCTGATTTTGCATTGGCTGGAAGGATAGGAAGGCAAGCAAAGAATGTGTAAGTTAAAGTCTGTGTAGTTTCCACCATGGTGACATACAAAATACAACCTAATTTCAGACCGAGCCACTAATCAAAACTTTTTTGTTTTCTCTTAGGGGTGAAAACACATAAGCAGTATTAAGGAATAAGTCCTACTCCTAATAACTCCTCCCAGACAAGACTCAGAGTTCCTCCTGACATGGTGCAATTAAGCAATTCAGACATATTGTGTTTTGTATAAAATCATTAAAATGGCCCGCATAATTCTGAGATATAAGAAATGGAAAAAAATCCTTTCAATCCTTTTTTTTTGGGATGTGGATGGCAGGACTGTCAGACATAAAAACTGCTGTTTTAGAAAAGCCATGACTTTTAAAACGTCTACACTACATTTAGATCTATAGGAAATATTTCAGTAAATACAGCCAAAAACTGTGGTCGAAATTACGATTGCGATTAACACATATGTGCTGTATAGAAACAGCAACCTTTCCTTGAGTGCAGATCCAAATGCGCTGACAGTCGCATTAGTGTCACCAATAACAACACATTAAAGCTGTAGAGGATGTTATAATAGAGTTGAAGTGCTA
Organism: Rhamphochromis sp. 'chilingali'; assembly: GCF_963969265.1. NCBI lineage: Eukaryota > Metazoa > Chordata > Actinopteri > Cichliformes > Cichlidae > Rhamphochromis > Rhamphochromis sp. 'chilingali'. Next base: position 30,923,760 of record NC_137931.1, read on the forward strand.
AAACTATATGCACACATGTTTCCACATGGTACGTGGAGAGAAAGGTCAAATGAGTCATCTTTATTCACCATGTTCTTGACAAGTAGTTGACTACAAGTACAGTTCATACCACAGAGCATCTACGGTAAGCTGTGGCTAAGGTTTACTGTTGAGAAAACTAACAGCAAGATGCCAAGAATATGCAAGTGTAATTGAAGCATCAGCCACCTACATAAACATGAGAATAAATATCAGGTGATTGTGCTGTAATGGAACTTGCTAGTATCCTAATACGTTACTGATGCATAAATGAGGGAACAGAAATAATAGCCAATAATTATATTACTGTATGGTTATCTGCTTTAAAAACGTAATTAGAAAATCCTTAATAAATTCAATTTCTGAGCGTCTTTCTTGCTGAATCCATAACACTTTGTGCTTTTCCCGATGTGCATTTCTGTTCTTGTTTTCATACTTCCATCTGAACTCTCTTGTCTTTTTTACACTTTCACTGCCCCTTTCTTACCCTAGATGTAGTATCTTTCTGTTCCTCCATCCTCCAATGTCTTCTCATGTCATCTTTCCTCTTCTTCCCCTGTGTTCATCTTCTGTCAACCTTTGCCTATATTGTCACTTCATCTGCTATTCACTTGTCTTATCCCCTATTCTGTTCTCTAACCTCTCATCTTTCTTCCTTTCAGACCATTTTCCCCCATCTTTTCATCCATCTTCTGACCTCCCCTTTTGTCTGTACTTTTTGCCTTATTCCCTATGCTCAGTTTTTCAACCCTTGCCTCCTCCTGATAACCCCTATCTCCGTCCCCGTCCTTGTCTTCCATGTCGTTCATGGATTATTAATCATCCTCCTGATGAGGCAGGGATAGCTCAGTAGGTAGAGTGGTGGCCCCATGATCGGAAGGTCGGGGGTTCGACTCCACTGAACGGCTACCCTGAGGTACCCCTGAGCAAGGTACCGTCCCTACACACTGCTCCCCGGGCGCTGCACTGGTGGCTGCCCACTGCTTCACTGGGTGAATGGGTTAAATGCAGAGGAACTACAGTGGGGCAAAAAAGTATTTAGTCAGCCACCGATTGTGCAAGTTCCCCCACCTAAAATGATGACAGAGGTCAGTAATTTGCACCAGAGGTACACTTCAACTGTGAGAGAGAGAATGTGAAAAAAAAATCCATGAATCCACATGGTAGGATTTGTAAAGAATTTATTCGTAAATCAGGGTGGAAAATAAGTATTTGGTCAATAACAAAAATACAACTCAATACTTTGTAACATAACCTTTGTTGGCAATAACAGAGGTCAAACGTTTACTATAGGTCTTTACCTGGTTTGCACACACAGTAGCTGGTATTTTGGCCCATTCCTCCATGCAGATCTTCTCGAGAGCAGTGATGTTTTGGGGCTGTCGCCGAGCAACACGGACTTTCAACTCCCGCCACAGATTTTCTATGGGGTTGAGGTCTGGAGACTGGCTAGGCCACTCCAGGACTTTCAAATGCTTCTTATGGAGCCACTCCTTTGTTGCCCGGGCGGTGTGTTTTGGATCATTGTCATGTTGGAAGACCCAGCCTCGTTTCATCTTCAAAGTTCTCACTGATGGAAGGAGGTTTTGGCTCAAAATCTCACGATACATGGCCCCATTCATTCTGTCCTTAACACGGATCAGTCGTCCTGTCCCCTTGGCAGAAAAACAGCCCCATAGCATGATGTTTCCACCCCCATGCTTCACAGTAGGTATGGTGTTCTTGGGATGCAACTCAGTATTCTTCTTCCTCCAAACACGACGAGTTGAGTTTATACCAAAAAGTTCTACTTTGGTTTCATCTGACCACATGACATTCTCCCAATCCTCTGCTGTATCATCCATGTGCTCTCTGGCAAACTTCAGACGGGCCTGGACATGCACTGGCTTCAGCAGCGGAACACGTCTGGCACTGCGGGATTTGATTCCCTGCCGTTGTAGTGTGTTACTGATGGTGACCTTTGTTACTTTGGTCCCAGCTCTCTGCAGGTCATTCACCAGGTCCCCCCGTGTGGTTCTGGGATCTTTGCTCACCGTTCTCATGATCATTTTGACCCCACGGGATGAGATCTTGCGTGGAGCCCCAGATCGAGGGAGATTATCAGTGGTCTTGTATGTCTTCCATTTTCTGATGATTGCTCCCACAGTTGATTTTTTCACACCAAGCTGCTTGCCTATTGTAGATTCACTCTTCCCAGTCTGGTGCAGGTCTACAATACTTTTCCTGGTGTCCTTCGAAAGCTCTTTGGTCTTGGCCATGGCGGAGTTTGGAGTCTGACTGTTTGAAGCTGTGGACAGGTGTCTTTTATACAGATGATGAGTTCAAACAGGTGCCATTCATACAGGTAACGAGTGGGGGACAGAAAAGCTTCTTACGGAAGACGTTACAGGTCTGTGAGAGCCAGAGATTTTCCTTGTTTGAGGTGACCAAATACTTATTTTCCACCCTAATTTACGAATAAATTCTTTACAAATCCTACCACGTGAATTCATGGATTTTTTTTTCACATTCTGTCTCTCACAGTTGAAGTGTACCTCTGGTGCAAATTACTGACCTCTGTCATCATTTTAAGTGGGGGAACTTGCACAATCGGTGGCTGACTAAATACTTTTTTGCCCCACTGTATTTCCCTATGGGGACTAACACGCACACTTTATTTTATTACTTTATGAGTTGGAATGCTGCTGCGACACTCAAGAACAGCTGCAGAAAGCTATTGACTTTAATTTTGGTTCAAAGATACCACAAGGGATTTTTCAGTGGCTGTTGAACTTGTCCTCTCTGTTGAGGTTAGTGTATAGATTATTCACAAACTTAGTATGGATAGATCAGTTGCAAGAGAAGCAGAGAAGTGACAATATGCTTAAGTTAATGGGGTATGCAAAAAGCAACTGGCTGAGGAAATTAGATATTAGGGACCAAAGAGCATGCCTTTGTAATGAGTTATGACTGCTGGCTATGGGTGATCGGAAATTCTATTTATTTGTGAACATATTATAGTTCAACTACGGCAAAGAGATTAAAAAATACATATTTCATTTTGGAATTCTTCTTTTTTTTTTGCTGAGCAACGAAATTACATTAAAGAGACATCTTTTGATTGTATAAAAATGGCTGTAGAATTTGAAGGATTTATTTAAGTTTGTTTCTTGCTCACACTGGAACAAGAGATTTACAGTTATGTTGAAAACAAGGTTTTCAGTAGATTATGCAGTCTTGTGTAATACACCCTTACTGCTTCCAAAGAAATCAAGAGAGTAAGTGATAGTCGAGAGCATTATCATTTTCAACGAGTAACATACCAACGATTTGTCACGCCCCTAGGCATCTCATAGTTAAGCAAAAGGTACCCTTCCACATCCTTATTAAGTGGTCTGGGTTCTCCATTGACTCCAATATAAACCCGCTCGTGGCGGTAAGAGACACTTAGAGCAGAGGCTCCAGCCGTCTATTCCAACACAAACACATGAACATATCACTGATAATTCAAAAATAAAATAGCTTCATGTTGTCGCCATCACATAGTGTTTTCCAAAGTGATTTGGGATCTGAAAGTGAACAAATTAATTGATCATAATTGCAAGTGTGATGACCTTTTAAAGCACAATTTTTGGCATTAGCTCATCTAGAACATGTGGGTGTTAACTCAACACACCAAATTTACCTCATGGTCAGACCATGCAGTGACCAGAGAAACTGCAAACAATACATAAATAAATTATTAACATAAAACAAAATAAAATAAAACATAATAAAACGAGCACAAAAGCTCAGACAAGAGATTTTAGGTAGTATTTTGTGATGGTCTATATGGTAAACTGAACAGTACAGCTTGTTTGGAAGGGTCCTGAGGAGAAAATGTCTTTCTCAAACAAAAGAACATTGCAGTACAGCGTAGCTTTGCAAACCTTTTCTTCACTTGTCTGGGGCCAGGTCACAGGGGCAGCAGCCTCAGCAACTACGCCCAGATGTCCCTCTTTCCAGGTTATCTAAGGGAACACCGAGGCATTCCCAGTGAAGAGATATGAGCTCTCGTGTCCTGAACTCAGAGTATTCAGAATCTACCCCAGTTTTCTCTCAGCAGGACATGTCCAGAATATTAGACCGGGAAGACGTCCAGGAGGCATCCTAGTCAGATGCCCAAACCATCTCAGTTGGCTCCTTTTGATGTGGAAGAGTAGCAGCTCTATTCTGAATACTCTCTCGAATGCCTGAACTCCCCACCATATCTCTAAGGGAGAAGAGATGAGTTTCTGATATCAACAAGGCGGAAGCTTTCCGCCATTTGGCTACACCTAAATATTCTATCCATAAATTATACACAGGATTGGTGACAAAGAGCAATCCTGGTGGAGTCCAACACCAGCTTGAAAGAAGTCTTTCCTGTACATAGACTGCCATAGACTTGAAGAGTGTCATTCCCTGTAGTTGGAGCCCACCTTCCCCAGTCTGCCGATCCAGAGGCACCACCCCAGATCTCAACGCAACACAGCCTTTAAGAACCAGGTAAATCTCATCCACTCCAAGGGCTACGGCATCAAGGAGTTGTTTAACTACCTCAGTAATCTCGCACCAGTGATGGACAAGTCATCCCCAGACAGTGCTTCCTCTAAGAGAAACCTCTGTCTTCATGAGATTAAGGTCTTCAAAGTATTCATTTCACCGTGTGACTATGTCCTCAGATATTAAAATCAGCAGTACCCCACTATACACCTTTTAGATAAAGCGAGACTTTCCCCTCCTGAGGCACGTGATGGTTTGCCAGAATCGCTTTGAGACAGTCTGAAAGTCCATAGCCTCACCAAACTCATCCCACAACTGAGGATCAATCATTGACCTATTACCTAGGGCGGCGGTCCCCAACCCTTTTTGCGCCACGACCGGTTTATGTCGAGCAATACTTTCACGGACCGGCCTTTAAGGTGTCGCGGATAAATACAACAAAATAAAACCAGTACCGGTACCAAAAAAAGGAAGATTTATTCATAACACACGGGGAAAGACCCAGGGAAACAGAGTTAACAATAAAAACGATTAAAAAATAACGATAAAAACCGACCGAAAACCCTGAAAACCATAAATTTCACACCCGAGCCTCAACTCTTACTGCCCAGTACCAAACGACTCATGGACCACTGTAAAATCTAATATTGTGTTTAATTAAAAATATTAAGTAGGCTGAACTCAATTTTTATCAAGATGTTATTAGAACTCAATTTAAGTAAGTTACCAGTAGTTTTTATGCAAAAATGCTGATCAACTCAATTTATTTGAGTTATCTTAACTTAGAAAAACTAAGTACGCTGGAAATTTTGCTTCTCAGTGTGGAAGGATGAAAGATGTGTTTTGAAAATGCCACGTCACTACCGTCCTCCTCCCTAGCACGGATCAGTCCACATGTTCATTAGTGATGTGCGATACCACTGATTTCCTTTCCGATCCAATAACAAGTCAAATCCAGGGTGGTATTGACGATACTGATCCGATACCGATACTCTGTACAAAAACTTAATGTTTAATTGTATTTCATAATACAATATAGAATTGCATTATGTAATTGTAATAATAATATAGTTTCATAATGAGTACAGGACATCAGACTACTTGTTCTTATTGCTTAATGATGCAGAATAATCATATAGAAATAAAAAACCTGAAGTTGTGCGCTATTTGAACACGTTGCCTGCCTGCAGCACTAAAGGACTCCGCGAGAGACGTCTGTTTCGCCCTAGCAGCACCTGTCCCTCTCCTCCTCTTCAGTTCGCCTCAACATACGCTCGTCATATTCTGTGATATGATTTACTCTGAGGTGTTTGATGGGGTTAGTGGTGTTGCCACAACACCTCACTGTTTTGCCACATGTATTGCAAACCGCATCTTGGCTGTTTGTGGAGGTAAAATACATCCACACATGACTCCGTTTAGGCTCAGGCATTGTTGCGAGTGCACACGCCAGGTGCAGTGTTGCCAACTTAGTGACTTTGTCACTATATTTAGTGAGTTTTCAGAGCCCCTCAGCAATTTTTTTTCTAAATACCGACTAGCGACAAATCTGGTGACTTTTTCTGGTGTTATTGGAGACTTATTTATGACAAGCATGTATCGCTCTTCTCAACAAGCAGCGGGTGCTGCTCTGGGCACCTCGCCCGTGCCAAAGCACTCACGGGCAGAGGATAGTCCTCCCCCAGCTGCTATCAGGGCAGGAGATGTTCCCACCTAAGCGTCCAGACTGCAAATGAATCGCGTATGAGTGAAGCCTCTGCTCCCGCACTGGCTGTAACGCAATCAGTTCTTCTTTTACTGTTATGTTGTTTTGTGGATCACAAGGTTTAAAACTACTTACACACACACACACACACACACACACACACACACACACACACACACACACACACACACAAAGTAACTCCACCAGAGTGCCTATTTCGGGTCACTTTTGCCGGTCCAAGCGCAGATAAAGGAGTAAGGTTGGAATTGTGACATAAAAAAAGAGAAGAAGAAAGAAATTTAATTTGTAGTTCTAAATAAATTCTAAATGCATTTAGGACGTTTTTTTACTCACTTTGTCTCTTCTTTTTTTCTCTCCTACAACATGTGTTACAATGACATTAGCATGACCAATTATGCAAATTAGGCGATGACGTCGTTTAGCGACTTCTAGCGACTTTTAGTATAGCCAATAGCGATTTTCCTTGCTGAGGAGTTGGCAACACTGGCCAGGGGCTGCAACACATTTATACAGCCGTATTTCGCATCTGACTATGAAAGGCGTAACAGGAAGTAGTTTCTTCTTTAGATCCAAATGATATAGTTTCTTTCCACTGTGTTCCTGTTAATGAAAAACTACAAATTTACCCCAAAGTACTAAAATATCGATATTTTAATATGAGAATCGATTCTAGAACATAAATTACTGGTATCGGAAGAATCTATATTTCAATATCTACAGCATACACCACATTGTTAAGTCTGTGTTTTGGCGTTTTGTCTTTCGGGTGAACCAGTTTTTGTCCGAGCGTGTTGCTGGCCCAATGTGGTGTATGCTGTACAGTGCAGCGAGGAATGCCCAGACCTCTACATTGGAGAGACCAAACAGCCACTTCACAAGCACATGGCACAACACAGAAGAGCCACCTCCACAGGACAAGACTCAGCAGTCCATCTGCATCTTAAGGATAAAGGACACTCTTTCGAGGATGCCAATGTTCACATTTTAGACAGAGAGGACAGATGGTTTCAAAGAGGAGTGAAAGAAGCCATCTATGTCCACTGTGAGCAACCATCTTTGAACAGAGGCGGTGGTTTACGACACCAACTCTCTGCCATCTACAATCCAGTTTTGAGATCCCTTCCCAGACGCCTTAACACCCACTCACATCCTGGGCCATCTGATCTCAGGAATTCGCATGATAAGGTGGGGCCATGTTTCACAATGAACTCACCCGAAACTCTGGCTGATTGGGACCCACACCCAGTTTCAAACCTTGGGTCAGGCGATTAGAGGATCATCAGCGGGTCCTTTTGTCCCTCTGTGGGGGGTTACTCCCACTAGATTTATATCTGGGACTCTCCACCATTTGACCTTAGAACTGAAGAAGCTTCTCGGATGAGAGGTGAAACGTCTTCAAGTAACTTAAAGAAGTCCAGACGCTTTTCTTTGCTCCTTTGACCATATTAGGGGATGTGCATCTCTGTAATGAGAAGGGGTGTGGTCTAATGACATCAACACCCAATATCAGGTGTGCATAATTATTAGGCAACGTCCTTTCCTTTGGCAAAATGGGTCAAAAGAAGGACTTGACAGGCTCAGAAAAGTCAAAAATAGTGAGATCTCTTGCAGAGGGATGCAGCAGTCTCAAAATTGCAAAGCTTCTGAAGCGTGATCATCGAAGAATCAAGCATTTCATTCAAAATAGTCAACAGGGTCGCAAGAAGCATGTTGAAAAACCAAGGCGCAAAATAACTGCCAATGAACTGAGAAAAGTCAAGCGTGCAGCTGCCAAGATGCCACTTGCCACCAGTTTGGCCATATTTCAGACCTGCAACATCAATGGAGTGCCCAAAAGCACAAGGTGTGCAATACTCAGAGACATGGCCAAGGTAAGAAAGGCTGAAAGACGACCACCACTGAACAAGACACACAAGCTGAAACGTCAAGACTGGGCCAAGAAATATCTCAAGACTGGTTTTTCTAAGGTTTTATGGACTGATGAAATGAGAGTGAGTCTTGATGGGCCAGATGGATGGGCCCGTGGCTGGATTGGTAAAGGGCAGAGAGCTCCAGTCCGACTCAGACGCCAGCAACGTGGAGGTGGAGTACTGGTTTGGGCTGGTATCATCAAAGATGAGCTTGTGGGGCCTTTTCGGGTTGAGGATGGAGTCAAGCTCAACTCCCAGTCCTACTGCCAGTTTCTGGAAGACACCTTCTTCAAGCAGTGGTACAGGAAGAAGTCTGCATCCTTCAAGAAAAACATGATTTTCATGCAGGACAATGCTTCATCACACGCGTCCAAGTACTCCACAGCGTGGCTGGCAAGAAAGGGTATAAAAGAAGAAAAACGAATGACATGGCCTCCTTGTTCACCTGATCTGAACCTCATTGAGAACCTGTGGTCCATCATCAAATGTGAGATTTACAAGGAGGGAAAACAGTACACCTCTCTGAACAGTGTCTGGGAGGCTGTGGTTGCTGCTGCAAACAATGTTGATGGTGAACAGATCAAAACACTGACAGAATCCATGGATGGCAGGCTTTTGAGTGTCCTTGCAAAGAAAGGTGGCTATATTGGTCGCTGATTTGTGTTTGTTTTGTTTTTGAATGTCAGAAATGTATATTTGTGAATGTGGAGATGTTATATTGGTTTCACTGGTAAAAATAAATCATTGAAATGGGTATATATTTGTTTTTTGTTAAGTTGCCTAATAATTATGCACAGTAATAGTCACCTGCACACACAGATATCCCCCTAAAATAGCTAAAACTAAAAACAAACTAAGAACTACTTCCAAAAACATTCAGCTTTGATATTAATGAGTTTTTTGGGTTCATTGAGAACATGCTTGTTGTTCAATAATAAAATTATTTCTCAAAAATACAACTTGCCTAATAATTCTGCACTCCCTATATATTTGAACCTGGTGTTTGTTAAAGGCGAAGTGTGATTCACAGAAAAGTCCAATAACAGAATACCACTAGAGTTCAGATTAGGTCGGCCGGTCCACCCAGTCACGGTCCTCTGGGTCTCACTCTTGCTGTCCACATGAGTGTTGAAGTCTCCGATTATGATGACTGAGTCACCCGATGGAGCTCCCTTGAGCCACCCACTCAGTGACTGAATTGAGTGAATTTCTAACCGCTGCCTCTTGCCAAGGGCAACTCCAGACTAGAACCGAGTTTGGCCAGGAGAATGGTTCTTGAGCCAAAGCCATGCACTGGGGATATGTAGCTAGTATCTCTCAAACATACGTACTAACTCAACTTCCTTCCCTGCAATCTCCTCTGCTTCACCGAGACATGGCTGAAACCAGCGGCGCCGGACCACGCCATCCAGCCGGCCGAGTTCTTCTCGGTTCACCGCATGGACAGGACACGGGACTCGGGGAAGTCAAGGGGAGGCGGCGTGTGTTTAATGGTGAACAACAACTGGTGCAACAGTGCGAACGTTGTTCCTCTCACACGCTCCTGCACACCAAATCTGGAACTACTGTCCATCATGTGTCGTCCTTTTTATCTACCTCGGGAATTTACATCGGTCATTGTAAGTGCCGTTTATATTCCACCACAAGCGGACACGGTCACCGCCTTATGCGAGCTGCATGAGGCACTCACACAGCACCAGACACAACACCGGGACGCTGCGCTTATTGTGACGGGGGACTTTAATAGCGCCAACCTCAAACGCGCAGCGCCGAACTTTTATCAACACATCACCTGCCCCACCAGGGGTGAAAGGACACTGGACCACTGCTACACTACGGTCAAGGACGGCTACAAGGCACAATCCCGCCCCCCGTTTGGCAAATCTGATCACGCCGCCATCTTCCTCATGCCAAAATACAAACAAAGGCTGAAACAGGAAGTTCCGGTTCAGAGGAAGGTCGCGCGCTGGACGGATCAATCGGTGGCCGCGTTACAGGACGCACTCGATGACGCAGACTGGGGCATGTTCAGAAACAGCTCCGACGATGACGTCAACGTGTTTACGGAAGCGGTTGTGGGATTCATCGGGAAACTAGCGGATGATACCGTGGAGACAAAGACTATCACAACGTTTCCCAACCAGAAGCCGTGGGTGGATAAAACCATCCGCGACGCTCTGAGATCCCGCACCGCTGCCTACAACACGGGACTCATGACGGGGGACATGGACCCGTACAAAGCCGCGTCATATAACGTGCGGAGGGCGGTGAAAGAGGCGAAGCAGCGCTACGGGAGGAAACTAGAGTCACAACTCCAACAGAGTGACTCTAGGAGCCTGTGGCGGGGACTAAGGACAATAACGGACTACAAAGCACCAACAACCGGTATGACGAACGCGGCCGTGACTCTGGCAGACGAGCTGAACACTTTCTATGCTCGCTTCGAGGCTGCAGCTAAGGTCTCCAACAATGCTAGTGTTAGCGGCGCTAACGGCTGCAGACAGGAAGATACTGCCAGCACCGGAAACGTGCTCGTCATCTCCGAGCATGAAGTAAGGAGAGCCTTCAAGAGAGTGAACACCAGGAAAGCAGCAGGACCAGACGGCATCCCAGGTCGTATCCTAAGAGACTGCGCATACCAGCTAGCTCCTGTGTTCACTGAGATATTCAACATCTCTTTATCTCAGTCGGTGATCCCCACATGCTTCAAAGAGTCCATCATTGTTCCTGTCCCGAAGAAACCCCACCCTGCTTCTCTCAATGACTATCGCCCTGTAGCCCTCACCTCAGTAGTGATGAAGTGCTTTGAACGCCTGGTCAGAGACTTCATCATTTCTTCACTACCAGACACACTGGACCCACTACAGTTCGCTTACCGTCCAAATCGTTCCACAGACGATGCCATCTCTCATCTCCTCCACACATCACTCACTCACTTGGACACTAGAAGGGGGAATTATGTTAAAATGCTCTTCATAGACTACAGCTCTGCATTTAACACCATAATTCCCTCCACACTCACCACCAAGCTGGAGCATCTGGGACTCAGCTCATCTATGTGTCAGTGGATCTCCAACTTCCTAACTGGCAGACCACAGGCAGTAAGGATGGGCGGACATGTCTCAGCCTCCACCACTCTCAGCACTGGAGCCCCCCAGGGGTGTGTTCTGAGCCCCCTGCTGTACTCTTTGTACACATATGACTGTGTGGCCACTACCAGCTCCACCACCATCATCAAGTTTGCTGACGACACCGTCGTGGTGGGCCTGATCTCTGATAACAACGAGACGGCCTACCTGAAGGAGATTAGGAATCTGGAGAACTGGTGCCAGAGGAACAACCTCCTTCTAAACGTCAGTAAGACAAAGGAGCTGATAGTGGACTTCAGCACTAAGCAGGAGAGGAACTACCAGACCCCCGTCATCAACGAGTGCCCAGTGGAGAGAGTGGACAGCTTCAAATACCTCGGAGTTCACATCACGCAGGACCTGTCATGGTCCTGTCACATCAACACCGTGGTGAAAAAGGCCCGACAGCGTCTCTACCACCTCAGATGCTTGAGAGACTTCCAACTGCCCTCCAAGGTGCTCAGGAACTTTTACTCTTGCACCATAGAGAGCATCCTGGCGGGAAACATCTTAACCTGGTTCGGGAACAGCACCATGCAGGACAGACGAGCTCTACAGAGGGTTGTGCGGTCAGCTGAGCGCACCATCCGCTCCGAGCTCCCTGACCTGCACTCAATCTACAGCAGGCGGTGCTGGACCAAGGCCAGGAAGATCGTGAAGGACCTCAGCCATCCCAACAACAGACTGTTCTCTCTGTTGAGGTCAGGAAAGCGATTCCGCTCCCTGAAGACCAACACAGAGAGACTGAGGAGGAGCTTCTTCCCGCAGGCGATACGGTCTCTCAATCACACCACCACACAGTACTGACCCACACATACAGTTCTTACACACACACTGGACTTTCTGGACATTGTTTTTGCACAACACTGGTCACTATATTCTTCATTTCCGGTTAATACTTGTACAGCTGCTGTTATTGTGTATATATTTATTTATATTTAGATTTCTTCATACATTCTTATATAGTTCTATATTGTGTATTGTGTATTTTGTTGTACAGTTATTTTATTTTCAACTTTAATTTATATATTTTATCTTATTCTTCCCAGTTAAATTTACCCTTCATTCTAATTTGTGTTGTACAGTTATTTCATTTTTAACCTTAATTTATATTTTATTCCTTCCTAGTTAAATTTACCCTTTTTAATTTTTCATATTTATTTCCTATCTTATTCATAGCCTTTTCCTTTTTTGTTTTCTTTAGGTCACGAGCAGTTGTCCAAGCATTTCACTGCATATCGTACTGTGTATGACTGTGTACGTGACAAATAAAATTTGAATTTGAATTTTGAATTTGAATTTGAAATCCCGCAGTGCCAGACGTGTTCCGCTGCTGAAGCCAGTGCATGTCCAGGCCCGTCTGAAGTTTGCCAGAGAGCACATGGATGATACAGCAGAGGATTGGGAGAATGTCATGTGGTCAGATGAAACCAAAGTAGAACTTTTTGGTATAAACTCAACTCGTCGTGTTTGGAGGAAGAAGAATACTGAGTTGCATCCCAAGAACACCATACCTACTGTGAAGCATGGGGGTGGAAACATCATGCTATGGGGCTGTTTTTCTGCCAAGGGGACAGGACGACTGATCCGTGTTAAGGACAGAATGAATGGGGCCATGTATCGTGAGATTTTGAGCCAAAACCTCCTTCCATCAGTGAGAACTTTGAAGATGAAACGAGGCTGGGTCTTCCAACATGACAATGATCCAAAACACACCGCCCGGGCAACAAAGGAGTGGCTCCGTAAGAAGCATTTGAAAGTCCTGGAGTGGCCTAGCCAGTCTCCAGACCTTAACCCCATAGAAAATCTGTGGCGGGAGTTGAAAGTCCGTGTTGCTCGGCGACAGCCCAAAACATCACTGCTCTCGAGAAGATCTGCATGGAGGAATGGGCCAAAATACCAGCTACTATGTGTGCAAACCTGGTAAAGACCTATAGTAAACGTTTGACCTCTGTTATTGCCAACAAAGGTTATGTTACAAAGTATTGAGTTGTATTTTTGTTATTGACCAAATACTTATTTTCCACCCTAATTTACGAATAAATTCTTTACAAGTTCTACCATGTGGATTCATGGATTTTTTTTTTTTTTGACATTCTGTCTCTCACAGTTGAAGTGTACCTCTGGTGCAAATTACTGACCTCTGTCATCATTTTAAGTGGGGGAACTTGCACAATCGGTGGCTGACTAAATACTTTTTTGCCCCACTGTATGTACTGCATTGCAAAAAGTCCTGCCATTTTATGATATGATATACAGAAGATATACAACAGATACATTAAAATTAAAACTGAATTTATGACAGTAAGGAAGCCACAAAAGTGTTTAAACTGTTGTTTGCTGAATTGATTATATTGTTTTTGTTTTAGTTACAGTAGTAATAAGGAGGCATTGAATATATGCTTTGCTTCTCATTTGAACACATTAACTTAGAGATATGTTACAAGCAATTTTTAAATGACACTAAGTATGTATATAAAACACCTACAAATAAAGTGAACATCCATCCAATCATTTTCTTCTTATCTGAGTTGCTTTGGCAGCAGCAGGATATTCCAGATGTTGTTTTCCCCAGCAACATTTTCCAGTTCTTCTTGGGGGATCTTGAGATTTTCCCAGGCCGGATAAGATATAATCTCTCCTGTGTGCTCATGGACTACCCTGGGCTTCTTTTTGACTGAGCATGCCAGTAAGACCTCCAACAGAAGATATATAGGAGGCATCTCGAGATGCCTGAAACATCTCCGCTGACTCTCTCATGCAAATGAGCAGAGGCTCTAATCTAAGCTCATTACCAGTGTGTGAATGTGAGAGTGAATGAATAGTGGTATTGTAAAGCACTTTGGGTGCCTTGAAAAGCGCTATATAAATCCAATCCATTATTATTATTATTATTATTATTATTACCAGACAACTTAGGCTGAGGTTAGAAACCATGTAGAGGAATTCCATTTCAGTTGCATGTATCCACAGTCTAATTCTTTTACTCATTTCTCAGAGCTCATGGCCATAAATGAGTGAGTTTTTGGAATTTTTAACTTCTCTTAAGGGAAAGTGATGACTGGATTTTTACAATAGCGGTTACTCGAGGTGGATGGTAGCACTTCTGCTATTGTTTTTTAAGCCTTTGTTACTGTTGCAATCAGTCATAATATTCGTCTACACCTAGTACATGTTGTCTACCCCAAGTATATATATTTAAGGCTCGGGGGAATGATGTTGCTTGGCTATTTATTCAAACTGCATGGACCTTAAGTAAGTGAATTTTATTTTATTTTCTTAATGATGGCAAAAAAAAGTGATGACAATTGTTCATATTGGCTGAATATTTAAAAATCATTTCTGTTCGAAGTAACTTAAAGGGCTGAAGGAGAAAAGGACAAAAGAAGAGCACAATAACAGTGAAGATAACATTGGAATGAAGATAAAAGGTGCCCAGTAACATGGACACAACTCTTCCCTGGATAGATGAAACCTGTGAAGGACAAACAGTGTTTCTGGTAGTGACAGGAGAGCAGTCAGGATAATCAGACAAGCCTGCCCATAATGATAACTGAATGATGAATTAAGCAGGATATGGCACAGACAAATAATGTGTTCTTCATCATGTGGCAGACTTCAGTGTGTTGTTTTTTGTTGATTTTTTTGAATTTGTGTCACTTTTTTGATGAATAGTATCCTGTGAAGTAAGATAAATCAATTATATTTCTGTATTTCCATAATAGTGACGTGTGTTCTTATCAGTAAACAAAAACACGGAAATTTAAACTGTGACCAACTGATGGTAATCATTTTGTTTCAAGTGTGTAATCAACCAAATAATTTCTACATATGTTAACAACAAACTGCCTCATTAAACCTCATTAACTGTACTGACTGTACAGTCGATGTTATACCAATAATCCATCTTTTATTATTTTTTTTGTCTATTACATTGAAGTCAGGAAATGGAAAGAAAACTTGAAACCAATGTTTAGTTTTCATTTGTTTTTGTTTTTTTATTACAGATCACGAATCCTTTGGAACAAGGTTCCAAGGAGACAAAACATTTCTTTGAGCATTCAATTTGTTGAAAACAACTGAAACTGGCTGTTTTACAGCTGATCAACAGTTTCGGACCACAGTCCTTTAAAAGGCCAAATCTTTGCAAACATGTGGATTCATTATTATTTTCCGTCAGGTAGTTACAATGTCATAATTTTCTGATGGTAAAGGCAAAAAAACGTCCCCTTTTTGAACGTGGTCGGGTTGGGTCTCTCACAGCGCACAATCGCTGCTGAGGTCGGATGGAGTAAGACAGTCATTTGGAATTTCTTCAATGATCCTGAGGGTTATGGAACAAAAAAGTCAAGTGGAAGACCCCAAAAGATTTCACCAACATGGGACATTTTTTTCTCTGATGAGAAAAAAAAATTAACCTTAATGGTTCTGATGGTTTCCAACGTTACTGGCATGACAATCCCACAGATCCCACCTGAGATGTTTTCTACGTGGCACAGTGGAGGGGACCTCTTCCAGGAGAATAACATCACTCTTATGGAACATCCTGCATGTTCTGTTCCCCTGATCTAAAACCAATTGATAACCTTCGGGGATGGATGGCAAGGGAAGTTTACAAAAATGGACAACAGTTCCAGACAATAGATGCCCTTTGTGTGGCCGTCTTCACCACTTGGAGAAATGTTCCCACTCACCTCGTGGAAACGCTTGCATCAAATATGCCCAACGAATTTGATCAACAGTGATCAACAATAACGCTGGAGCTACTCATTACTGAGTTCATGTTTGGAACTTTGATTTCTTTTTTTTTGGCGGGGGGTTACAGGTTTTTTTTGGAGGTGTGGTCTTAAACTTTTAATCAGCTGTAAAACAGCCTGTTTTAGTTTAAGTGTTGTTTTTCAATAAATTGCATCCTCAAAAAAATGTTTTGTCTCAGTCCCATTTCTTGTTGTTGCATGTTGAAGCTCTGATTTTTTTTTTTTTTTTACCTGATTTTGGTTTTTTGGGTTGTTTGTTTTTTTTGCCATTTTTCAAGTTGTCTTAAACTTTTGATTAGCACTGTATTCTTAAAAAATATTTATTTTTCCTTTGTCGTTGATTGCATACTGTGTTTTGCTACTTTGTGATTGCCTTCCTCATTCTCATTAGTTCATCTCATTTCAGTTCATTTAATGTGCAGTTAATTCTCTCTCTATTAATTTCTGTGTTCTTTTTCATCTGTCAGTTTACTGTCCATTTGTTATACAAGTTCTGTACTGACCTTTATAAATCCTGAATGTTTTCCAGGGTTAGCATAGTAAATAGGACAAACTCCAAATGAGAACTTTGAGTATTTCCATGTTTTGTTTTGTTTTTTATAAAGTCTCTGTAATGATAGAGTTACTTTGAATTACACAAGTAACAAGTTTTGTCTGTTTTTGTTGTAGCCTCTCAAGTTTCTGACTATGTTTTCTTTTTCTTTTTTTTATCTCTCTAGTTGGGTTGTCAAAGGAAGCACGAGGAAGTCTGACATCTTTGTTGGTTCAGCCCATCTCTGCCCTCCTCGCCAAGACATTGCTGTCATCGCCATCCACGGGCCAGGAAGGCTCTTGTATTCCTCTAGCAATGCCTCCCAATACAGGTAAGCACACAGACTACAGGAAACCAGAGTTGCTAATAATGTCTCATTCAACAGAAAGTGTTTTCAAAAGTATGAGGGTTTTTTTTTTTAATTGATAAAAACAAACCAGCTTCAATCACAAGCGAAAAGTTACAGCATGCATGAATGGGGCAGTGTATGGAGCACATGAGTGACACAGCTTTAGGACATGTTTGGATTAAACCAGGCATTATGATCAATGAAGCATTGTGCTTAAAAGCATAGGATATAGATTTATCAGTTCATCTAGGTTCTATTAGTCTCCCTTATCCTTAGGGTGCCTATTGTGGCTCGCCTTGTAATCGGAAGGTTGCCGGTTCGAGCCCCGGCTTGAACAGTCTCGGTCGTTGTGTCCTTGGGCAAGACACTTCACCCGTTGCCTACTGGTGGTGGGCAGAGGGCCCGGTGGCGCCAGTGTCCGGCAGCCTCGCCTCTGTCAGTGCGCCCCAGGGTGGCTGTGGCTACAATGTAGCTTACCATCACCAGTGTGTGAATGTGTGTGTGAATGGGTGGATGACTGGATATGTAAAGCGCTTTGGGGTCCTTAGGGACTAGTGAAGCGCTATATAAATACAGGCCATTTACCATTTCATTTACCATTGTGAGTTTAGGGTCTGTGTCTAGAGCTTGCATTTTTGTACTGGATCTGTCTGTCTTCCATCCAAAACCACTCTGTTAGGACAACTTTCTTAACCACTGCATATGTATATATAGCACTCATAGTTGAAAATAGTCTAGTTAGACTCACTGAGTGAAAAAGTTACACATATAACTTTTCTAAATTGGACCTCTGTGATCCTGTGGAAGCTTCCAACCCTACTGCTGTTGAGCTCTCATTACATTACTTATAGATTTTAAATAGAAAACATTATAAATGTTATTTAAGGTAGAGCAGCTTGATGCATGAATGTAAAAAGGCAGAAAGGAGTATAAGAGGTAAGAGACATATAAGGAGGATTATGTGACAGTCATGGTGGAGATTAAAGAAGGGACTGATTCATTACTATAGCTTATTGTTACTGGTTCTTTTTAGCTACTAGTATATTACCCAAAGTTTATGGTGACATACAGTTTTAGTTTAATCATTATAGGAGCATGTTTTGTGCTGATGCTTAAACATAGGTTGAGAAAAACTATGATGAGCTATTTATGCTAATTAGCAGTAACAAAATGTTGTATTTGCTAGTTCAATTCAATTCAATTTTAATTATACAGCGCCAAATCACAACAACAGTTGCCTTAAGGCGCTATATATTATAAGGTAGACCCTACAATAATACATGCAAATCCAACAATGATATGACCCCCTATGAGTAAGCACTTTGCAGTGTAAATGTCTGAGAGCAACATAAAAGCTAGTTTTGTAAAAGTAATGGCAAAAGATGTGTAAAACGTTAACTGAGAATCCATCACATTAAAGAAGAGACAAAAGAGATAAAGGTCAGAATGACACCCCTAGTGTTGACCTGTCAGTAGGCAAATACATAGAGAAAGTCAATAATTTCCTTTGTGGAGCGGCTGCAATAAAAAGGGAAAAAACCCTCTTTTAATATAAAATCATCCTGGGCTGAACTGGATTCACGTTTAATGGCCATCTGCCTCAACTGATTGAAGTTAGGGAAGAGCAGAGACAGAGGAAAGCTGAGCACTTAGAAGCAATAAAAAAATATGTCAAATATCAACCAGTGATTCTATTTACTATAGCAGGTAGGGCTGCTTGATTATGGCAAAAATGATAATCACGATTATTTTCACTAAAATTGAGATCTCGATTATTTGACGATATTTATTTAACCCTTTAAGACCTACCATAGAACCAAGTCCGCCAGAGCTTATATTTTTTTTTTTACATGTTGTAGTGCCATTTGTGGGAGCATTTCAAGTTGCTATACATCAATACAACTGTTATAGCCCATATTTTAATAATATGTATGCATTAAGTCCATAGTAACTACATTAATTGCAAAAAAGTGCAATAAATTACAAAAAAAACTGAAAATCGTTTTTGTTTTTTTTACATATATTTCTACTTGGAGAAATTTAAGAGGTTTATCCCTCAAAACTTTAAATACAAAAAAGTTGCAAAAAATAGTTTACAACAACAGGAAATTAATTTTGAGTGTCTTCATAGTTTTATTTTGGAGATACAGCAATTTTTATATACTGCAGGAAAAACAAAAAAACAATCCTATGATGCAAATTTGCAAAGAAAACAGCATGTGCATCAAAATAAACTATTTCCAGCAGTGCAATAGGAGTTCTAAGCATCCCAGAAACTATTCAGAAAAGTCAAACAAGGCCTACAAGTAAAAAACTACATTTTTAGCGAAAATGACGTCACTTCCTGTTTCGGGCAGGAAATGGCGACATGCGATAGTTCTCGCTGACGGCTGTTTCAATGTGGGAAGTGTTACGAAAAGCTGATCGGATCGGCAAAGCCTGTTTCTGGAATATTATGTTTTTGTTCCTGCAAGCGCTTTTTATGCAATTTTTGCAAAGCTTTATGTGGAAGGAAACCATGACTGAGGACAAGCTGATGGCATTAGATGTAAGTTTCATATGCAAAAAACACTATTGCGCTAGCTTACATGGTTCAGGTTCTACAGCAGGGGTGTCAAACTCAAATACACAGTGGGCCAAAATTCAAAACTGGAACAAAGTCGCGGGCCAACGTTAATATTTATTGAAAAAAATCTTCCTCCAGATATAACAAGGAACCTTTTCTTACAGACTCAAATAAGTTTTGCTGAAAAACTGAATATGGAATAAGCAACGCTTAATACTGAACGATATAGAACTTATATAAACATATATAACTTAATATTGCACACATGCAAAATTGAAATTCCAATTAAATAACATATCACTGGAATGCATTTCTTAAATAAAAATTGTATTTGCAGCCTTCTGATTTAAATTTTAGCAGTAAACTTTTTCCCCAGGCTAATAATAAATGTAAAAATAAAATAACAATAATAAACCACTTAACTAATAAAAATATCATTAAACGTGAAACCATTCAAGCCCATGTCTGGGAGTAGCAAGACAAATTGCACAAAGAAAATGGTAATTATAGCTCAGTTTGCTACACACTGATCTACTCTGATGCGTCCAAGCCAGATACCTGGCATCTCTTCTTGGATGCTAGTTCCTCAATGTCTGGGCTCAGGCTCTGAGCTGAGGAAATCCTCAGGATCGAGTGAAGGTGTTCATCGGTCAGACGTCTCCTGTGAGATGTTTTGGCCATCTTCATTGAGGAGAATAGTTGCTCACATAGGTAAGTGCTGCCGAACATGGAGAGCATCTGAGCAGCGTGGGTGCGGAGCCCAGGCATTGTGTCAGGGATGAAATGTGGAAATTGTAAAGCGCCCACAGCATCATACTTTGATTTCAGCGTGTCACTACACTGGAGTTCAATCAGCTCCATTTGGAGGTTTGTTGGTGCTTTTGCCACGTCAACTGCAAAAGGATTACTGAGCAGTTCAAATCGACATTTCTGGGCGTCAAAGTCGGCAAACCGCCGGGTAAACTCAGTACTGAGTACACAGAGTTTTTCAGCAAACTGTACGCATGGGAACACAGCAGTAGAGATTTGCATGTTCATCGTTTGGCAGCAGGGAAAATGGCCCAGGTTTCCTTGTAGCATCTGATTCTGCCACAGGCACAATTTCGTTTTAAAAGCCCTCACTGCAGCGTACATATCTGTGATGATACGCCCCCGTCCCTGAAGCTGCAGGTTCAGCGCATCGAGATGGCTCGTGATATCACACATAAAGGCCAGCTCACACAGAAACTCTTGCTCCCTGAGCTCAGCTGTGTCTTGCCCTTTGCTTTCCAGAAACTGAAATATTTCCTCGCGTAGCTCGAAACATCTGTTCAGTACTTTCCCTCAGCTTAACCACCTCACCTCCGTGTGATACGGCACGTCTCCGTATTCCGAACCACACTCCTCAAGAAAAGATTTGAATTGGCGGTGATTCAGACCTTTGGCTCTTATAAAGTTAACTACTCGTGTTACTGCGGTCATAACATGTTCCATCTTTAGGGCTTTACCACAAAGTGATTCTTGATGTATGATGCAGTGATAAACAGTCAGCTCACCCGCACAGTTCTCCGCTCGCATCTTCTCCCGTACCCTGCCCACCAGTCCGCTCCTTTGACCACACATCGCTGGTGCACCATCTGTCGTTAACCCCACAAGTTTTTCCCATGGCAACTTCATTTCAGTTAGACATTTGGAAACCTCTTCAAATATTTCCTTCCCTGTGGTTGTTCCATGCATTGATTTTAATCCTAAAAGTTCTTCCGTAACACAGAGAGTTGAGTCCACACCACGGATGAAGACTGAAAGCTGGGCAGTATCAGAGGCGTCGCTGCTCTCATCCACAGCGAGGGAGAATGCAACGAAACTGTTTCCCTTCTCCATCAGCTGGTTATTTAGATTGTTGGCAAGTTCACGTGTGATCAGCTACTGTGTTTCTGCTCAGGCTAACATTTGAAAATGCTTGCTTTTTCTCTGGGCACACAACGTCGCAAACTTTCATCATACAACTTTTCACAAACTCTCCCTCACTGAAGGGCCGGGCTGATTTTGCGATCTCTGCTGCCACAACAAAACTAGCCTTTACAGCAGCCTCACTTTGTGATATGGCTTTTTTGAACATAGTCTGTTGTGAAACAAAACTTCTTTTCATCTCTTCTGCTTTCCGGCGCCTTTGAGTCATGTCCAGGTCCTTGTACTTCTCTTGGTGTTTCGTTTCATAGTGTCGTCTAATGTTGTACTCCTTGGTTAAAGCCACATGAGCTCCACATACAAGACAAACAGGTCTGTCTTTTACATAGGTAAACAGATATTCTGTCTCCCACCTGTCCAGGAAGCTCCTGTTTTCGTTCTTTCTTTTCGCCATTTTGGGAGAGGTAGCGCGGCAGTATTCGCGCGGTTGCTATGACTACAGTCAACAGAGGAGAGGGCGTTAATGGGTCCTGTCCTGACTGACGCGCCAAAACGCCAACAGAGCATCCTGGGAGTTGTAGTATTAGCAGTACATGCGCTGCTTAAGACCGGCGGGCCAGCTCTAATAGTAATTTGGTATGGCCTCGCGGGCCAAATGTAATTAGGCTGCGGGCCAAATTTGGCCCGCGGGCCAGAGTTTGACACCTATGTTCTACAGGGACTCAAAAATAGTTACACAAAACAGAGTGTGCTGCTCTGACCGGCTTTAAAGGGTTAACAATAACAATGTATTGAATAATGACTTTAAAAAAAATAATATAAAATAGTGTGCAAATACTGATAACAGTGCAAATGTTTGCAATATAAAAAATAAATGAAAAATGTAAACATCTATGTTTAGTGATGTAGCAAAGTTTACACACTGTGTCTACTTGATCCACGTCTGACTCCGCGAACCCATAATGTTTCCACACCACTGAAGTTTTTTTTACCTCTCTTTTCAACCAACGGCAGTCACTCTCCTCTCCAAATAACTTCTGCTTAGCTTTCCGAGCTTCCCTCGGGTCCTCTTAATTGTTGTGACGCATGTTCGAAATGCAGAGCGGAGCAGCGCGAGAGTAAAGCATGAGGGAGGTGCTCATAATCGGCACAGTCATTTTTAATGATTGTTGAAAGCCCAGATCGTAATCGTGATTAAAATTCGATTAATTGAGCAGCCCTAATAGCAGGTAATTTTATTTTGAAAGAATAAAACATTCCTTTAACAAGTGTCAGGCATGGGCAAGCAGTGTAGAGCAGCAGTCCCCAACCCCCGGGCCTCGGACCGGTACCGGTCCGTGAGTTGTTTGGTACCGGGCCGCGAGAGTTGAGGCTCAGGTGTGAAATGTATGGTTTTCAGGGTTTTTATCGGTTTTCAGCGTTATTTTGTTATCGTTTTGATCGTTAAATCTGTTTTCCTGGGTCTTTTCACGTGTGTTATGAATAAATCTTCTTTTTTTGGTACCGGTACTAGTTTTATTTTGTTGTATTTGTCCGTGACACCTTAAAGGCCGGTCCGTGAAAATATTGTCGGGCATAAACCGGTCCGTGGCGCAAAAAAGGTTGGAGACCGCTGGTGTAGAGTATATTATCAACTGTCCTACAGATGTCCTGCTGCAATCCAATTACAGGCTTTGCATGGATCCCTTTCAATCATTTTGAGTCCAGTATCAGGGCATGTCACAGTCTGTCTATAATTACACTAAAGACATCTGTCCTAGATTTGATTCAGACTAGAGCTGAAAAAAAATTATTTGGTTTAAAAATTAGCTAATCAAAAGAAAAATATTTAGCTTAAAATTTGAATCAATACATATTTAAAACATGTTTACATGTTCAATCACAAATCATCTTTAGTTCGGGTTAGTTACTTTAGCTCTGGCTTTTCTTCATCACTTGACTGGATATTAGCCCCTGTTAAATAGAAGAAAGAAGTTATTTAACAACATGAAACTGACTGCCAGCCAAAACATTTTCAAATGAAATTAATAGGTCCAGTGCTGAACTAGAAATAATTTGGAAAATATTTATTAACTGCTGGATGTTTATTAATTTATTTCATCATAGATGTGGGGATATTTTTTAATCACAAGACAGCATTAAACAGAGACGTTTAAAACAAACACACAAAAGGCGCATAAAGTTACATAACCAATAAAACATAAAATAAAGTGTTAAAAGAAAGTCTAGATTTGAAATGCAAGAATAAGTGTGTGAGATGCTGTTTCTGCAGCACTCACATGGATAACCTTCACCAGCACCTACCCATGCTTGCATATCAGTCACACTCTATGGTGACTCATGGAGTTCATAACCTGGAATTTCCAGCAAACATTGCTTGGTTAACTCACAGATGTGACCCAAATGCCTCCTCACCACTGCAACTCTAAGGTTTTGTGGAAGGGTTTAAAAAGCAGCATGTCCTGAGCGAATCTTAAGTCCTTTGTTTTTTATTCTCTATATGTTCTCCATATGGAATACATCGTCATATCATTTTATAGAATTTACTAATCTAGATTTGCAATTAGTACAAAATTTGTACACTACATTAACAGCATTGAGGTCATAGTCAAACATATCTGGTTTAAAGGATAATTCATAGTGGGTTTTGGTACCTAAAGATTTTACATGCATTCAGAGCATGTGAAAATTTTTTTAATCAATCACTGAACTGTCTAAAAATGATTTTACGGTAAATTTACTTACTTAGAATTGGAATTTAAATTGGTGACTGAGGGCTTCTGGAAGCCATGAACAAAAGCATAATCTCAGAACCAGTTTTAAAACGGTTAATGAGTTGTATTGTGTACAGTATCAAAAAACAAGTAAAATCTGCTATAGACGGAAAAAAATATTGAACCATACAAATATGAATCCACTTATTCCCATCCTAAAGTAAGACACAAAACAGTTACTGATTTGGAGTTTTAGGCCAGAATGAACAAGTGTGGCCTACATTTTCATTTTGGCTTGCATGGATAAGAGAAACCTGGGAGAGTTTTGAAAATAGTCTACCTGTGTGCATCGTCATTTAAAAGAAATGCTTCTATCTAATCTAAACTGAAAATCAAAACGTAAATAGCAGCCTTATTATAACAAGTTGCACATTTATGTTACTGAAAGTTGAAAATTGTTCAAATTTGATGGAACCCAAACAAAGTGCAACAATGCTGCAGCCATTTTTAATAGTATTATTTGAGACTCTTAATTTTGAATGTGCCAGAACTATGAAAAATGTTTCCAGACAAAGAGTGTCTAGATTGAGTGCTGACATTTTTTAGGTTTTATTTCTGGCACTCTGGTTGATTTGACAACACCATGTCTGGTCGTTTTTATTCATTTTTCACTGCTGTGCAAAAATTCAGTTTTTCAGAATAAGACAGCTATAGAAACTGATAAAAGAAGTTAAATTTGAGGGGCAACAGGGGACCTGATCCATTATACTCTATATTTTATATCACCTGTTACTACAGCATTGTATTTCTATACAGATTAACTGTAATATAATAGAATAAATAGTTTGAAAGACATCATTACAACAGACCTCCTTCTGCTAAAAGATGCAAACAATATAGGCAATACATCTGAGCAAAAATACTTTTTTCCAAATGTGATAATTAGGCTGGTGCTGAGAGAAAAGAAACAGAAACAGAAGAAAGCAATCAGCGAATGTCAAAGAGGCTAAGAAGCTCATAAAAGAAAATATATATGAACACTACTTGCAAGTAGTATTTAAATGTTTTAATACTGCTGTGGAATGCTATGCAATGTGTGTAAGTTAGATTGCTAATGATGAACTACATTTTTCTGAATAATTCTGATTATAACTAAAAATATATGTTTTTGTACCACTATTTTTTTTTTCAAATATGACCATCATTGCACCTGTTAGTGGGTGGGACATATTAGGTAGCAAGTAAACAGTTTGTGTTGGAAGCAGGAGTGAAGACTAGATAACTGGGTCAGAGTATCTTGGAAGCTGGAGGTCTTGTGTGGTGCCCCCAGTCTGCAGTAGTCAGTATCCTTCAAAATTGGTCCAAGAAAGTAACAGTGAAGTAACTGTGACAGTGTAATGGGTGATCAAGGCTCATTGTTGTATTTGGGGAACAAAGGTTGGTCCCATTAGATGAGCTACTGTAGCTTCAGTTACCAAACAGTTTAACGTTGATGGTTGGGTGTATTTGCATCAATTTTTCTTGTGAACACATGGCATCAGGATATATAATAGGAAGGAGGAGGTAGTGTGATGCTTTGGGGAAAGTGCTGCTGAGAGGTCATAGGTCCTGCCACGTGGATGTTACTTTAGCACAAACTACCAGCCTATGCATTGTTACAGACCATGTACGCCCATTCATGGGAATGGCACTCCCTGATGGCTCTGGCCTCTTTCAGCATGATACCACGAAGCAAAAATGGTTTAGGAATGGTTTGAGGAGAACAACGCATTTGAGGTGTTGACTTGACTTCCACGTTTCCCAAATTTCAGTCTAGTCAAGCATCTGTGGTATGTGCTGAATAGAATAGAATAGAATAGAATAGAATAGAATAGCCTTTATTGTCATTGTACAGAGTACAACGAAATTGGAGTGCCACTCCCTTGGTGCAAGTTTCAATAATAAATATAAATGTAAAATATAAAAAGTACAAAAAAAACAATCGTAAGTACTCAAACAATAGTATGTACAATATATACAGGATAGCAGCATTAATATAATGACAGTATGAATAGCAGCATAATATAATGACAGTGACGGTATGGAATAGGTTCAATTGTTTTTGTGCTTATTTACTACGGTGATAGCTCTGGGAAAGAAGCTATCCCTGAATCTGTTTGTCCTGGTTTTATGTGACCTGTACCGTCGGCCTGACGGTAATAGTTCAAACAGTTGGTTGCTGGGGTGAGAGTGGTCCTTGATGATATTGCCAGCTCTGCTGAGGTACCGAGAGTTTGCAGTGACCTCCAGGCTGGGCAGAGAGCAGCCAGTGATCTTCTGGGCTGTGTTGATGACCCTCTGCAGTACTTTCCTGTCTGCAGCTGAGCACCCTGCATACCATGTTGTTATGCCGTACGTTAGGATGCTCTCTATGGTGGCTCTGTAAAATGTCACCAGCAGCCTCTCCTCCAGGTTGTTCCTCCTGAGCACTCTCAGAAAGTGGAGACGCTGCTGGGCCTTTTTAACCACCGCTGTAGTATTTGCAGTCCAGGAGAGGTCATCAGATATCTGCACGCCCAGAAACCTCATGGAGTGTACCCTCTCCACACAGCTCCCGTGAATGTAAAGTGGGGCCGGGTCTGCTCTGCCCTTCCTGAAGTCCAAGATAAGTTCTTTAGTTTTCGTGGTGTTCAGTTGGAGGTTGTTAACTGAACACCACTCAGTCAGTCTGTTGACCTCATCTCTGTAGTCCGACTCATCCCCCCTTGAGATGAGTCCAATCACTGTGGTGTCATCCGCGAACTTTATGATGGTGTTTGAGAGATGGGTAGGGGAGCAGTCGGATGTGTAGAGCGTAAACAGGAGGGGACTCAAAACACATCCTTGTGGAGACCCGGTGCTGAGTGTGATGGTGCTGGACCGGTGGGGGCCGAGTCTGACAGACTGTGGTCTATTTGTCAGGAAGTCCTTGATCCAGAGGCAGATGGGGGTGGAGAGTCCCAGGTGAGACAGTTTCTGGACCAGGATCTCCGGGATGATATGATTGAATGCTGAGCTGAAGTCCAGAAAGAGCATTCTCACATAGCTTCCTCGGTGCTCCAGGTGACTCAGCGCAGTGTGGAGCGCTATGGTGATAGCGTCCTCGGTGGAACGATTTGTCCTGTAGGCAAATTGGTGGGGGTCCAGAGTGGGAGGCAGACCGGCCCTGATGTGCTGACAGACCAGTCTCTCAAAGCACTTCATCACTACAGGCGTAAGTGCAACAGGCCTGTAGTCATTTGGGCTGGCCACAGCTGTCTTCTTGGCGATGGGGATGATGGTGGAGGTTTTGAGGCAGGGCGGGACGGTGTTTGATGACAAGGAAAGGTCGAAGATTTTAGTGAAGACTCCGGTCAGTTCGTCAGCACATGCTCTGAGAACCTTTCCATGTATTCCATCAGGACCTGCCGCCTTCCTGGGATTCACTGACCTTAGAACACACCTCACTTGGTGCTCCCTAAGTGTTAGTGTGCCAGTGCTGGGGGCGGGTGGAAGTGGTGTGGCAGCTGAGGGCTTGGTCGTCTCAAAGCGGGCGAAGAAACGGTTTAGATCCTCAGCCAGTGAGGCATCAGTCCTAGATGTTGCCTGGTTATTGCTTCTGTAGTTGGTAATGTGATTGATCCCCTGCCACATTTTTCTGGGGTCGTTGTCAGCAAAGTGATCTTCAATCCTCCTCCTATAGGCAGCCTTAGCTTTCCTGATGCCTCTACTCAGGTCTGCCCTGGCCGCCCTATACGCAGCCCTGTCCCCTGACTTGAAGGCAGTGTTGCGGCTTTTTAGGAGGGATTGCACTTCGCTATTCATCCAGGGTTTTTGATTTGGAAACACCCTGACCCTTTTGTTGACGGTGACATTGTCAACACAGTTCCTGATGTACGAGAGTACAGTGTCCGTGTACTCCTGGAGGTTGTGGCTGGAGAATAAATCCCATACAGTTGTTGAGAAGCAGTCCTGCAGTTGAGAAAGGGCTCCTTCAGGCCAGGTTTTTATTGTCTTTGTCTGGGGCTTTGTTTTTCTCAGCAGGGGGGTGTAGGTGGGGGTGAGGGACATGCAGAGGTGGTCAGATCCAGCCAGGTGGGGGAGGGGTGTCGCTCTGAAAGCATGCCTGATGTTTGAATAGACATGGTCCAAAGTGTGTTCTCCTCTCGTAGCAAAGTCCACGAACTGGACAAATTTAGGAAGCACAGTCTTTAGGCACGCTTTGTTAAAGTCGCCGGCGACAATAAAAACCCCATCGGGGTGGGCAAGCTGTTGTTTGTTTATGGTGTTGAGCAAGAGGCTGAGAGCCATGCTAACGTTAGCATCCGGCGGTATATAAACAGCTATCACAATAACTACTGTAAACTCCCTCGGGATGTAAAAAGGTCTGCACGAGACTGCCAGAACCTCCAAATCAGGAGAACAGTGTGTGTGAATGATCCTGCTGTTACAACACCACTCGTTATGCACGTAAACACATAGCCCCCCTCCTCTGCTTTTACCTGAGTTGCTGTTTCTGTCATGCCGGTGTAGCGTGCGGCCTGCTAACTCGACTGCAGCGTCGGGAATCAGCGGGTGAAGCCACGTCTCCGTAATAAGAATAATGCTGCAGTTACGTGCAAAGCTTGTGTTGGCTATCTGTAGCTCCAATTCGTCAAGTTTGTGGGTGATGGATCTGGCGTTCGATAGGAAAAGGCTCGGAAGTGCTGGCCGGTGTGGATGTTTGCGTAGCCTAGCGTCTGAGTCCGACCGGCATCCCCTCTTCTGCTTTCTTTCCCTCCGTCGCCTTCTACGCTTGCTGGGCGGGCAGACCATCCACGGTGACCCTGGCGGTCTCGCTATCTCCACCAGGATGTTGTGTGTTCGCTGATAGTCGCCAGAAACAGACAAACTATATTTAAAACCTAGATCAATTAGGTTCTGGCGACTGTAAGAGATGGTGGCGTTGCAAACATTCAAAAATATCCACATTAAAAGTAAAAACGAGCACCAAACTGGAGAGCTAAGAGCCGCTGCACCCGTGCGCGCCGCCATCTTGTTTACTGGACAAACAAGTCAGATCCATGGAGACCCAACCTGGCAACTTACAGAACTTAAAGGATGTGTTGCTAATATTTTGGTACCAGATACCACAGGGCATCTTCGGGGGTCAAGTGGAGTCCATGCCTCGACGGGTCATGGCTGTTTTCACAGCAACAGGGGACCAACACATTATCAGGCAGGCGATCATAATGTCACACTTGATTGTATTTTGCCCTTTAATTTGAAGAGTATGTTAATAGGTTCTACAACTGGCAATGAAACTACTCTGTATTGGGAATACTAGCAACCTGAAATTTAGTTTTTAATGCCTCTTCTTTGTCTCAGTGCGGCTTCAGAGGCTTTTCAACTTTTCTAGTCCATAAGGTAATAGCTCTGTAACTTTAATCAAAAGTATGTAGCTAGTGAGTTTGGAGAGATTAGTGAGCTTCCAGATAAAGAATTACAAGAGAAATAGAGGTGCATATGTTGTAAGTCATATTATACACCCAGTTTGACAGTGACTTCTGTAGAGTCCTAATTTCAGTATTTTTATTCAGTCAACAACTGCTGACAATAATTCAATATTAAAAAATTTAATTGCTGCCCAAAATTTTTGCATCCATGAATACATTTGCTCTCTCGTCTTGTATTGCGTCTCCTTTTTAGAATCAGAATCAGAATCAGAATCAGAAAGGGGTTTATTGCCAAATGTTGAGCAGGTTTACAACATTAGGAAATTGCTGCGGTGCTTCAGTGCAAACATAGTGTCATAAATAGCACTTAAATAGACATGAAAAAATAAAAGTAGGGATAAGAATTAAAAGTGCTACGTAGAAAGATATATACATGAGTGCAGGTGGTGATCAGTGCCAAGCATGGAATGATGCAGTGACACAGCGTAGGGTCATGTGTTAGTGGTGGGAACAGTCATATGGTTATTGTTCATGTGTCCAACAGCAGAGGGGAAGAAACTGTTCTTATGGCGAGAGGCTCTGGTGCGAATGGACCGGAGCCTCCTGCCTGAGGGGAGCAGGTCAAACAGACTGTGTCCAGGGTGAGAAGGGTCAGCTTTTATTGTAGTTGTATACCATCTTTCCCCATGTTATTTTTTAATATTTAATTATGTGAACTTTCATTGCTGTAAAGTTTGATTGGCATGAAATGTTCCTGTTTTCTTGGTTCCACATCTTGTTCAAGTCATCAGCAGCAAATATGTCCTCTTGGGGGTTGGGCAAACGCCAGAGGTCCACAGTGGGCTACCGACTGTTAGGCCCAGTACTGGTATTAACTGTAGGGCACATGTGGGCAGGCTGTGGACTGCCCACACAAAGCAGAAAGAAGCCCATAGTGGGTCTACAGTATGCCCATTCTTTTTTATTTGCTGGAGAGAAACAGCTGTTAACTAACCTACTGTGAATGAGAAGAAGAGGTGCAAGGCCAAGCTTTAATTCTAAGAGCTACTTTAACCTGTTTTTCATCCATCCGTACACCCATCATCTTCCGCTTATCTTGGACCAGGTCAGGGGGCAGCAGCCTAAGCAGAGAATCCCAGACCTCCCTCTCCCCGGGCCACCTCATCCAGCTTATCTGGGGGAACACTATGGCGTTCCCAGGCAAGCCATGAGATATGATCTCTCCAGCTGGCCGAACTTCTCACCCTGTCTCTAAGGGAGAGGCCAGCCACCCTTTGGGGAAAGCTTATTTCCAGCACTTGTATCCCCAATCTAATTTTTTCGGTCACTATCTAAAGCTTCTGACCATAGGTGAAGATAGGGATGTCGATCAACCGTTAACTCGAGAGCTACGCTTTTATGCTAAGGTCTCTCTTCGCCACAACAGACCGATACAGCATCCACATCACTGCAGTCGCAGCACCAATAAGTCTGTCGATCTCCCACCCCCCTCACTTAACAAGACCCCGAGATACTTAAAATCCTCCACTAATTCGTCCCTGACCCGGAGTGGGCACTTAACCTCACTTAACCTTAACATCCTATACTTCCAAAAGCACTTCAGTCGAATGCCTTCTCCAAATCCACAAAACACATGTTGGGCAAACTCCCATACACCCTTAAGTATATTTGAGAAAGAGCTGGTCCAGTGTTCCACGACTGGGATGAAAAAACACATTGTTCCTCCTGTAAGACAGACTCTTCTTTTTGGGACCCTGGCAAAGACTTTCCTGGGAAGGCGGAGGAGTGTGATCCCTCTATAGTTGTAGCACACCCTCCAGTCCCCATGCTTGAAGATGGGAACCAAAATTCCAGTCTGCCAATCCAGAGGTATGACCCCTGATCTCCACGCAGCATTATAGAGGCATGTCAACCAAGACAGCCCTACAACATCCAGAGCCTTCAGGAATTCAGGTCGAACACCAAGGAGGCCATGCCTCAGTAACCTTACCCCCAGTGGTGGACGAGTCATTCCCTCATCCCCAGACTGTGCTTCCTATATGGAAGACATGTGAGTTGGTTTAAGGAGGTCCTCAAAATATTCCTTCCACCACCTGATGCTGGGCTTACACTGTGCGATTTTTGGCCCATTTTGAGCCGATTTTTGAGTCGTGCGACCGTTTTGGCGATCGGCCCGATTTTGGCCTTCATCGTGCGTTGTGCATCGTGTAGTATACGTGGGGTAACGAGACGCGATTAACACCTCACGACCAGCTCCCGATCATCAATCGCTTGGTCGGGAGGATTTCAAACCTGTTTGAAATCCTCGCGACCGTCGTGAGGGTGTCACCGCAGTTTGTCACACTGCGCACGCACAAACACAAATGTCAGCGAAAAAGACGGCGCAGCACGGCAGTGCAGCGTGTGATCTGGACACAAGCGATGGAGGTACAACTTGTAGAACTTTGGAAAGCTCATCCGAGCCTTTTCGATGTGGCCTCACAAAATTATCACGACACAACAACCGTGAAAATAGTTGGATCTACACTGCTGCTCAATCACAGCTGCCTGATCAATGTTTTTCATTAGCAATTTAGCAAAGTTGATGGTGGTGGTGTGCGTGTCTGTGTGAGTGAAAGACAGAGAGAGCGAGCGACAGAATTTCTGTTATAACCTTCATTTTATGGACGCACAGTGTGAGCACTCAGGTCGCATCAGTCGTATAGTGTGAGACCCTGCATCGTGACCTGTGAACTTCTAACCCCTGCGAGTCAATCGTACAGTTTGAGCAGGAGCTGAATCGCACGACTGAAAAAATCGCACAGTGTAAGCCCAGCATGACTCAGTCAAAATCTCCGAACTCCTCCCACACCCAAGTTTTGGCTTCATCCGCTGCCTGAGCCGCGTCCCACAGGCTATCCACCAAGTGTTGATCAGTTGACGGGTCAGCACCTCTCACCCAAATGTCCAGAACACATGGCCACAGATCTGATAATACTGATCTAATAAAAGTTTCAAATTTGCCATTTGTTCTACTATGACTGCGGTGATGTTTTTTGACATCTTTACTACTACACAAGCAGGACTACGGATATTTTCATTGGCATATTGAGGTACATGTGTGTTCCCACTTTTGTACTCTATTGAAGCATTTTGTATATGTGAGTATGTATATAAAATGAAATGTATACAATATAAATGGAAAATTCTTTCTTTCCTGCTTTTGAAAGTTTAAATCCTCTTTTTTATCTCAGTGTCTTTACTACAGTTCCCTATCACAACACTACCTTCTGCTCCCTCACTTTCTTATCCTGAGCCCTCTGTCTCTCACTTGAGTCTCTGCTCAGTCGTCATCTCTTGTTGTCCACATGCTTCCCCTATTGAACGTGTGTATGGTCTGTCTATTTCCATTTATTTCTCGATAAATCCAAGCAGCTGGTCATTGAATGGAACACTGCATTCTGCCCTTTTCCAATGTTGCACAGATAACAGTCACACAGCCCACACACAGTTCATCACGTTTATGCACCCATGTGGCCTGATGGAGTGATGCACCCCTAAAACCCAGTGGCCAAAGACATGAGTACTATTGACTGAGTGATTGGGCATGTGTGTACCACATTCACTTTATTGCTTTTTTTCCAGTTGTGAATTTGAAACTCATTAGGTTTAAAACATTTCGGTGCTTTTGAGTATTGCAGTCAACATAATTTTTTTTTTAATCCCTGAAAATCTATACCACGAGTCTTAGTTTGTAGATATTTTGGTTCAGTTATTTGTTTTTAGGTCTCTACTGGGCAAAACAGTAGATGATTTCAGTGTAGCAAATGGTGTGTCAGATGCTGTTCCAGTTCTGGCAGGGGTACTGTTGGTTTTCGAGTGGACATTTTGAATGTGTGTGAGTGTTTGTGTGCATGTGTTTGTCCCTGCTCTTAGAAGAAAGGCATCTTCGAAGACTGATCTTATTGTAGAGCCAATGGTTTTGCAATGTAGGCTTCTTTTTCAAGTGTTTCCATTACTTCAAATGAGGCAGAAAGAGGGAAAGAATAGTTGCAAGGGAGGGAGCGAGTCAAAAGGGAAGACAAAGAGAGAAAGCGAGAGAGATGTAATCTGTCTCCAATCGATTGGCTGCACCTCTGACCACTCTTGGGATCCCACTATCATTTGTTTCCATCTGTCTGCCTCCTTTCATTTTTTTCTCTTTCTTTTTAATTCCGTTTCTCCTTATTTTCTCTTTTAATTCCCATTCAATTAAGGCTGGGTATATTGGCTGGCCATTGGTTAATTGCTTAGGGGCCCTCCATGGAGCTCACCAGACCTTAACGAGATGATGTGGTTGCCCTCACAGTACTTTTAGCAATGTACGTGTGAGTGAATTTGTGCATGTATGTTGGCATTTTTTAAATGTGTGCATATTTAAAGTGGTGTCCAGCTTGATTATTCCTTTTATAATATATTAAATTAAAGATCTAATTTTATTAGATCTGTGTAAGACACTAGCTTATTCTGTATATGATCTATTTGATGTTAATAAATGTATAAATAAATAAATGTGCAATATGCAAGCCCATCTGCTATAACCCCACATACTTCATATTCTTGAGTTGCCATAAAAGCATTCATGAATACAGCCTTTTACATAGCAGATAAGAAAAATTTTTAACATTCAAAATGTTTAGCATTCATCTGCCAGACAGTTTATTTTATAAGCATATAGCTACCATTTTGAAATGTATAGTTGTAGCAAATGTGTTTAGAAAGAAAATACTCCTGATACCCATTTCATATCTATAGCTAAGCTATAGATATCACACATCTATAGCTAAGCACCTTGTTAACATTAACTTATACACATACTCAGGCACATTGGAGGTGACTTGGCTTTCAAAGATCCATTGACAAGCAAACTACCAACCAGCTGGTCCTTTATGTCAAATTTCAGATTTAAAATCTTCCTATTTTTTTTTCCAGTTAGCTTCCTGTTTGAATTTTAGTTTGAAACTATTGTTGTTCTTTGCGTTCTTGCATCTCTAATTGCTCATGTTAATTAATACGTTAATGAATACCTGGTACTTTTCTGTAGTCTGTGGCCATGTATTTGTATGTGTGAGTGTGTGTTTCTGATAGATGTCACTTCCCCCATGTGTTGTGCCCTTTAAAGATTGATTAATTCACTGAGCACACGCTGTCTAAATCGGGCCTTGGGGCTTTGGCGCCAACTCTATCTGAGTGGTGTGTCTGTTGACCAGACAATTACCAAGCTAGTCCATCACTATCTCTAAGGCCTGTTGCAAGCCCCAGTTTACCCTGGCAAGGCTGATTAATTGTACACACACATTTACACTTTGAAATGCCAGCAAGTACACACTTTCACACACTTTTCTGCATTCATGCATGTTCATATATCTTATTGGACTTGAAGTCAGAATCTTTGCACGGCCGGAGTGTTTGTTGAATTAGCAGATGGAATGATTGCAGATACTGACAAAGATGTGACAATGACTCATAATGTCCTTCTGATATATAATGACCCAGCAGGTGTACTTGTGATTGGTTGTGTTTGCTCATATACAGCGTTTTACTTATTTATTTATTTTTTAAATTGAAGCTAAATGCTTTTTCTTCTTCCGATCTAAGCTTGGCATATATCACAGCTAAGATACGCTTATGTAAAATAAAAGTTTAAAAAAACATAGACTTGAGACTTGAGATGTTGGAAATACTCGCAGTTTGTTTTCATTTTTTATTGAAAGTGAAATACAAAATTTAAAGAACTATAAAATATTTTACAACACGGTTATCCTGAAACCTTTTCTACTGATTGGTGGGATAGGACTGCGTTTACTTGTGAAAATGGCAGTGCATTGCATTTTAATAAGTCTAGAAATATGTTCCATCATTTTGAAAAGGTTAAAAGTTGGCATTGCAGAATGTGCCTGAGTGGTAACAGAATAAGTGCCCTAAAATATCAACGTATCAGTGACAACAGCAACAGTCCCCTTTGAAAGTCCACAACAACATGCTTTACATATAATCATGTCTTCTTATATAAGTTACTATAAGCAATATAAATGCTAAAGGAAACTAAAATAATGTTTTACAGCCAAACAGAAATCTTTAAAAAAAAAAACTCATATAAGTTATGTTACTTAGATAGGAGTAAATACTGCAATGTGTCCTTTCCGTTCAACGAACAGTACTGATATTATAACTCTGCACTTTTTATTTTTCCTTTATTATTATTCTTTCACGCTTATTTTGGCCAAAGGCACTATTACACCTCTACTGAAAGTTACAGTAGGTTTCCTATAATTCTCTAACTTGCTTTTTCTGCTACACTCTACATTTAATACCCTCTAGAAAGGCTAGACTTTATGTTCTGTGATTATATAACAGATCTTTTCATTTCATTTCATTCTCTGCCAGAGAATTCAACATTAATGAATCAATGGTACAGAAGTGGAGGAAGCAAGAAGAATGAGTTTAATAAAGTTTGATTTATCTGACTGCCTTGTTTCGCTTAATGTGCCTTATAATCCCGTGCACCTTATGGTCTGAAAAATACGTACTGCACACTGCAGTTTAATGTTGCAAAGCACCTCTTTTTAACTTCAGTGGATATTATACATGGTTATGCTCAGGATATGTCAGCCCATTTCTACTGGAAATGCCTTTTGGTTAAACTTTCAGCAAGGAATTTGTATTCGCACTGTTAAATTTTTATATAGCTTTAATGTACATAAAAACCAGCTTCTTGTTTAAGTGAAAATAAAAGGAAGGTTGTCTTTTTGCACTAGTAATGTTGTGGAGTTGTATTTTGTCTTGCATCAATTATATCGTCAGTTATATCGTTATCGCAAATTTTCAAATATATATCGTGATAAATATTTTTGGCCATATCGCCCTGCTCTACATGTAAAGATAGATCTGGATATGCAATAAGACTTTAATATTGCAATATTAATTCTAAAATGAGGACCAAATCCTCCCTCTCTCATGGGCACACAGAAACATACTGACAGCACCATACATTCATCTTGCAGTTATTAATGGTATAAAATTGTATTTGATTAAAAAAGCAAAAAACAAAGTCAGAGGTATCTAAAAGTCTTTTTGTCTGCCTTTTAATTTTCTAATATGTACAATTCTTCTTTCTCACTCTGTTTTATCCTGTCTCCCACTCAGAACAAATGCCAAAAGTGTACCAAATTTCCATGGAAATTACATTGCAAAGCCGCAGAGGGAGAGGCGAGTGAAGCAGAGCAACTTAAAATGGCTTTATATAAAGGACTCCGAGGCCCTTTAATTACACTGCTATT
Organism: Rhamphochromis sp. 'chilingali'; assembly: GCF_963969265.1. Taxonomy (NCBI): domain Eukaryota; kingdom Metazoa; phylum Chordata; class Actinopteri; order Cichliformes; family Cichlidae; genus Rhamphochromis; species Rhamphochromis sp. 'chilingali'. The sequence goes on from NC_137931.1 coordinate 30,960,580, forward strand.
GATTGCTATGTGCAGGTTTCCCACATTCATTTGCTGCTTTTTCCTCTCAACTATGCATTTAATACCCAGCAGAGAATTGCACTTAGTTGCTTCTGAATGTAGACAATTTTATAAGATTATACATAATATCTTTTTTTAATTATCTAGTTTATATATTTAAAGTAGTAGAATGTATGGATGTATTTTGTTATTGCATATATGGTTTCTTTCTTATTTCTTGCCTTAAAAATGTATTACATATTTTAATTCTATGTAATGCTAAGTATAAGTTTGTCTAATAAATCTATCCAGTAGTCAGAGTAACACAATGTTACAATGCTACTAAAAGACCATTACCATTACTAGGAGTTTATGTCTTTACCAATACACCATGGCACTGTAACCAGGGTACATATCTGCCACCTATTCTTACTATGTCTCATTCTGCCATTTAATCAAAGAGGCTGAGATGCAGTAGATGTCCTAGAGTTACGGAAATCAGCATTGGTAAGCCGAAGTGGTGTAAATTATGAGATTGTCAAGCGGGAGACCAAGGATCTTGTCACAGGAGCTTTGGTTGTGTATTTAGTTACATTTCATTTCACTTCCCATTAGGTTTGGTTTAGGGTTAGGGTTTAGATGGCAAAAGCACTTAACAAGGTGTAGGAAAGGATTGCAGTACGTTATCCCCGTCGGCAACTCAGCCATGAGTGATACCAGAGGAGACCCAGAGTGTTCAAATGCAGTTCCAAGGATCCTGAACAAGTGTGGAATTAGTTGGTGTAAAACAATTTCACAAGCACAAACAATCTGATTACAGTTTAGTTTTGAGCAGTATCGGTGGCACTGGTAATCTTTCCCAACTACAGACAGAGCCAGACTAGCCTTGCCGCTAAGGTAATTTAGATTTTGTATTTCGAGTATAGACATGGCAGTGCTACTAACTGTCTCGACCAACTTGAAATGGAATAAAGTCGTATATGCTGTTTTAAAAGGTAATGTTCTACATGTGTTTGAAGTCTTCATGAACCTTTGATCATACAGAAGCTACATTTTGTGGGGAAAGTAAAAGTATGCACAGGTTGAGCACATTGGTTCCTTTAACCTCCTAGGACCTGGCGTCCACATATGTGGACATCACATTTTGGGTTATTTAGACCAAAATACTCAATTTTGATCTACAAGGGCCTGAGATCCACTTACAAGGGCATTATACTGCTACTGTTCTATCAAATTTTTAAAGAATATCCTCATGTGGCTCTCATTTTTCTTAAAAACAAAAATAACGTAAAAAAAAAATATATATATATCTGGTAATTCTTTGTATTTACATTCATCGAGCCCCAATATGCCCAAATATCAAAGAGAAATTAAAAATGCATGTCGTGAAGGAGTTTGGGTCTTAGGAGGTTAATTTCATTTACAAAGGTAAACCTCTGGGAGAAAGCTCTGCCTTGGTTTGAACCCAGGACTCTTTTCCTCTGAGGAAACAGCTCTTACCACTAAAACAACATGCTGCTTTTTATTCTGCCATACTGCTTGTGATAGGGAATTCATACAATCCTCCAGGATAAAATGGTGCTAAATAGCTTAGCTCTGTTGGTGACATCACAGTGTATTTGAGTTTTATATTTGCTGAAATCAGGACACATTCTGTGGGGAAAAGGGCATTTCCATTTCATTTAGCCCTTGGAAGTCAAACATGTACTATTGTCCCTTTAAATATTTTCATCAACTCTCAAAACTTAACTTAGAGTCACCTCTTACCTGTAGAAGCAGCCGTATCTGTAAACCCATTCATCATGAGGGGAATTACTCTATGACAAATCTCTCTCCCTACTCTCTGTGCGTTTGCAGATTGAATACACAAACGGTCCACATGTTCCATCCCTCCTCTTTAGCCATAGTCATTTGTGCCAATGTCAAAAGTGATAAATGGGTTATGTGGCGCCTATGAGAGAAAGCAGTGAATTTTTATAATGTATTAAACAGGAGCGAGAGGGCAAGCAGACAGGCAGGGAGGGAGGGATGGAGGACAGGAGTGAAACTGGAAAAGTGGGCTGTCATGCTGTAGTGCTGTAGGCAGGGGACCTCTGTCACACACAGTTTGAGCCCCAGCTCGCATCTTTGCTGGCACTTCTTCTGTATTTCCCTCAGATATCCAGCCATCAGCCCCCCAAGAGCTCACAGCCATCCAGCAAGGCAGCTGAGCTGGCAGACACAATATCTAGTGACTGCTCTGTCAAATGCATCATATGGCCATCTGTGTGTGCTTTTAAGTGTGGTCTTTTTGCCTTTCTTACAAGAGCCAGTTGCACTTTAAGACTATCACATGAAAGTCTTCGAAGGTCATGTTATGTTTCACATTTTTATGTATTGTTGCTGTTTGTTGATAGAGCTGTAAATACAAAAACATCATAATCATAAAAATAATAATCTCCAATCTAGCATAAACTGAAATTGGAACTTTGAGCTGACAATTTATTATTATTAAATTTTTAGTCTGTGCAAAATCCCATTTAGTTTTCTATTATTACTTTAATATGTGACTTTCCTTACATACTCCCCTATTAACACTCTCTCACTGTCCCATATATGATGAAAATGCCTAAAAGGAAGTCACAAGACCCCAATAAGGTACTTTTTTAAGCGGCTCTATGCAATATTGTTTATATCTGCCTTTCATTACCTTTACTTTCCAACTGGTTGAGATTGATGCAAGTGCATGCACACACATTCCCTAGTCATCTACCCTCACATCATGATTTCGTGTAAAACCGCTACCCTGCCTTAACATGAAGTCTTAACCCTCAAACAGCCCTGCAAGACGTGTTAGCAACTAGAGACAAGCAAATGTTCTCACTTTCCACACATCGTGTCTCTCTCTCAAAGAATCCAACACCAATGTGTCCTTGTAAAGATACACATAGAAGTAAACACAAATGAACCCAGACACACCAGAGTGCACAAAAACACAAATGGACTCTATTGTAATTACTTTAATGCCACTCTAACCAACCGCTCTATGAGAGGGCTTGACAGAGCAGTCTAACGGTGTGTTCACACCGAACGCGATGGGCGCGTGAAAAAAGCCCCAAACGCCCCTAACTTGACGCGTGCACATTCGCACCTCTACGCGTGTCCAAGAAAAATCCATCGCGCCCCAAAATATCATATTTTAACGCACGTGAACCGGAAATGTGGGAGGGATGTGGGAGGAAGTTTTGCAAGACCGGTATCTTTGCAAGATGGCAGCTGTCGAGCTAGCGCTTGAAGAGAGAGTCTCCCTTCTCTATTTACTGTGGAGAGCAGAGTAGCGGCGTAAAGGACATCCTTGCCGTACCTGGGTCCATCAGGTCCTCCAGAGGCGTGAGCAGTTTGGTGAGTTTCACCACTTGCTCCAGGAGCTGCGCCTGGATGACGGCCGATTCCAGCGCTATCACCGTCATTCACTCGGCCAGTTTGAGGACCTGCTGTCCCGCGTCGGTCCCAGAATCGCCCGCCTAGACACCAACTACAGGCGCTCAATCCCACCTGCAGAGCGCCTGTCCGTCTGCCTGAGGTTAGTAAAACTATTTAATACGGTAGTCCTTTATTGATACCTGTGCTAATATATGCTAAACCATCCATTTATACACTGCTAACATGGATGTGCTATGCTAACAGTGAATGCTCTCGGTGTTTACTGAAAGCAAACTGTGGTACAAAGACGACTGTTTATAATATTTCTAGTGATACTCAGAAGCTCTCATCAAGCCCCGATTTAATTCGATTTATGCTGTTATCAGTGTTTGCGATGATAGCATGGCTGTGGTGTCACATCAATGTATGCGCTCGGTGTTTGCTGATATCAAACTGTAGCATTAGGACCACTGAGTTAACCTTTGTAGTGATACTCACTCCTTTTTATTTAGACCTGGTTTAATTCTGGGATAGTTGAATATTTGTATATAATCCCTGCAGCTGTCAGACTCTATAGCAGGGGTCACCAGCCTTTATTAAAACAGAGTTAGATAAAACTGTGAACAGTTTGGTTCATCTCTAGTTACATGGTTCTATCTTGATAAGCTGTCTTATCACAGATTAATTTTTCAAAAATATTAATGATTTAAGCAAGGAAAGGGCTACATGTCAACACACAACTCTTTATTTCTATTAATGTCTTACTTCATTCCTACCTGATTGACATGTTTAGGAATTGTGAGTGATTGGCTCACTGTAGTTGTGAAAGTTGCTACCAATCAAATTATGATATGTTAAAGTTAAAATAAAACACAACTGTTTTAGATATTATCTAATATACATTTTGTAATTATCCTTATAATTACAAAATCTTTTATGTAAGATTTAAGTTTTGTGATTTAAATCTGACATCACCAAAGTATTTTGGAATTTGAATAATGTATTTTGTAACTGCAGCACACATAATACTAATTTTGAACAATTTTGTCCAGGTTCCTTGTCACCGGGGACTCCTTCAGCACCAAGCGTTCAGTTTCAGAGTCGGTGTGTCCACGGTGAGCCAGATCACCCCCCAGGCAGCGACGTCCATCTGGGACTGTCTAGTGGACGACTTCATGGCTGCGCCTTCACCTGGAGACTGGCGGTCCATCACAGAGGGACTCCAGGAGCGCTGGAACTTCCCTCTGTGCTGTGCAGCTCTGGATGGGAAGCACGTCCAGACAAAGGCACCCCATATATCATATAGGAGACACACACATTGATATACACTAAATATTTATTTCATTTCTTTTTTGTGGTGCCCAAATTTATGCACCTGCTTGATTTTGTTTAAATAATTATTGCACACTTTTTGTAAATCCAGTAAACTTCTTTTCACTTCTCAAATATCACTGTGTGTGTCTCCTGTATGATATTTAACTGACATTTTTTATTGTAACAACCAACGATTTATACAGGAAAATGATGTCTATTAACAAGGTTGCCCAAACTTTTGCATCCCACTGTATCAGTATATTTTGTCATTAGTATAATATGAAATAAATTCTACATGTGTAAAGTTGTGTGCCAACATTTGCTGTGTAGTAGAACTGAGACATTAGTCATTATAAAAATTTATTTGAAATAATATTAAAATTCTCACACAGAAATACATTAAACATAAATATATAAAATATAAGTATTTACAGAGAGACAGGAATAAAAAGGACCAGCTGCTCTCCAGAGCAGGAACCAGGCTGAGGAGGAAATGCTCCATTGGAGACTGGTGTGGCCTCTTCAGGGACTCCAGGGTGGCCAGCTCCACCGCCGATGGACCGTCCTGGGACCCGTCCCTCATCTGCCTCGGAGCCGTCCTCCCCTGTGGGCCTGTAAAACAGCACAAAACGCAAAGAAATGAGAAGGCTGCTACTAGATTTTAATTTCAACATTGAAAAAAACAAACAAATCAAAAACAGGATATAATCAGATTGGTTGTAGATCTTTAGTAAAGGTGATCACAAGGCAATCCCACCGACTAAAAAGGTATCAGTGCTTGCTCTACATACCTGTGGGTGCAGCAGCAGGAGCTCAGGGACTGGGGAGCCAGGAGAAGCAACAGGGGATGCTCTGCTTCAGAATCAGTTGGTTCTATCAATACAGTATTAAATGTTAACAGGTTGAATATAATAATCATAGAGTAGACAGTGGTCCCTCATTTATTGCAGCAGGGGTTCTCAGAATAACTAGCCCCTGGCCACGCACTTTATACACTGTTTTCCACACACACAGTTCTCACAATTGATTCTCAAAGTGCAAACCTTTGTAGATTGCAAAACGTAAAAGTATTATTATGCCGCGGTTTGTCTTCATCTGCCTGCCACTTTCGTGCGCCTTTTTCCCTCGCGGTGCAGGTGTCTATTTCCGAATGAGGCTCATAGTTATGGGTGTTTTTGTGCTGTTTTTTCTATTGGACGTGATGGTTATCAAAACCAAACATGATAAATTTGGCAAGTGCAGGAGACACGACACGGAGCAGATTTGTCAATCAGGCTGCAGAATGCAATGCTGTCCGGTGCAAAAAAAGGAAAAAGAAAATTAAAAAAAAGAGGCAGTGACGGATGAACAGCGGGACCACTGTGAGCTGTTTATTAATAAACAAAATATATTCTTAAATGACAACATGCCTAAAAGCAGAACGGTATTTGTACGTCAGTGGGAAAATAGCGGTGGCTTGCTAGCTTTTGTGCGGCTTCCCCGGGTCAGTGAAAACTTTAGAGAAAACTTAAGAGAAATGAATGAACTTACCAGGTTGCCCGATCTCTTTACATATCTTCCTCCAAGCTCGGTCCTTTATATTCCTGTCTCGGTCCAGAAAAGCAGCTGGTGTCGTATGGCTCCGGGTTGTTTGCTACGGCATTGATTAGCCTTCCTTCTATTGAAGAATAAAGGGCTTTGGCTGGATCTGCCCCTTTGAACTAGGTAACAGCCACGTCAGGCTGATTGGTTGTCGCAGCGCGATTTGACGCTGGAGTTCAGATTTTTCCAACTCGAGCGGGGGACGCGAAACGCGTGTATGCACAAAATGCAACACATAAACTCACGCGCGTGGTTTTTTTCGCGAGTCAAACGCCTGAAACGCGCTACACTCACGCGCGTTTCAGGCGTTTTCGCGTTTTCGCGACGCAAATCTGCTTCCGAATTTTCGCGGGAGCCGCAATCGCGGGTCAGCGCGCCTTTCCATTGACTTTACATGTAAGCCTGACGCTCTGCCTGCTTCTATCGCGTTCGGTGTGAACACACCGTAACAGATGAACAGTAGTAGTTTAATGCATTCTGATCTCCAGTTTCCTGAAGATTGTGTGTTTCCTTCCCTTCTGACAACCATCAAGAGTTTAACCCTTGGAAAACAACTTAACAATTTTAGGACACCTGTAAAGTGGAGTGATGAAGTACTTAAAGGTTCAAGTGATATTTCACTTTGACCGCACTCTGAGAGTGCAGTTTGTCCAATCAGATGAATTATTTGGAACTGCCAATGCACAAAAGGATAATTTCAACAATTGTGACTAAAGTCTAAAAACTATTGGTGGGACACTGGTGAAGAACGAGGATGACTATCTGAATGTATACGATGTGGAGCAAAAACAAAAAAAATCTAGGAGAGGAGAAGAAAAAAGAGAAAACATTGTCAAGGAATGTAATTAATACATCAGTTCCTCCACAAGGTGTTAGATGTGTAATTGCTAAAAAGAAATATGAACCTAAAGGTAGATAAAATGTCATAAAATCTAACTGCTGATTGGTAGGTGGTTTGTTTCATTGTGTTCACTCTGAATTTGAAGGCTGTTTTTAACCTAAGCAATAGCTATAGGATATACTAACCACAACGTTCATTTGATTTAATTTATTTTACGTCAGTCTACTTTGTTTTTGGTTTTTAGCTTGAAAATGTAATTAAAGTCAATTCAGTTCAGTTCAAATCAGTTCGGTCCAAGGAGCTTTCTTTCCAAGCCTTTTAGACTACCACGGCCTGAATGACTGAGAACCTGCACAGTCAATTCTATTCTATTTAATTTATATAGTTCCAAATCACAAATCAGTCACCTCAATATGACTGCAAGGTTACTGTTTATATTCCAAGTTTTAAAAAAAAACAAAAAACACAATAATACAGAGAAACCCCAACAATCATGCAACCTCTTATGAGCACTTGGCGACAGTGGGCAGGAAAACTTACCATTTAACAGGAAGAAACCTACAGAGATTAATAATAACGAACTCCAGAGTGGTAATATCCCCCATAGCACATTTGATTTAGAACAGAGCATTCAAACCAGGTTCTGTCTATGTAAATATATTTTCTTTTTGCTGAGTGAAAACTTATGAATGAAAATCTCCCAGTATCGTCACACTATGAATCAATAATAATTCAGAATTACTCATCTTACAATTTGTCTTTTTCTTTCTTTTTCCTAGAGCGCAAGAAGATAACCCTGACAATTGGAAACCAGTTTTCGTACAAGAAAATTTACAACGTTGTGGGATATCTGAAGGGAAAGAGGAACCCAGGTTTGTACAAAGCCACTGCAGATTTGCCTTAAAGTTAAAACACAATCTCAGCATTTTTCTGTCTCTATCTTTGCTTTTAGCTACATTTGTATTCTTTCCTGTTTCGTTAACAGAAAAGGTAATGATTTCTTGATGATGCTTGTATTACTTAGCTCTGCTGCAACATAATGCACTTAGTCCCCAAATATGGCTTTCATTCCTCAACTCAATCTGTCTGTGCTTGGCTTTAAACAAGCAGTAGAAATCATAAAAAAAAGATTAAAGGAGAAATTTGGAAACATCTGTATTCTCTTACTGGCAGAAAATTCCATGATAATATCAACACCACTTTCATAGCCATCATAAATGAGGCTACAAACAGTGCATGTTAGTTCAGTTTGCCACTAATCCTGTAAATGGGGAAGCAGTTTCTGCTTCCCACCATCAATGCTATCCACATCTGTGTCTCAGCAGAAGAGCAAATTATAGAAACTAAGCACATTCTGTGCTACAGAAATATTCTCACTGGTGGTTAAATGAGACAACCACAATGACTTCTCTTAAAGTGCTCTTGAGCAACTGAACCACTGGGTATTTAGACAAGACTAGCACTTTGTAGCAGTGACATAACATGAACCACTGGCTTCTGATACATAAGATAATAATAATCATTTATATTACCTTTCCATGTGAAATTAACCGTTTTGATGACTAAAATAACCAGATGACATCACCTTTAATGCAAACACAATTAAACTCAAATTGAATTATATGGCTGCCATAACAAATATTTTATATTAGTGAGGAAAATATTCTTTTTTTAAATTCTTTAATAAACTGTGGCATTGCCTATTATTTTCCTTGCATACAGCACTTCTATTCACATGTAGTGAGCACAGGGATCACAATAATGCATGACTTTCTCACTTAGAAGTGTTGTTTTAGAACTATTAGAATCTATTAGATTCTAATAGTTCTAGGTATTTACATTACTTTTAATTAGTTTTGATTATAACATTATTTCAGATCCATCTAAATTTAGGTTACATTTCACCTGAAAAGTGATTCTTATAAACACATATTAAGGTTCAGAAGATGCAGGTGCACGTTTTTTATGGATACATTAGATCAAAACACAATAATAGAAGCTTTAACTTGATTTGATCACACTTTCATTTTCATCCCGTGAATCCAAAGGTGGTTAAGCTCTGATAAGTAGACATTAACCACCTTAATGTTGACTAAAGTAGACATTAACTGCCTTTTGCTCTCTTAATGTCAACCATCGTGTTTCTTAAATGTCTGCCATTTGCATCTATTTATTTCAAAAAGTTGCCCATTGATGTTGGCAAAGACTTTTGAAAATGGACCATTGGAGACGTATCTTTTTTTTCTGTTTCCATTTACAAGGCTTTGTTAACTCTGCCCATTTCAAACATGCTGTATGCTGTGGTCTTTTAATATTTAAATGTCAACCCTGGCTCTTTCTTCTTAGCTAAAACTACCCCTATCCTTTTTTAAATTGTCTCTTTATCTTGCCCTTGCCTCATCCACACAGCCTTCCTCCAATGTCACGCTACTGTACCTGTCCTGCCCACTCAGTAGTGGAAAATTATCTTGCTGATTTACAGTGTAATATTAAGCAGGCATAATGGCCCACTAAAGCAGATAATATGGGTCACAAATCTCTGGAAGGAGTGATGCTTTAACTGGTTGTGGGGGTTTCATCATATGTCTGTTCCACACTTAACTCTAAACAGACTGAATATTCATGCATGATGGCAATGGGTAATTCTGAATGACTCTTTGCTGTTTTTCTTAAATAATGCTGTACGCAGCTACAGCTAGCAGCATAACAAATCTGCCAAACAGGCACACTGTAACATCAAAGCAGCCCTGTAGTTTGAGCCAGTGTGGTTCAACACAAGTGTTACATGAATACTCCAGGGACATAACTGTTTATATTCTAATAATATCTCAGTGAAATGAATTCATAGATTTAGATTTGTATATAATTATAGTATAAAGCTGGTTCAAACTGTTTCGAACGCAACAAAAATGTATCGAACGCAACAAAAATGTAGAAAGTCTATCAACTGCTCACTAATAGCACATTTTATGATTATTCTTCCATTATTTTATTTGGTTGCCTTCCTGGACAATGTTGGGAGAATCAGTTTCAGGCATTGTCCAAAGTTGCCCTTTCTTATATGCAGCCCCAAGCAAACATGTTGGAAATGGCGACTTCAAAATGTGCTGTGCTTCAAATATTCAGTTTGACACCTTTTTACATATAGGTGCAGACAACATGGATTTTGTACTAGGCACTTGAGTGGTTAAAGACTGCATCAGACATCTGCATTCACATGCATTCAACTAGCTAAGGCTGGGAAGCTTGGTTAAAAAGCTGCATCCATACACTATATGGCTACATCACAGAGTCCAGTGCCTTAGTGCCTACAGTGTGCTAAGTAACATAGCAAAAATAAGCATTTAAATAAAGCACTAGAACTGGAGCAGGGATTACCTGCATGGACTGTTACAACAGTACATATGTCTTTGCAGCAATCCATATTACTTGTCAGAAAATAACATTAAAACATTTTCCAAAAAGCACCAACATCAGACACATGGTTAAGAGGAGCCTTATCGGCATCACCTGCCACTTAAATCAGTCGTGTCTGTGATTTTTTTTTTGTCCATCATGCACATAAAAAGGTTTATTTCTGCTGTAAAGTTTGGGTTTACGTAGGAGTCTTATAACATTGCACTCACTTTGTGAAGACGTTCTTATTCTAAAGAACTGCAGCTTTTTTGTTTGCTTATTTGTTTGTTGTGTGACAAAAGTGTCACACATTTGTACTAATTAGTGTCTCATCCAGTTACTATGAAGCCGGGCTTTGAACAGCTATCATGACTTTATACTTTTTCTGTTAATCTAAAGGCAAAATATGACCAAATAATCAGAATCAGAATCAGAATACTTTATTGATCCCTGGGGGAAATTATTTTTTGTATAAATAAATATAATTTAATATAATTCTTTTTGTATAAATAAAACATAAAGTCCAAATTGCCATTGTGTGAATGGTGTGAATGTGCGAGTGAATGTGAGTGCGAATGGTTGTCTGTCCCTGTGTGTTGGCCCTGCGACAGACTGGCGACCTGTCCAGGGTGTACCCCGCCTCTCGCCCTATGACAGCTGGGATAGGCTCCAGCGCCCCCCGCGACCCTGAAAAGGATAAGCGAATGGATGGATGGATAAAACGTAAAGTATAGTCACAGAAATATTAGCTTATGCCCACGATCCTCAGTTAAAAGCCCGAAGCTATACAATTCCAACACAATCCTGAAATAAATAAATAAAACTCATGCATATGAAATATGAGATAAAGAACTTGAGTGGCCACCTAATCTCAAGATACCTACATTGCTAAATTGCTAATGTAGAAAACTCCATCCATCCATTCTCTTCCACTTATCGTTGTCAGGGTCGCGGGGGGCTGTAGCCTATCTCAGCTATCAAAGGGTGAGAGGTAGGGTACACCCTGGACAGGTCGAGAGTCTGTCACAGGTCTAATACATATAGACAAACAACCATTCTCGCTCACATTCACACCTAGGGGCAATTTGGAATTACCAAATGACCTAACCCCACTAACTGCATGTTTTTGGACTGTGGGTAGAAGCCAGAGTACCCAGAGAAAACCTACGCAAACACAGGGAGAACATGCAAAGGCCCACACAGAAAGGCCCTGGCCAGGTGGTGGAATCAAACTCTGGACCTTCCTGCTGTGAGGCAACAGTCCTAATCACTCTGCCACCATGTCACCAATGTAGAAAAATTCCTCGCAAATTTCAAAACTGTAGCAAATGTTAGAGGACTTCTACCAAGAATCAATTGCACCAAAAAACAAAATAAAACATGGTTGGTAGCTCATGTATTTATGCAAGTGAAAACATTCCTCCATTGACTTACTGCACTAAACTACAGTTAGTTTCAGCTGAACCAATAATAATTTGTCCTAGCCTAAGGGCATCACGTCTATGTTATTTTATGTTATTTTCAGTCTGTGTTTATTAATTAGGGTTTCTTATGAAAAATTAATTTAGCTTTTGATATATTAATCTCCTCCTCCCTCTATACATACCCATGAACAAAGTAAATTACACTTTCACGTATGAGTGATTTAAAGTACTTTACGCTAATCGCTGTTCATAAGATTCACCCAGGAAGCTCCACATAATGTAATAATATGTTGTCATGGGCTAAGCTAGCAGGCTTCTCTAAGCACCTCTTTTCTCAGACAGAGTCATCAGTGCTCTGTGTTGCAGTTGTGAGGTTTGCTCTGTTCTTCTTGTTGCCTGCAGGAGTTCTGCTTTGTGCATCCATACTCATCTCTCTGTCTTTGTAGAAAATGCAAAGCATACAAAGAAGCCTGAAGCATTCATGTGTGAATGCAAGTGACTTTCTTACCTCGGTAAACCACAGGAAGACACTGTGTGAATGCCTTTATGCTACTATTATTAAGTCACATCATTTGTACATATTCATTTTAAAACCCCTTTCTCGGTTTAGCTATATAATGTGCTGTGTATCTGATTTCTTGAAATAATCCCTGCTGTCTATAATTTAACACAAAAAGATGGAGAGACATATTTGGGCCTTTTACCAACAAGTATCTGCACATTAGCATAAGAAATGTCACCCTTCAGTCAAATTTCTTCCTATACAAAATCCTTAAAAGCCATGTTTCTCAGTTCAGCAGTTTAGTTCTTATAGTAATTAAGGACAGTTTGGTGATTTGAATTTGATGTGCCTGTTGTGGTTCCATGGGTCATGCAAACTTATGTAACTCTTCCCCTTTATTCTAGAGATTCTGAGTTCTGCTTCAACCTTCTGAGTCATCTTAAGGCTGGCAAAACAAAATTACCCCTATTAGGCACCAATACCCGAGTAGCTGCAGCTACCTGCATGAGCTTCAGCAATGGATGTGTGGAACATGGTCCACTGGGGACTCAGTGCAGGTAGTGTCCCCACTCTCCCTGAGTCTGGTGATGGGCAAGGGGCTGTATCTCCCTGGTTCACTGCCTATACATTGAGGTTTTTCCCAGTGGATGAGAGGCTTGGTAACCCTTGCCTTCGGATCAGGGGAACAGGTCCTGACCGTAATATGTGCCTATGTGACGAATGACAGCCATTTTGAGTCAATAGGTGAGGTGCCGGAGAGGGCTCCAATAGGCAGTCTATTTTAAATACAACCAACTCTAAATGGATAGCCACTGAAGGAAAAAAGGTCAAAAAGGATGATGGGATTTAAATATTACCCAGATGGAGACCTGTTTAAAGTACAGTGTGTGTGTGTGTGTGTGTGTGTGTGTGTGTGTGTGTGTGTGAGTGAGAGAGAGAGAGAGAGAGAGTGTTTGTTTATGAGCAGATGATCAGTGATACAACATGTGTTCAACATTAGGTCCATCAAACAGCGAGTGACCTTGTACTGTGAATTGTGGGAGGATAAATAAACCTGTTACAGTAGGTGCACTCATCTGTGTGCATTTGTGCACCTATGGACATATTCTTTTAGCATGATTGAAACATTGTCTCTAATAGTACAAAGCACAAAACACATAGAAGCCCCCCAGCTGGCCTGTGGCTCTGAACCCAGGACCTGTTTGCTGTAAGGCAAAAGAGCTAACCACCAGACCATTGTGCACCCCATCGTGCAAAGTGTGGTTGTCACATATTTGTATATCATCCTTTACCTTATTTATTTTGAGTTTGTGTAGCATCCCTCATTTTTCACCATAAATTTTTGAGTATCTACCTATACAGAGATGAAAAAAAATAAAGATTTCTCTGTTTTTAATTTACTTATTTGTTTGTTTGTTTTATTTATTTATTTATTTATCTTCAGATCGCTATGTGCTGGTTGGTAGTCGTCATGACAGCGACCATGGAGGCGGGACTTCAGCTATTATGAATCAACTGATTGCAGCACTGACAGAGCAAACCAAACGCGGATGGGTACCAGACCGTACCACTGTGTTTTGCTCATGGGGAGGCTCAGCCCTGGGAAACATTGGATCTTATGAGTGGGGAAAGGTCAGCAAACACAAGAGCCTCTGCTTTATTAAATGTCAGAGGGTCAAGGGTAGAAATGTCTGAAAATAGAAGTACTGGCAACATACATGAACACCAATCACTAGAAATATGACGACACTTCTTGTCAAAGGAGTGTGAGGGGTTGGGTCTTAATTATGATGGTGTGATGAGTGTAATGACAACAATTATATGATTATTATAGTAGATTGAAATCATAATAGCTGGTGTGTGGTGTACATTTATGTGTTCCTTTCAGGATAACAGTGTTGTTCTGCAGAGCAGTGCAGTGGCCTATGTCAGCCTGAACTCTCCAGTTAGAGGGACGGAAGCTCTCAGAGCTACAGCTTCACCAACTCTTCTGCAGCTCACCTCAGATATACAGAGGGTAACTATTACTATGATTCCATGTACTGCTACTGTCACTCCAACATGATGTCCTGCTATAGTGTCCAGTGTTCTCACAACATACACCATATAAATTATAAGGGATCCCTCAATATTAGTAGTAGCAGCACTGTGATTCACCTAAAATATGGCAATGAATAATCGCCTCATTTCAGTGAAAGGATATAAAGCACTGGCATTTTCTTTTCTTTTTTTTCAAAATTACAGCTGCTGCCACAGCTGCGATTTTGCCAGGTTAATGTTGAAATTTGTGTGAAAAGGTCTGCTAAAAACCACCAACTGCTAAGCACCATATTAGAGATTACCCTTGCGGTTTCAAGGGCGGTTCTGTTACTTTAAAACTATGTTGTTTTGCAAGCTCTAACCCTAAGAGGGTAAAGTATAGTATGTTATCAGCTTAATACTTCATGACTTTTCCCTGTTTTATAAAGGAATGACTTAAAAAATATTTTAAGCTTCAGACATCCAGATTACCCACGATCAGTTCATCTTAAAGCTCCAATCATGCATGATTAAAAGCAGTTTTCATATTCTTTATTTTTGTAACTGCTGTTGAAAGAACTTTCTATCTATTTCAACCCTTAAAAAAGTGCTCATAGAAGGTCTTCTCTGGATAACACACTGCTTTCATCAATGCTTTTCTGCATCAGTATCAGTTTTAATACCCATATTAAATAGTCTGTCTGTATTTGTATAGCGCTTTACTAGTCCCTAAGGACCCCAAAGCGCTTTACACATCCAGTCATCCACCCATTCACTCACTGGTGATGGCAAGCTATATTGTAGCCACCCTGGGGTGCACTGACAGAGTCAAGGCTGCCGGACACTAGCACCACCGGGCCCTCTGACCAACAGGCAACAGGTGATGTGTCTTGCCCAAGGACACAACGATCGAGACTGCCCAAGCTGGGGCTCGAACCGGCAACCTTCCGATTACAAGGCGAACTCCCAACTCTTGAGCCACGTTCGCCCCGTTATCCCCTCATCAAAGCATGTGCCAGATTTCGATGTCTCATTATGGAGAAATGAGCAGATGTAAATGCCTAAACTTTAACAAGGACCAAATATTCATGGCTGTGGAGTTGGAGCCTCTCCCAGATCGCAGAACTATCACTGATTTTCTAGTTTACAGACAAACCAAACCAGTGACAGGATGTTAGTGGTTGTGTTAGAGCTTTAAACTCACAACTTAAAGGACCTAAAGGATCCGTTGCATCTTAATGCTACTTTTGGAGATCTTTTGGTGCTTTTTTGAAACTATGTAAAGAAACAACAGCAGGCTTGTTGTAACTAATTAGAACATCTCACTATATGACCACATTTCAGTTTACTTTGCTTCTTCATTTCTATTATTTCTTTGTTTCTCTGTAATTACCCGTCACTAATCAGGATGTTAATATTTTCAATTCTGCTTTGATGTTTTTTGAGGTAAGTTTTCCTCAGAAAATTGGCTTCAGGAACAACTGCTAGCAGACTCTTAGGCAGACACACTGATTTCAGCAAGCTCGGTATTAAGAATAAAGATGGCCAGATGTTGACATGAAATACTGCCACCTTGTTTTGAAGGCCATTCTTAATGGAGTAATTTTATGCTCATTCTACACATCCATTATGATAATTCTCCCTTACGTTTAGTATAATAGAAGGATAAAAACGTTATGTGATCCTCCTCTGCCTTGCAGAAATTAGTTAAGGATATGCCTCACAGGTGTCCTCGGTTTCTTTGAAACAAGACGTCAGGGGTTTAAAGCCTGGTTGGAAAATGTTTCCGGCTAGACCCTAATGCCAAATCAGCTACATTGAACTATGAGTGAGAGACAGGTAACTGAAGCCATAACAGCTTTAGTAAAATAGATGGTGTAAAAATGTTACATAACCAAGGTCCCTCTCTTTCTTCCTGAAATTAGTTGGAAGAGATGCCTTGCAGGTGCAGATTAAGCGAGACATCTCTCAAAGGCTTTGGGCAACTGCTACAACTGCTTGTGTTACACCCCTGAAAACAGGGGGAAAAGAATCACGAGAGTGATTATGACTTGCGTCTCTCATGCAGTAGTTTATTGCAGTAAATGCAGTAAATGAACAGAAACGTTTCACATTCTGTACTGCTAAATGTCACATGGTGGAAGAAAAACACTAACTAATAAACCGAAATACTAAAGTGCTGACTATACATATACTTGAGCAGGTTTCCTGGAAAAATGGCTGACAATCGTTTTTAGCTCCTGCCGTTATCTTAATGGCCATTACACAGTACAAAACTGAGGCTCAAAACTGCCACGTATATGTGCACAAAACTGTAATATAATGCTTCTAAGGCTTACAAAACAATGAAGGATTACCTCTTAAATATCTTAACAGTGTACACATTGGAAATATATCAACTTTTAAACACTTTTACCTGAAAACGGGGAAAAGAATCACGAGAGTGATTATGATTTGCATCTCTCTCATGCAGTAGTTTATTGCAGTGAGGAGAATGCGCAAAAGCCCCCTGGTGGAGAACAGAGACACTACTAATCGATCCCAGAAAAGGCTTACTAGCAGATCAGAGATGTATAGATTGTAGTTCTCTTAAGTAACATGAAAGCCATTAATATAACATGAAAAATAATAAACTCTTAGCAATTTTCTTACCATATTTACATTATTTTCATCCTTATATCAACAGATATCAATTAGTATTAACTGAACAGTTTTATATGCAGTAGTCCTTCAACCTGTCACACTTGTACAAGAATTCAGCTGATTATTAACCTGTTCATTTATTGGAGCTGATAATTCTTTAATTAATGATGTTTTTTTTAACAAGCAAACCACCACTACAAGGTCTTTATCAGTTTATTATAAATGGTAAAGAACTGAATGCTTATATATCAAGAGTAATACAGTGGTGTAGTAGACACAACGCCCATCCCATTATAAAAACAAAACACATAATTTTATGACTTTGTGCTTCCTGTATTTATTGTTTCTATAAATGCTGCACTCTCCCTGGAACTTTTCACCTTTTCCTGTCTGAATTATAAAATGTATCCCTCCTACAGTGATTAAAATATTTGCCATTTCCTGAACCACTTAGCAAAAGTAGCGATATCACACTGTGAAATATACCTCACTGCATGTAAAGCTGAGTTACTGACAAATTTTATTTAAAGTTTCAAAGAAGAAAGTAATTTTTCTCTAGAAATATGAGAAAAATGTTTCCCATCAGTGTTATGTAGATCTATGGATCAATATTACTGCTGCAGATCTTTAGGGCTGACCTCAGTTGAAATACTTTATATTCTGTTTACTCTACAGGAATACCTTTTTAAAATCATATGGTTGTAGTGTCTCTAAAAACAGCTTTTAAAGACCTCCAAAAAAATAGGGCTACAACTTTATTAAAAGAAAAAAAGTTTATTAATATAAAATAAAAAGATCACAGGTAAATTAAAAGTTTTAAGCACTGTGTGGCACTGATAAATGTCAATCTCTCCAGCGCTGTTTATAAACCAATAACAGAAAAATAAAGGTGCTGTATCAGCAAAGCAGCTTGTTAAATCTATTATATTTGGCCAAACCAAAGTCTTTTTCACTTTTTCTTGCTAATCTGAAAATGCAGGTGAAGCCTGCACCTATTCAGCTGGCCTTTTCTATTAAGCCAGACATGGCAGCAGCTGGCATCCCCTCTCAATCATCAGGGGTTTTCTTTGCTAATGTGTTAAAGGAGTTATTAAAAGTTTCTTCACACTACTCTCTAACTCTGCTATATCCTATGATGTAGTGATGGGATTTCCGGCTCTTTTTAGAGATCCGGCTCTTTCGGTTCGGCTCACTAAAAAGAGCCGGCTCTTTCGGCTCCGAACCGGCTCTTCAGGTTGTTTTGTTGCTTTAATTAATTTATTATTAACAATAATATAAAATTATGCACAAAAGGAATTACTAACGTAAAAACAAGTGGTTTTATTTATATATGTTTATATATAAATATATGCGGTGGCCCCTAGAGACAAAACACGTACAAACTCCAAAACACATTTCTAGCATGAACTGAACTTCCAAAGCAGAGCTACTAGATCACTTAAATTACACAATTGAAAGCATGTGTGTATTGTTTGTGTATTTATACACAGGCACTCATATATATATTCAAATAATTTAAAAAAAAAAGTTCATTTACCTGTTATTACCACACACCAAATCCGGTCGTTGGTACTTGCTGGCTTGTGTAGCCACAAGATAACAAAGGCTCAACACTGCGCCCAGCATCCTGGAGCACTTCTGTTCTCTTTTGTACGTGTTTTGAGTTTTTATGTGCTTCTGAGTTTTTATATGCTTCTGAGTTTTTACGTGCTTCGGAGTTTGTACGTGTTTTTACATGTTTTGGAGTTTTTACGTGTTTTGGAGTTTGTACGTGTTTTTACGTGTTTTGGAGTTTGTACATGCTTCAGAGTTCGTACGTGATTTGAAGTTTGTATGTGCTTTGTCTCTAGGGGCCACCGTAAATATACTTTTATTTATTCACTCCACATAAAATGTAATAAATAAATCATATAATACAAAAATCAACTATTCACATTTCAAGTTTTAACTATTTAAATTTTCAGCTTTTTCCTTTCACAAATTTAAAGTGAAAAGAACACAAAACACTGCAAACCACAACACAATTAAATATAAATTATAATATGAAAACTAAAAGAACATGCATATTCTCTGTCATATGGACCTGCATGAATAAACTTTCTCAATCCTTTATCATCTGCAACCGAAAATAGTTGTGGATGATTACTATACCTTTCTAATGTTGTTGTCCCTGCCTCTCTTTCTCTCTCTCTGGCTCTGTTCCTGTGCTACTGAGTGTAACTACCGCCCCTCCCCCCTCTGCCCAGCGTAAAGCACAAGGCCCGCGTGCAGAGTGAAGCGGGAAAAAAGTGCGAGAGAGCGGCTGAGAGAAAGAAAAAAAAAAAAAAAAAACCCACGTGACGGATCGCGATAAGGAGCCGGCTCGCGTCGTTCACGTCAAAGAGCCGGCTCTAAGAGCCATTTCGTTCGCGAACGACCCATCACTACTATGATGGCCAAGGTAGTCTGAAAATGAAAGCTTATTTGTTAATATGATAAATCACAGAGGGCTCACTTATTTACCAATTCTCGCTCTGTTTCTGCACCATGAACTGAGCAATGGAACAGCTTTCCGTTACTTCCCTGTTAGCGTTTAAACACATTTACATGTAAATCTATATTAGCCATCTAGCTTAATAATTTCTGGAATAGAAGAACCCTTGAATGTACTTCTTACCTTACTTATTCACTAGCAACTTATGGGCTTTAAATACGTTATCTACCCCTCCTGGTACTCCACCTTCTGCATGCGGTATTGCAACTGCATGTGTCCATTTCAAGCTTTAGAGAGGAAAAGTGTGAAATAGACACAGTAGACTGGTGTGTGTGAGTGTGTGTTTTACAAACCATGATATTGAGTAATGTACTGAACTTCACTGACATACACTTAAATAAAACCATGTCATAATTAGGGATGGGTATCGTTTAGGTTTTATCCGATACCGGTGCCAAACCGGCCTAAACGGTGCTTAAACCGGTGCTTAAAGAATGGAGAACACAAAATTGGTCCAAAAACCTCTCATGTTCAGCTGTTTTTTTGTAAAAAGATAACAATGTTAGCCTTTTCTGCAGCTATAGGGCATATATGGTATCACTCTTGGCTGGAAGCAGTGCTTAAACAATGGAAAAAACACAAACTTTGTCCAAAAACCTCTCATGTTTAACTGTTTTCAACTTTTTCTTTGGTCATTTTAGCCTTTTTGGCCAGGGTGAAGGGAGTATCTGCCATCAAACAAGAAGACAGCCGCATGTAGCTATGATGATGTTTGCTAGTTCACCTTACATGCATTAATGTAATAACGTGGTTAGCCTACTCAACGTAAATTATACATGAACAACATTAAGCTACTCACGCAGAGAAGAACGGCTGCTGCTGCCATCATCATCCGTCATCATTTCTGCTACACTGGCAGGGCTAGGGGCCAGGACTCTCCTCTTCGTGTTTTTGGGGGATGTTGCTAACTCCGGGCCCGATAACAGGCAACCCACCCGCAGTAGATGTGCTCGGTGTGAGGTCTCACAGCAAGCTATCAAATACGGCGCATTTCTCGGCTTTTAAAAAAACCGCTATGCGTCGCCAGGTGTTTCATCAGATTTGAGGTGTTACCTCCTTTGACAGTATCACAGTATCAGCTTAAAGCACTTGTTGCAGGCTGCTGAGTTTGCATATTTTGCTGTGAAGTACAGCCAGAGTTTTGACCACTTCGCCTTGGGCATTTTTAATCTGTAGCTCTGCTCTAAAAGAACGTACGTACCTGGCCCCGCCTACTATCCTCGGAAACGTAAAATGATTGGCTAGAATCTAAAGTGTATCACAGCTCAGGGAAAAAAAGCACCGAAATAAAGCACCAAAATGTGCGCTGCTTTTCGGTCTGGTTATTACCGTTTATGTCAGAACCGATACCGGTACCCATCCCTAGTCATAATACTATGAATGTTGAACTTCAAATGAAGTACCGTAAACATAATAAATGCACATCTTACCAATAGTTTGCGTGAGCATGGAGTGCAGTTAAAACAGTGTCACTTTAGCATGTTTACATTTACTGTTATAGTCCTTTGTTTCACTCTTTTCATGTAATCACTGACTGATTCCATTATGCTGACAGTTTGAACATATTTTACTTTTTGGTCACAATGATGACTCTATGTATGACATATGCATGGTAATGTAGAACAAAATATAATTTTTTGCTGTTGTTCCTTTTCCTTTTGGGACTGATATTTGTTTCCCTAACTCTTTAGCCTTCATGTGTGCAAATACCCTTTTTCACCTATACCATGACTATTTCATTTCATTTCCATCAATAACATAAAAGTTAAAACATGTGTGAAACGCCACAATAAAAGCAAGACTTTGACTGTTCTTTGAGATGTTGCTTGTGTGCAAGGGGGAGGATAGCACTCCTAATATGAGCTAAATATTCCCTCTCACCCCATCCCACACTTCACAGTCATATACAATCTGCATTGGCCACTCTGCTGATTAAGTATACCAGCTCAATGACTCAGCCTTCCAAACTGTCTCTTTATTCCAACCTGGGGGTGTTTTGCAGATATGATCAGCCCTCGCGGACTTCTTCCCAACTTCTACCATCTTTTTAAACTCTGAAAACTTTTGCCTTTTGAAAAAACACACCTCATCGTTACTCTATCTCATTTCCTTCCTCCACCCCCACCACCACCTCTTCCCTTTTTTTTTGTTTTTTCTCATTGTCCCTTAAGCACTACAACCCTCTCCCCACCTTGCTCACTTTCCTTCTATCACCTCTTAACCTTCTCTTTCATGAGCAGCAGGCTTTGCATCTCCCTAACCTCTCACTTTCCTCATTAAAATCTTTCTCTTACTTCTGCTCTACATGCTCTCTTTGTCTGTTCAGGCTATGATGCTTAGTATAATTTTTTTTAGAGTGAAGTCGTTCATCCACAGGGAAGATTTATCTTCTTGCAAATTACTAATCAGTTTCAGGTACAGGAGGTCACAAATGGATATGAGTGCAATGTCTCTTTAATCCCCTAATCTAAAATAAAGAAAGGGGCCCTGTCACATTTGGCTGTAATGAAGCTGCAGACAACCTCTGTCAGTGCCTTAAAAGAGACAAAGAGAATGTAACTTACCTTTGATCTTCTTTAAGGAAACATGTTAACACGTATCCTGCTTGGATTTATAAAAGTCATCGTTTTTTGTCAGGTTTCATTCTTCTGCGTTTCATACTTATAGCCACAGCTTCATTTACAAATTTTGTTTTTACAGTACTCTCTGCTCTGGTGTCATTCTTAATGTGTATACTGTAAATGCCAATGGGACACTGGTGGTGCTATAAATATCGCTACCTATAATTTATTTGCAGACACATTGCTCCATGCGCCTACTCTAATCTATGGGGCGTTAGCCATACCTGCAATAATTACCTGTCCAGATGCTGGACTAGCTCCTGAAAAGCGATTTTTTTGAAAAAAACAACAATCTAACCACTCACTCACTTAGAGGATAATTTAATTACCTGCTCACATAACCCAGGAGGATCAAAGTTACTCTTTTCTCTGGCCATACCTTTATGGACTTTCGGTTTTCACTGCTTTGCTTATTGTACCAGACTGAAAGAGGTGCATGATGCTGTAGAAAACCATGTCATAGATTTGTCTTCTGATCAGAAAAACAAGGCCCTGTCTAGACTTCAACCTGATTGAGCTTGTGGTAGGACCTTAAGACAGTTGTGCATAGTCAAATGAACTGAATCAATGTGTGTCAAAATCTTCTATTTTAAAATGTTGACAAACTTTATATGAGGAAACAAGCTCTAAAGACTACTTCATGGAATAAAAATTTGAATTTGAATTTGGAAATGGTGAACATGGCACAAAACTGTTGCCTACTGTAAATGCACCTCAAGCAGATGCAGAGCAGTGTTGCCATTTATTTACTTTAATCTGTCTACTTTGTATTTGAGTCCAGTATTTAATCTATTTTAGCTCTACTTTTGATTTCTATCGTCCCTCTCTCTTACTCTCTCTCTGGGGAGGCTGGTTCCAGCAAATCTTTCGAGTTGCGCAGATTGTGGAGCACAGAAAACTGAAAATCACATCATAGGATATTGATTTTACAAGTTTGAATTTGAGTTTGATATAATATTTGAAATGGCTTCTCCTATACTCATAGTCAACAAAAACTCTTGTTGAGTGGGTGCTAGGCACATATGCTGTTATATATGCTGGGTTTGGGGAACTCTGTCAAGAATGGTTTATTTAAAAAAAAAAAAATCATTGCGTATATTAAATAATAATAATAATAATAATAATAATATTATTAATATGGATGTAAACAAGGCCACATTATACATTAAGATTTTATATATCACCTGTTTGTCTCCCCTTTTCCTTTTAAGCTTCACTGTTGTTTTCATTAGTCGATCTACTAGATAAATGTATAGTGAAACTGTAAAAATAAGTAAATAATGCTTTTGTTTTTCTTAGAAATGTACACTCTTTATTAACAAGATGTTCATCTAGCCATGTGAGTGTTGCATACAAAGCCTTTTTGGTCCCAGACAGGCTCAGCCAATGCTTTGTTACATGTAACAAATCAAAACAGCGAAATGCATCATTACAACTCTGCAGAGTGCCACTGAACTAACCAAATCATTTCTCCACTGTGTATACTTTTTATTTACCTTCCTGTCTCCTCTGCCCTTGCCTCATACCTGTCCATTCATTGGCATTTGTGTCTCTGGCACAGTCTATCACACCATTCATCATCTCAAGTGTGTTTGAGTTGCCCCAGGTATTCTTTTCACCTTCTAGTATTTACAAACAGGTCTACACATGTCATTTATCTTGTTTGTGCAACAGCTGTAATACTTGCTACTTATCTTACTTTGCTTGGACCTGTCTTCCAAACCGAGATGCTGCTGCACTGATAGTTTTGGAATGGGTGCTTGGGAACCAATTATAATAAAACTAGATACTCGTTTTGTAGGGGATTTATACCAGGAGAGGGGGCAACAGGGGGTCGAAGGACTGCGAGAAGTCAAGAGGATGAGAAACAGAGGTGGGAAGGGAGATACAAGTGGTGCTTTGGTGGCTAGAAGAATACAAAACAAATGGAGAGGACCTTGTGCTTTAATTGGGTATTGTTTCAGATTTATGTTGGTCTTGTCTGCAGCTGGAGTGTGGGTGGCTTGTGGGCAGGTTCCCCTATTTGAAAACAAATGGTCGCCAGTGGATAGCACATTGTTAGAGTGAAAAAAAGACCACAGTGGCAAATGGTTCATCTTCCCTCTCTCAAAGAAATGGTCAACTGTTTGTGTGTGTGTGTGTGTGTGTGTGTGTGTGTGTGTGTGTGTGTGTGTGTGTGTGTGTGTGTGTGTGTGTAACTGGAATTACAGGATCTTACATGTATATGTGCACTTGGCAAGTTACTGTTGTGTGATTTAAACCCCTCCATGTGGGCTTTATGTGGGCTCTATTCTGTATTGCCTACAGAAACACTGAGGTTCAAAAGTTGTTTTTTGAATCTAAACGAAAAGAATAATACCTTAGTCAGCTAAGGCTACATGAGAGTATACTACAAGAGCAGTATAGGACAGAATGAATCTATTGCATCCAAAGTATCTGAGACAAAAAATGACTACACCATGACAATATCTCAACATCCAAACAGGCGGTCATGTAGTGCTCTAAGAAGACACCAATACAAAACAGAAGCCTTGTTCTAAAGAGGAAAACGAGGACAAATAATTTAAATGCACTATGACTAGTCCTGTCTCTACTAAAGGAATTAAGTTTGCAACATTAGCAGAAGGGTGTATGTAAGCGGATGTATGTAGCCCATGACTGGGCCAAACATAACTACAGTGGGGCAAAAAAGTATTTAGTCAGCCACCGATTGTGCAAGTTCCCCCACCTAAAATGATGACAGAGGTCAGTAATTTGCACCAGAGGTACACTTCAACTGTGAGAGACAGAATGTGAAAAAAAAATCCATGAATCCACATGGTAGGATTTGTAAAGAATTTATTCGTAAATTAGGGTGGAAAATAAGTATTTGGTCAATAACAAAAATACAACTCAATACTTTGTAACATAACCTTTGTTGGCAATAACAGAGGTCAAACGTTTACTATAGGTCTTTACCAGGTTTGCACACACAGTAGCTGGTATTTTGGCCCATTCCTCCATGCAGATCTTCTCGAGAGCAGTGATGTTTTGGGGCTGTCGCCGAGCAACACGGACTTTCAACTCCCGCCACAGATTTTCTATGGGGTTGAGGTCTGGAGACTGGCTAGGCCACTCCAGGACTTTCAAATGCTTCTTATGGAGCCACTCCTTTGTTGCCCGGGCGGTGTGTTTTGGATCATTGTCATGTTGGAAGACCCAGCCTCGTTTCATCTTCAAAGTTCTCACTGATGGAAGGAGGTTTTGGCTCAAAATCTCACGATACATGGCCCCATTCATTCTGTCCTTAACACGGATCAGTCGTCCTGTCCCCTTGGCAGAAAAACAGCCCCATAGCATGATGTTTCCACCCCCATGCTTCACAGTAGGTATGGTGTTCTTGGGATGCAACTCAGTATTCTTCTTCCTCCAAACACGACGAGTTGAGTTTATACCAAAAAGTTCTACTTTGGTTTCATCTGACCACATGACATTCTCCCAATCCTCTGCTGTATCATCCATGTGCTCTCTGGCAAACTTCAGACGGGCCTGGACATGCACTGGCTTCAGCAGCGGAACACGTCTGGCACTGCGGGAATTGATTCCCTGCCGTTGTAGTGTGTTACTGATGGTGACCTTTGTTACTTTGGTCCCAGCTCTCTGCAGGTCATTCACCAGGTCCCCCCGTGTGGTTCTGGGATCTTTGCTCACCGTTCTCATGATCATTTTGACCCCACGGGATGAGATCTTGCGTGGAGCCCCAGATCGAGGAAGATTATCAGTGGTCTTGTATGTCTTCCATTTTCTGATGATTGCTCCCACAGTTGATTTTTTCACACCAAGCTGCTTGCCTATTGTAGATTCACTCTTCCCAGTCTGGTGCAGGTCTACAATACTTTTCCTGGTGTCCTTCGAAAGCTCTTTGGTCTTGGCGATGGCGGAGTTTGGAGTCTGACTGTTTGAGGCTGTGGACAGGTGTCTTTTATACAGATGATGAGTTCAAACAGGTGCCATTCATACAGGTAACGAGTGGGGGACAGAAAAGCTTCTTACAGAAGACGTTACAGGTCTGTGAGAGCCAGAGATTTTCCTTGTTTGAGGTGACCAAATACTTATTTTCCACCCTAATTTACGAATAAATTCTTTACAAATCCTACCATGTGGATTCATGGATTTTTTTTTCACATTCTGTCTCTCACAGTTGAAGTATACCTCTGGTGCAAATTCCTGACCTCATCATTTTAACTTGCACAATCGGTGGCTGACTAAATACTTTTTTGCCCCACTGTAGATCTCAGTGTCATTGCAAGTTTATGTGTTAGTTTGTTCCTATTCTATCGCGACATCAGGGTTTTTCTGTATGTATGTATTTCATGAATACACAGTATTCATTTCCAGTATGCTAGCAGGTCAAAATGTAAAGCTAACCTAAGAGATTTTCAGTCCTCTTTACGAGTACCATGAATACATACACCGTGGCAAGAGGATACTGACAGAAAAAATGTTGACGTGCTGTGAAACACATTGTCATTTGCAGTGTTGGTCAAGTTACTTGAAAAAATTAATTAGTTATTAATTACTGATTACTTCTCCAAAAAAGTAATCATGTTACTTTACTGATTGCTTATTTTAGTAAGTAATTAGTTACTTAGCTACTTTTTAAAAACATGATACACAACCTGAATACATAATAAAGCAACAGACCTTTCAGCCCAATTCTATTTTTTATGCATAATCCATCATACAAAATTGAATCAAATGGAAAGCCTCTTTCTAAAAATAGTTTTATGAGTTTTAGTCTTTTATTTTATGCACATTGCATTAAGCAAAAATCCAATTATATGCAACTGTCTTTGACTTGAAGAGATTGTTTAACAATTAAAACTATTTTTTGCATATAAAATGAAATAATGTTTTGTGTTTACACTCACTCTTTCAAATAGATGCAAGTAAAACACAGCAAAAAATAAATAAAATCGAAGATTCGGCGGCACTGTCCTGTTGCTCTTAAATCTATTTCCACCTGTTTAGCACGAGTGGGGAAAGTGGAGGTTTGCCCAGTGCTCATGTCAGTGGGGGGATCTGGGGGTTTCTTTATGAATTTCACATTCCCGTGGCAGCATGCTAGGTACTTGCTCAGATTTGGAGTTTAATTTTTCGCTGTAGAAAGACGTTTTCTTCCCACGCAGAGTTTACAGTGGACGCTAATGTTTTTGTCAATTTTAATGTAAGTACGCCCCCGCTTTAAACGCTGCATGACCGTACTCTCTCCCACACTCCATATTATCCGTGGTGATCTACACACGTCTGTTGCTGCCACGGGTGTCACACCCGCTTACGTCATTGTCATTAGAAACACTCTCACAAACAAAATCACGACAGTTTAGTAACGCAGTAACGCAGCGTGCTTACGGGAAAGTAACAGCAATCTAATTACTTTTTTGCAATAGTAAACCCTTACATTACTCGTTACTTGAAAAAAGTCATCAGATTACAGTAATGCTTTACTGCCCATCTCTGGTCATTTGCTATGCTTGTGATTCCATGTGACACTAAAAGTTAAAATCGGTTCCAATATACAGAAATGTTGTTGTAGACAGTGCAGTAAAAAAAAGATATTCAAATATTCTTAGGAACATATTCGTATCGTGGTGTTTCTGAGATAATCCTCTTAACATTCCTGGTTTGTGGTGTTTTTGTCTGACCTAATCTTCTCAGTGCATAATAGATTTCAAAGCACTAAGCTTCATGTTCATACAGATTTGGTTTTATTAATCTATTTGTCGTAAATGCATGTGAACAACTATAACAGAAAGAGGATGCTGTTCTAATGTAAAACACATAATAAAAGGTGAAAAACTCCTGCAGACACAACTATGGGAGCATTTCTGAAAAGGAGCATTTCTTCTGAAAAAGAATATATATATGAGAGAGAGAGAGAGAGAGGAATACACTGAAAATGCCCAAAAAGTTGCCGCCAGTGAAGAGTAAACATGACAAAATGCCCTCAAATGTATCTACACAATGATGAAAGCACACAAAATGTCTGTGGTGACTATCTTAGTTATGATTAAATCAGCATTAACAGTCCTGTAGTGTGCTTCTATATGTGAATGAAGAACCCTCATGGATGCCCTTTCATTGGAAGAAAACATGATGGTGACCTGTAGGCCTCCCCCCAAGCAAGAAAAAATGACATGCCCTTTAAATGAAAAAGATGTAATGTGGTGCCTTATGAGTTGCGGTTGTAATGGGCTCAGCTGGGGAATCTGAGATGTCACCCTCCTAGTGAAATAAAAAAAAACCCTACAAAAGTGCTATTTAGTATAGCATACCAGGATGCGGAATTGGATGCCCTTTCAAGGGAAAGAAAAATCACAGACAAAACAACCCTCTAGTTTGACCTCATGTATGATGAAAGATGATGTCGTGATGACTTCATTTTCAGTGGACAAATCCAGGGTGCCACCCCCTATAGGTTGTACTGTTCGGGAGAAAAATGCTGGGGAGCAACTCTCCATTGAACAAGAGAGGATGCCCTTGCAATCGACTATATAAGCTATTATGTATCTTCCATGTAATCTTGGAAAATAAGGCATCATCAAAAACACTTTGTAGGTCTCATTATTCAATTAATTTGATTTTTGGCACATTGCTGTTTATTCTTCTGAGGTAATTGTGATCGACAATTTAATGTAAATCACAACTGACAATTGAAGTTTGGGGGTCACATACACGAGCACTCTGTTGTCTTGTGGTAGTGTCTTGAAGTTGGAAGTAAGGCAGGTCATATAGCACAATATATTGCACAGATTGCAAAGAAAAGCTTGCATATTTCATGTCATGAAATACACAGAAAATTCTCAGGTGTACATTATTTTATGACACCAGGTGGCATATTATGTAAATGAAAAACTAAAAAAAAACTGGAGCTAGTAGATATACATGTACATTTATCTTCAAGTGTAGTGGTCTCCTCCTCGTGTCCTTCTGTCCCTTCATGCATCAGTTTATGACTTCTCACACTGATCAAACGCACAACCCACATCCAGCCCAAACTTTTGCACATGAAATATGAGTCTGAGAAACCAAGTTTACACAATAGAAAATACTCATGACAATGTATATCTTTATGGCCCGAAGGAGCAATCATAAATACTTACCCACAGGAGAAATTTTTGTGTCTATTCCTCTCCTACCAAAAAATCTAAAATTCTAAAATCTCACACAAAGGCCATTTCAAAACCAATAAAAACGTATAATTTAAGTCATCCATAAAATTTATCTAAAATACCATAGTCCTTTGTGTGTTTCCAGAATGTTGGATTTTGAACACAATTAGCATTCGCTGTGACAAATTGTACTCTTATGCATGCTCATGAGTATGCTTCTACTGGAAAAACAATGGCTGATGCTTTAATTTAATTATAATACCATGTCAGATTTTCAAACATAAAGAAATGGATAACAATAGGCTTGCTTTGGAATCACACTGTATATGGTAAATATGAACATCATCCACATTAGCTGGGAGGCTTAATTTATATGTCTATTTTATATGTTTTCTCACATAAAGCCAGCGGAAAGGAAGCTGATGATAAATCACCAGAATGGGTGTGTGACTTTATGGCCTTCCAAGATGGCTCGACGGCACACTTGGCATAATGTTTGAAATAGTACGCTGTTGGCAATATGTTTGAATTACCATAGTTCTTGTATTGTCAGGAAAGGCATTGTGTGACTGCGGCAGCCTCAATGAATCTGCATAATCACGAGGAGAAGCTGCTCGGTCTCAGAAGGCGTTTATGCTGCTGACAGCATGGCCCTTCCATCACAGTTTCATATCACAGCGACAAAATATAAGTAGGGGAATGCATATGAAAATGTGTGTTAGGTGAAGAATGACGACTGTCATTACTTGTGGCTGTGATATTTGTCAGATGCTGTGGGGTGATGCATTTTTCGAACAGGGTTTTTTTTTCCCCCTTGCCTATTCTGCAGAAAATACTCTGCAACAAACCTATTGTTTGTAAAAAGGGGAAGCAGCTGAACTTTCTTGACATTTATTTTGTTTAATAACTACCTCCTAAATTAAGGACCAATTACAGACTATTTTGTTGTATAACATAAGGCCTTGAATGGATTATATATATATGTGTATATATATATATATATATAAACACCCAGCACGCCCCTGCGGGCGGTTTATCCTTCAAGCTCGGGTCCTCTACCAGAGGCCTGGGAGCTTGAGGGTCCTGCGCAGTATCTTAGCTGTTCCCAGGACTGCGCTCTTCTGGACAGAGATCTCCGATGTTGTTCCCGGGATCTGCTGGAGCCACTCGCCTAGCTTGGGAGTCACCGCACCTAGTGCTCCGATTACCACGGGGACCACCGTTACCTTCACCCTCCACATCCTCTCGAGCTCTTCTCTGAGCCCTTGGTATTTCTCCAGCTTCTCGTGTTCCTTCTTCCTGATATTGCTGTCATTCGGAACCGCTACATCGATCACTACGGCCGTCTTCTTCTGTTTGTCTACCACCACTATGTCCGGTTGGTTAGCCACCACCATTTTGTCCGTCTGTATCTGGAAGTCCCACAGGATCTTAGCTCGGTCATTCTCC